>NC_134574.1:129203743-129513743 GCF_050947875.1 Dermacentor variabilis
TCCGGTTCCGTTAAGCAAAACAGCCCGATGCTATCCATCCCCATTAGACCATGGACTACTCGTGACCCAAGTTGGCAGAAAAAACGGGTAGAGCTAGCCAGCCCCCCAGAAAGCGCACGCAGTACCCTTAAGGATGATACTCGCATTAAAAATCATTTAACATTTCTCCAGTACTGGGCGGAATAGAACCCGCGTCATATATGTAATCGGACACTCTTTTCTCAATGTGTATTCACACAAGCGCCACGCGCGGACTTCGCAACGGCGTCGACAGATGGCGCAGCGGGTGCAGAGGGGAAACGTCAGTGAGGAATCCGGCTGCATGCACGCCTCACACATGACGCGTGTCTCTACGGTGACAAATCCGTTGCTTCAATGCTAATCGAATTACCGTCGACAGTCATCGCGTGAGATGGGCTCTGTCAATTGTTTTTCTTTTAATTTTCCCGAGGCTGACTGGTACGTGTGTTGCCCACTCGTTCATTTCACTCGCGACGAGTTTACTTAGTAATACTTACTTCTTTCTTTTTTCAATTTCTCGTTGGCCTTTGCGCAACCAACCGATCCCCGGCCTATCAGCCACAGCGCCATTCTTGGACATCATCCTCGTTATCTCAGCGGGCACGCTCCACGACATTTCGGGTCATCCTCATCATCGTGACGGGACAGGCGCGCGCAAGTCGGTCACCATCGGCGCGGGACGGGGGCACAGGCGGAGGATCGACGTTTCCGGGAGGGATGCCGGGGCGGCTGGACAACGTGCGGCTCGCGGTGAACTGCTGCAACAGCCTGGGCCTGGACGTCTACTGCCGGTACACGAACGCCAAGCCGCTGGAGAACATGTTCTTCTCGCCGTTCGCCCTGGCCGCGGGCCTGTCCATGACGCTGGCCGGCGCTCGCGACGCCACCGCCGAGGAGATCATGCGGCTCATGCACATCGAGCGAGGGCTGTTCGAGACCCAGCGCGAGATGGTCGACCTCATCCGACAGCTGAGGAACGAGAGCGGAGAGGTGAGTGAGTGCACCCTTGCGAGGCGAGGGTGGGAGTTCGCTAGGGTTGAGCATTGGGAGAGTTGGCACGTTGCATTCCGGATATGGTACAACGCAACACAAAGAGGAAGAGACAAGCCGAGCCGGCCAGATGAAGGAAAAGAGCGCTCTGTTCCTTCATCTGGCCGGCTCGGTTTGTTTCATCCTTCTTATGTTGCGCAGCACCAACTTTGAAAGAGTGGTGGGAGGGCTTGTACGCAGGCTCTCCCCGGCCTATCCCCGGCCTATCCGCCACAGCGCCATTTTTGGTCATCATCCTCGTTATCTCAGCGGGCACTCGCCACGACATTTCGGGTCATCCTCATCATCGTGACGGGACAAGCGCGCGCACGATGTTCCACGATTTCTCTCTTGAAATCGTGGAACAGACCATCATGCGCTTATAGCTTTTTTCACAAATATTGTAATAAGGTGATATCTTGTGGTACCGATCGTTCGATATAACATTTCGCACTGTTCTTTGCCTCATTATTCAAGAGCGAAAAACTGACTTTGCTTTCGTCCGCGCCCTTGCGCCAGCTATATTGAAGCTTTAAAACGTGGCGGCTGCAGTAGCGTTTTTAGTTACCTGCAACACGGCAAAGCATGGCCTTCGAGATTACGTTCCATCACTTGCTCGTGGGTGCATACGAAAGTGCCGCAGACGAAGGTAATTTGGCTTGATTTTTTTCTTAAAACCATGCAAGTAACACTGCAACTAGTATATTGAACGATCCGGATCATAATATGCGATCTTGCTGCGAAATTTCAGCACGAACAAAAGAAAAAAAACAAAAAAATATGGGGTTTTACGTGCCAAAACCACTTTCTGATTATGAGGCACGCCGTAGTGGAAGACTCCGGAAATTTCGACCACCTGCGGTTCTTTAACGTGCACCTAAATCTAAATACACGGGTGCTTTCGCATTTCGCCTCCATCGAAATGCGGCCGCCATGGCCGGGATTCGACCCCGCGACCTCGTGCTCAGTAACTCAACACCATAGCCACTGAGCAACCACGGCGGGTCCGAACAATGCAGTAGACGCGGTAAGCGCAATATATTTTTCCACGATATTAAGGGAAAAAATGACGTCCCCGTACGCAGTCCTTTTGTTGAGAGAAACAAGCAAAGAAAAGAACGAAAGAAACAAGTACTCCTTGTACTTGACGCTGGCATCGGAACCAGCAACGTGAAAGGGATTGAGGGAATTGTCTAGGTCGGTTCAGAAAAAAAATCACAATTTGAAAGAACAAAAAAGATGATATTCTGGGGTGTTTACGCTCCAAAACCTCGATGTGATTACGAGGCACGCCGTAGTGGGTCGGCTCCAATTAATTTCGACCACCACCTGTGGTTCCTCAATACGCACGCAACGCACGTCACACGGGCGTTCTTGTTTTACGCGCCCCCATCGAAATGCGGCCGCCGCGGCTGGGATTCGACCCCACCGGTGTGACGTAGCATAAGGGATCACGTGGGCACAGCTGCCGGCGCGTCGGCCGCTTCGAAACGAGGGGAGCCGGCTGGGAACTCAAGTTGTAACAACACCGAGGAAGCTTCCTCACACCGTAAAAATGTTTACTCCCTTAAGGGCGGTTGCTTGTCGCACGTGTAACACGCCTACCGTTAGGGCCTTAAAAACTATAGAGCACGACAGCGGGGATATAACCAGTCGTGCGATGACGAAAGACGTAGTTGAAAAATACTGTACTCATTCTGACAGCGTTTGGCGCGAAGAAATATCCGACAGGAGAATACCACAGGGACAGACATGAAACTGCGTGCCTAGTGTTCCGTGTTTGTGGTTAGCCAAGGACCAATCGTATTGCCGTTACAAACTGCCCTTGTTTTCAAGACACATACAAAACTATCCCGGAGGGCCCCCCACACGGTGGTCGTTACAAACTGTCCCTCCGGGACAGTTCTGCAAGTGTCTCACGTGAACCGCACGGTGGTTCCTTTGAGCATCGACAGACAAACTATGGGAAGCGCGCCGTGTTATCCCTCACACCACGTCAGAGCTCGCGCTCCCGGAAGATGGCGCCACGGCTTGTGTTCTTGCCCGCCCCCATTTAACTAACAGAAAGCTCAAGTGCGCGCACCGACACGCATCGTGGTAAACGTTTCAATTCGCTCCTCGAATAAAGAACAAAATAAGAAAGAAAAGAAAAAAAAGAAGAAAGAAGGAAAGAAAGGCACCTGCTGCTTCTCTATCGCGCGTGTTTTCGACAGCTCGATGGGGCGGCTTTCTCCTCCCCACTCTTTTCACCATGTTCCCGCCCTTTCCGTGCTTCACCACCCGCGGCTCGACCTGCGACCACGCCTGCAACGTACAGCTTGGAACTCCTGCCCGCTCCCCGCCCCCCTCTACCCTCTTCGCAGTTGCAGCACCCTCTGGTAACCGCTTTCAAGCACAGAAGTCTGTTTCTATAATAAAGGCCAAAATTACTGAAAAAAAAGCGTTTTTTGAAGTACAAGGATAACGTGATACACGGGGCTCGATTTTCTTTTTTTGTTACAGTTGCTGAAGAAAGTAATGAAGCCAGACAGAGCAATAGGGGAAAAAATACTAGAGGAACAGGTATAACTGTCGACGTTAATGCGGTCAGCACTCAAGCAGTGTAGCGATGCACCGTGTACTGCTGACGATACCTTTACCATCGGTAGTGAGGGAAGTAGGCTGAGCGGGCTGAATGCACAAACAAGCCCACACCCCACAGAACACAGCGTCTACATCTTCGAACGCCACAAGGAAAGCTTTATTGTACGCGGCCTCCTAACAGCAGCCAGTCCTGCTGACTTCGAATGAACTGCGACAGTATGTGCACGGGCGTCTCATTTTTTTTTTTTTGCGAAGAACTTTTATTCTAATTGTCTGCTAGAAGAGCGCGCGTTCTTACTTTTATCGTTCGGACACGTAATTTTTTTAAGGCGAAAGCCTTACATGCCCCACGATGCGAAAGATCCGGCGAGCGTCCTGCTGGACATCCCATGGCAGGCAAACCCACGTGACCAACTGATGACGTCGCGTTCCCGGCGCTGGGCCTGCTGCTGTTCGCACTGCAAAATCCCACGGTGAACAGCCACGGCGTTGGACGGACGCCGTGGCCCACACCCAAAAAACCAAGCTGGCCCAATCCCAAAATTGGATTAAAATGGATTGAAGTGGATTAAGGCGGACTGATGTGGCTTAAGGTTGGTACGAATAAGGGCAAGGTGGATTAAGGTATAGGTTTAACTTAAGGTGATAACTAAGAGAAGTCATTATGCTTTCGCATTCAAATCGCGTAAGGATACTTAAGTGACTGTCAATTTTGCATCATGTGTGAGAAAGACGTGGGCTATATAGGCAGACAACAGCAGCACGCCAAAGTTGACGAACATAGGCTTTAAGAATGCTAATCGCATTAAAAGGGACAGTAAAGAGAAAAGTGTTCTATTATGTATCGGTAAATTATTGCTCTTCCGGAATATCAAAAATACCACTCTTACCGCGAGAAGACGCTCGGTAAGCCAGAAAAAAAAAACGAGAAACACAAACGATTGGTGGCGACGCCGCCTTGAAGTTCCCGCACCAGCTAACTGTGCTATAATTGCTATATTTAGCGCACCTGGCGTCGCCAGCTGCAGTACTTCGATTGCGTCATCAGTGCTCCTTAATTGCGGCGCCGTCCGCACCAGTTCGTGTCGCCGCGCAGCCACATATTGCACATGTTAATACTGCATATTAATATTGCACATAATATGCGCACATATTGCACATATTACATCACATATTGCAATTCACGAATCGTAGGCGGCGAGTTTGTCAGACGCATCCACTTGGAATGAACATCCTGAATGACGCTATAGTTTGGAGATATGAGCCACCAAACACGCCGTAATAAATGCCCCGTTGGTCCACTTGCTTTTGTAACAAGACGCTCTTTTGTGCATTCAAGCGCAAAAGTAGCTGGCACGCCCACGTGTTTCATTCCACACTTTGGAAAATATCTCGGAATAAGTGTAACCCCGGATAACTCGTTTCAAATGGACGCATCTTGCGTTGTCGTTCGTACTCGCCGGATCAAGTTTCACAACATCGATAACGACACCGCGGGCTGCGTAGAGATGAGCAAGCGGCACAATGCTTATGTACGCACTTACTCAGACGACTCCCAGAGAAAAGTTTGTGCAATTTTTTTCTTTCGTCTAATAAACAAAATCCCCTCCAGGTGGAGCTGCGGCTGGCGACGGGCGCGTTCGTGCGCCTCGGCTACCGGCCGACGGACGAGTACTGGGCGACGGTGCGACGCGTGTACGGAGGCACCGTGCACGAAGTGGACTTCGTCGAGGACTCGGAGATGGTGCGCCGCCAGATCAACAGCTGGGTGCGCGAGCACACCGACCACCAGGTCAAGGAGGTGGGTTGACACACGAGTCTTGGCACAAACGAAATGACGCTGTAGGTTTTCCACGGTCATTATACCATCCTTGCCTTCGCGCTACAACTCCACACTCATCGTGCCGGGTGTTTCTCTTTATGTGGAACACTTTTTTTTTTCAGGAGCATATGTCTAGGCTCGAGCCGTTTCTGCAGATAGGTCGGCGGGGAAAAAAAAGTTTTTCGGCGATAATTTTGGTGAATTTTATTTACTTAGAGCACGCGTAATTGCGAAATTGAAGCCGAGTAGTAAAGTCATGGCATTCTCAGCATAAGTCCCAAGACTAGTACCGCTTTCGAGATACGCGGCTTGACGTTCCTGTATTCGTTATACGGAGGCAGAAGACCAGCACAGATGCGGCTCAAAACAGGATCTCGGGTTTCGGGCCCTGGACTTCTCACCACTGGCGTCCAACACGAGGCTCAAACCTACAACCCTAAGATCAAAAACCTCGCGCTCTACCGACATCTTTACACAGCCTAAACTGCGTTTTCGCAGTGCTATTCGGTGTCCCTTTAGGCCTTTCACGCGGGGAAGAAAGTGCTCGTTTCTCTATAGGCGACGTAGCCGCCACAGTGCCAATTGACCGCCTCGCAGATCCTGACCCCCGGCTCGGTGACGTCAGCGACGCGCCTGTGCATCGTGAACGGGGTGCAGTTCCGCGCCATGTGGACGGACCCGTTCTACGAGACCGAGCTGCGGCGCCACGAGTTCCACGCCACCAACGACGACGAGGAAGGCAGCGAGGTCGAGGTCGAGATGGTGGCGCGCATCGACGAGTACGGCTACATCGTCGACCGAGACCTGTGCTTCACCGCCGTAGAGGTCATACAGAAGGTCGGGGTCACCTGCCAGACCTATACGCTTTTTTTACTTTTTTTTTTAGTGGTGATCTCGTTTATCTTTCACCGCGCTGTTATATCAATGTTCGCGCGTCGTTGCAGCACCCCCGCACGACTAGCGACAAAATCTCTCTCTCATATATACATATATATATATATCCCTTCCCCTTATTTAGAGTCGTGCTGTTAGAACGAAACCTCTGTTTCTTCAGTCGAAAGTCGGCGCTTTGTGAGGTCTTTCTTCTTTCTTTCTTTCGTCCTGCGTATAGGTTTTCGCCTACATACTTCTGCAACACGAATTAGTACAAATTTGTCCAATTTGCCACTGTCTTTGGAGAGCTTGTCAGTATATTACCCTTTACGGAACGCCGGAACACCAGACACGTACTACGGGGACGGCAGAAGCAGCGCCAGAAGCGGTGTCATATATATAGCCACAGCTGTAACGCTTTGTTCAACCGCAACGTGTTTGAAGCGTCTTTGTGCGGTATGCACACGAATGTTCTCGTCGAAGGGCCACGTAAGCAAGCAGTGTATCTCAACGATTAACTTGCTGTCGACTCCTTACAGCAGAGGCAAAGTATAATACAGTCGGACATAACAACAGCAGCTCTATACGTCCTCTGGTTGGGATAACCGCTACAAGATCAGGGAGGGGAGAGGGAAGGGGGAGGCAATCATGTGTCTACGTACGCGGTATTCCGTAAACGGTACGCCTGCAATGTACGCGCAAGTCAAAGCTCACTCGCCTCGCGTCGCAACACAGGAGAGAATTAAACGCTCACGGTCGATCCCCTTTGGACGACCACTTTCGCGAGATCTCGTCGCGACTCGGCACGGCACTGGAATTAGTGAAGGCAAGGCGCAGAAGACCAGGACTCAGGAAGAAGAACGCAAACGACAGGACCGCCGCCGGTCCTGTCGTTTGTGTTCTTCTTCCCGAGTCCTGGTCTTCTGCGCCTTGCCTTCACTACTTCAAGCATGAACCGACTAGCCCAAGCAAGAGTTTTACACGACACTGGAGACGTCGGTGTCTCTACACGGGCAACACCATTCCGGGCACTGTGCCCAAAACAGCGCGCCCTGCACTGTGCCAGGAACGGCGTAGCATCGAGGACGCCGCCACGTATATCGCACCGCGGGTTAGGAAACGGCTCGCGAAAGTTATCGCGTCTCCGAAAGGAATCGACCGAGAGCGCGGCCCGGAGGGGCATTCCGTCGTGTGTCAGAAGTGCACAACCGTTGTAGGTATGCAGGCATAGGACAATTTACTTCCGTTTATTTATGAATAATGCGACCTTATGCAAGATATTAGCAGCGTGTTAAAGCTCACAAAATAGGGAAAGAAATGGCTCTCGAGGAATCGTATAATGAACATGGAGCAAGTTAGCGTGAAAGCACGATATAATTGAGAAAAACAAAAATGGCACGGCCCACAGGCACCGTCATTCCTATAACTCCGAGTACGAAAAGTAAGATGAAAGAAAGAAAGAAAGAAAGAAAGAAAGAAAGAAAGAAAGAAAGAAAGAAAGAAAGAAAGAAAGAAAGAAAGAAGTACGATGCAACCACAAGAAAATCCTGTTACTGGTACCTTTCGAAAATTCACCGACGAAAAAAAAAACGAATCCATGCGTTATTATTAACGGGCACAACAGCGCACGCCTGCGTATATCTACCGACGCTGCCGCCCCCGCGCGTCGGTGTTCCTCGATCTCGTGGCCGCAGGGCGACAAGACGTCGCTGGTGATCGTGATGCCGCACCAGCGCCACGACTTCCACGTGCTGGAGGAGCGCCAGAACTTGGACAAGCTGCTGGACCTG
The DNA here is from genome assembly GCF_050947875.1 of Dermacentor variabilis. Lineage (NCBI taxonomy): Eukaryota > Metazoa > Arthropoda > Arachnida > Ixodida > Ixodidae > Dermacentor > Dermacentor variabilis. Next base: position 129,211,862 of record NC_134574.1, read on the forward strand.
CCGAACCGCATGACGCGCACGCCGGACGTGGAGCTGTGCCTGCCCAGGCTCAAGCTGGACATGGGCATGCGGCTGGAGTCCATACTGTACTACATGGGCCTGGCCGACCTCTTCAGCGAGGTGCGCGCTGAGGGGGGATGCGTGGACGAAACGATGATTATGATTTGGCGTTTTGCGGCACAGGAGCGAGCTATGGCCAAAGAGCGCCACGCCAGTAGTTACACAGCTGCATGCATGTATGAAACAAAGATGATGATGGTGGTGGCTGTGGCTTGGCATTTTGTGGCACGAGACCCTGATATACGGCTAAAGAGCGACAACCCAGCAGTATTAGAGAGTTTCAGATTAGGGGACGCAAGCGGCTTGCGCACGCAAGAACTAGGGGCGACGCTACTGCGCATGCGCAGTACCTACCGTAGGTGTCAGCGCATGCGCAGTACCGCCGCCCCTAGTTGTTGCGTTCGCAAGCCGCTTGCGTCCCCTAATCTAAATCTCTCTATTGACGTCGCCAACGGAGCGATGATTTACCAAGGTTGGGCATAACGCGGCTGTAGAAAGGCCTGAAAGCATTCGCTGCAAAGCGCGCAAAATATTTTGTATGTATTCCAAAATTAAGGCGATGACGACAGAGGTGTGCTATGGACATGTGCGTTAAAGAAAGGATGGTGTACTAAGTTGCGTCGTCGGTAATAGTTTGCAAAAAAGCACTACCACCTCAGCACGTGCCGCGTTGAACACAGGGCCTTGGATGAGCACAGCGCAAACACTACTAAATGCCAGGACTGTCGGCCGCAACACGTGACCATGTCGCGGTAACCTTTAGTGCCTTCCACGGCCGCGCCATCGCGGCGCGCTCAGCAAACGCTCTTCTAAAATGCAACAGCAGAGAGCGCAACGCGCGTGCGGCTGCGGCACTCTCATATGCACGTTGCAATGAAGACCATAAATGTGTACGTTGCGATACAAGTCGAACGCCTTCACAACGAAGCGTTTGGGGCCTCCAGAGTAATTAGTTATACCGATTGCTTCGTTGTACAAAGGTCGCGCGCCGCACAGTTCACAATACAACGGGGACAGAATTATTCCCTCTTTATACAGTTAATTTCGTTGTAGAGGCGTTTGTATTACAAGCGCTCGAGTGTCAGCGAGTGAAGTCGCGCGATCGCATAGAGACAAAAATGTGAACATAGCGATTGGACAAAAGCCCGCGAATAAGTGCGCGTCGATTAAAACCTACTGGGAACCAAGCACATTGGACCGAATCAAAAATCAAAAATGCAGGCCCAGGAGCGCCTTATCATCAATCGTGCACGTGGTTGGGGCACTTGTTTTGTGTTTCTTCTCTATTGAAGCGTATGCTGTCCTGTATGTTGTATGCGTGGTTCCAAGGAATGGCTTGCACTGTTCGCTTCACGTTGCCGAGTGCTTTGTAGCTTCTGCCTTTACGGGGGTGTGAGCCGTTGCATTTGGGTGCGTGAGCCACCGATGATGATAGTTTTCTGTCGACGTTACGCCACGAAGAAATCCCGGGACTCTAGCCATAGGCAGCTTCGCTGTAGAATGCAGCGGCCACGGTTCATTGTAAACGGATCGCATCCGGCGTTACCATAAACATTGCGATACATGTGCAGCCTCTGGCGTGTTTCGCTGCGTCCAAAATAACCGACACCTATTCTTCCGGGCACCAATGAACGGCACTAAAACAGAATTTTATTTAAGAAAGAATCTTTGATACAAAGCTTGGCCGCCTAATTTTCGGCTGACACATTTCCATGTCAGAGGTGAGTGGGCGTATGCAGGAAGTCTGAGAGACTTCCCTCGCCGATAGGTACAAACTTTAAAAGCATTCGTGCACTTATGTTTAAGTAGATCTCTGATAAAGATTAATTAAAACATAATAAAATACGAGCGGCGAACTTTAATCCGTGTTGCCGGCGCTTACACGGCATGTCTTTCGCATCCAAGGTGTTTGTTGTCTCCAGAACGTCAAGCTCAATCTATCGGAGGCGTCTTGCCTCTCTACAGAGCGTCCCAGCTAACGTTAGCCAAGCTGTTCGGCGGAAAAAGAAAAGAAAAAGAAAGAAAGAAAGAAAGAAAAAGAAAATATTTCAGAAACACAATGCAAGATGCGATCTCGACACCTACAGTGTTCGGTAGACACATTCACCTCTGACGACCAAACGCCGAAGATCTTTGTGTTTTGTACCGTCTTTAAAATTTTTAAAAAATTTTATTTCGTTGAACTGCTTGGCTAACGTTAGCTGGGACACGCGGTACATTATCGGAGGCCCGCATTGTATAGAGCTCATCGTTTATTCAGCACTGGCGGTGAAAAAAAAAAAAACTTACGCCGGAGTTGCTATAAGATCCGAAGCTGGAGACAAATTCACACGTACGTGTTTTAGCCAATCATATTTACGAAAAAAAAAAGGACGTATGTTATTTTTTTTTCTTTTTTAGATTCATGTTCCACCGGCTAAGCAGCTTCCCGTTAAAGCGTAACGTTAAACTGCGCTTCCAAAAACTTGGATGCGGCCCACGCTACAGCACGCTGTACCTACGGCGCTTAGCCCATGTGCGCGCATGCCACAGTGCGATCACGTGTTTACCGTCCCGGAGGCACAAATATTGACGAAGAGTTCGTGACTTTCGTTAGGCCTTTTCAACCACGGGGAGCGTATAACAAAGGAAGGAGGCTCACGCGCTCGCACTCCGTGGCTGGCGGGGGTAATTTCGAAATCGCCAAGCTTTATACCATTTTGGTTTTCTTTCATCTTTTCCGCCCTCTGACAACGCAAACAAACAAAAAGAAACGCCGCGGTTCTCGTTGTGTGGAGAGCCAGAACAGCGCCCCCCCTCCGAAAGGATCAACCCCGGAACAAGTCACGCAGTCTGCTCGTCACCGTATAACGCGAGGGCAAAAATGACGCTGGGCACGCAACGTTCACATCTCGGACACGGAGAGGGAGTCCAGCACACGCACGCAACTCTTAAATGACACAGCTGTCACGTTAGCTGTCGGTGCTGAGTAATAATAATAATAATAATAATAATAATAATAATAATAATAATAATAATAATAATAATAATAATAATAATAATAATAATAATTCATTCGTTTATTTTACAATACAAGGTATTGCCCCCGGGTTAAGGCAAAAGGAAGTGATTAACCTCCTGACGGGGTCGTTCTGGGTGCTGGCGCACAGAAAAACAAATACAACAGAGGTATAAGTGTAAAGCAACTACGGCCAAAAGCTATGGGATAAAATGGAAAGAAAAAAAGGAATGAACAGGACCAACGGCTACGTAATGAATAACTTCCACAACAACAGCACACAATTGAGAGACGGAGAACATGTACGCAGGGAGAGGGAAACTATGGGAAATTGGGAGAGAAGCGCCGCTACAGAAAGAAGGCTCCAGAGAAAAGTGCGAAGCTCGGAACAGACAGAAGGCAACACACGTTTTGAAAGATGTATGAAGATGGAGAAAGCGACAGTTGCAAAGATTTTTTTTTTTTAATTTGTGGAGATGCGAGCACCTGCTGGAAGACGCAAGGAGTGGAAGGGCTATATATAGGGGGTCATCATCTCTTAAATTTTAGGGAAATTGAAAAAAAAAAAACATCTACAGTTGGAACATAGCATTATTCTAGTCCTTTAGCTGGATTTTTTCAGAGAGGCGGACATTAGTTGTGCGACAAAGCGAAAAACATATTCAACGAATTAACAAAAACATCACAAATGAATTTGCTAATTAGTTACGTTACACCACATATCGCAATTAACGAATCGTAGCCAGCGAGTTTGTCAGACGTATCCACTTGGAATTAATTTCCAGAATGATGCTAGTTTAAAGATATGCGCCAATAAACTCGCCGGAAGAAATGCACTGTTGGTCCACTTGCTTTTGTAACGAAACACTCTCTTATGCATTCAAGCACAAAAGTAACTGGTACGCCCATGTATTTCGTTCCACACTTTGGGAAATATCTCGAAATCGGCGTCACCCCGGATAATTCGTTTCAAGTGGACGCGTCTTGCAAGCTCAACCGGCTACAATTCGTAAATTGCAATATGTGTCGTAAAAGCTAAAGGCGTGAAGGTAAGTGTCGTAAATTAAGAAGTGAATTAGTTAATTTCGTTGATTAGTTGAATATGGATATCCATTTCGCGTGATATTAACGTCCCTCTCTTCAAATAATCCAGCTCAACGACAAGAATTATGCCATCTGCCACAGGCGATCTTTAAAAATTGCGTAAATCTAATAAGAGATCAATAAGAGTGTGTTCCTTGGTAGCCTTCTGCGGAACCCGCAGTGAAACTCAAGCTATATAGTAGATCCGAGCATGCCATAATTCCACGAATGATTTTGCATAAAAAAAAATAAAGACGCCGGCACGACTACGTCTGCAGCTACAGACGATGGAAGTGTAGGATGTCTATCCATTCTATGACGTAATAGTTCTGCGGAAGCCCGCAAGGTGGAGAGAAGTAATTGAGGGAAAATGAGACATACTGGTCCCGGACCAGGGCGAATTTTTCTCCAACTGCGAGGCTTTTCTTTCGAGGAATCCGTATGGGTTACTTTTGTAGCAATTGCAACGATTGGGTGGATGTCTCATTTTCCCTTAATTAATCCAGGCTATAGAAAAGGTTGTTGGTGCACGAGGTCAGAAAACGATGTTTATGAATACTTGTGAACTTTATCGGAACGGGCTCGAATTAAGAGGCTATTTAAAGCGCACACCACTGATGCGTAATCAAGTGACGGGAAACAGATGGACGTAAGATATTCGAGAAAGGAAAAGTGGGGTGCGGAAATCTCTCTTAAGTCTGAACACGGACCCGAGCGTGCGCAAGTCTCGTGATGCTGTGCGCGCCAAGAGTGAGCGGAAAAGCTTAACGTACAGTATTAAAAAAAAAAGGCACGCCAAGACCGCTTACTTCAAGAACTCTCATCAACACCGCACGATCGACGTAATAAGGGAAGAAGGGAAGATTAATAAACGAATCAATCAAACATTTATCATATGTCCAAGATCAGCTGCGGAACATTTGTGCTGGTGCACTTAGAAGAAGTAATACACAAGGCACAGTGTACAGAAAGTATACACAAATGCGGTAGACAAAACACCTTGAGGTAGAGAAACAAATACGGAAAAAAAGGAAACGAGGAGGCGGGCGTAAACGGGAGTTAATCATATACAACATGATTGTCTACACGCGTTCAAAACACGCACCTATGGGGAATGAACTCTGAAATGTACGTGTCAATACAGGCAGAATACTCATTAGCTGTTTTTTTTTTAAGCCGAGTCCCAGGGCAGTGACTTTATATATATACTGCAACAAAGTCACGCAGAAAACACGTCATGCTGCCTAGTGTACTTTCGTTGCACGGAAAATCGTACACGATCAAGAAGCTAATAGTCCAATGTATCGTGCCATGAACGAAAAAAAAAAATAAGTGGGGAGCGGGAGTTATTTACTTCTTACGCATATGCGGTAAACAACTGAGAGGCTTGTACATAAAAAAAACAACTGAAAGGCAAATCATCGTATTTCCTTACCAGGACGATGACAGTAACGAAACAAAGCAACAGCGCGTCACCGCATGAACGTAGTATAGGGTTTTTTAAAGCGAAAGCTTTACTGGCCGCGAACTTGCTATTTCGCCGTGGCGGTGCTCCGAGGAGGCACATGACGTGACAACGCGCGCCTCGCCGCGGATATTTCTCTTTCTCTCGCTCCCTAGTCATTACTGCGCATGCGCCACTAGTAGAGCAATGAAGGGGGCTAGTTGGTGAACGTTCATGGTTATATTGCGCTCAGTTTTACAAACACGATACTAAGGAAGGACAGGACGTGGACGGACGAAGCGCTTCGTCCGTCCACGTCCTGTCCTTCCTTAGTATCGTGTTTGTAAAACTGAGCGCAATATAACCATGAGCCACTAGTAGCACCGAGCCACAGATGTTCCGCCGCTGCGTAGCGCCGCGCCTTTCCGCCGTCGCCGTTTGGTATGACGTCACACCGCGTTCCTCGTCGTTGCGCTCGCCTCCGCTCGCTTCGCCAGCTGCGTCGCATGCCTGATAACATGTCGGAGAATTGAAAAGCAGAGCTCGCGTGCGCCGCAACCACAGTTGAGGTGGCAGTGTGGACGGCGACAATTCTAATAAGCAGGAGGAGGCCTGAAACAGAGTTTCTCACTATAACACCTAGAGGGTAATCTGGCGCCACCGTCTATGGGAGTTTCTCAAGGGGGCACCGTGCCGTCATGGGAATGACGGTATATGTGTCTGCGAGGCTCGTGTTGGCTGATGTTGTAAGAGGCTTCGTCTAAAACGTGGATATGGCTACGCAAATAACGCGTTCTCAAAGTAAAATCTTCATAAAATGTTTCGATTCACGCATATTACATCTTTACTCACCCACGATGCATGACCAAGCGAAGAAAAGCAAGAACAGACGACCAACTGCATGTTTCAAAGCGAGCGCGAACCTTGTCGTCTGTCCTCCAACTTTAGCGGCCCGCTTTTACTCTTTACGTTACATGTAGTCGTACACACAATAACAAGTTCTCATAGTTAAAACATGTTCTCGCGTAATAATAAAGCTAAAACAGCTTTTCACGTGCTGTTTTAGTAGAAAGTGAATCATTGTGACAGACGGAATGGTATTTGCCAAGCGCGTCTTCAAGGTGTCCTGTCTCTACGAGAACGATGCCAATCCGAATCCACAAAATACCGGCATTCCCATGCATACCACAGCGCAGCAGCGCCAGATTTCCCTCCAGGTAATTTAGTGAGAAACTCTATGGCCTGAAATCGACATCGGAACGAGATGAAGAGGAAACGAATCGCCCAGAAAATGGACGAACAGCGCGCCGAACGACTGGTTAAACGCCGCAACATCGCTAGACAACCAGACTAACCTGGACTTGCAATCAAGGTTAACCAAGGCTAACCGTGCTATGCCTTAGCTTTCGCTACGTATATCCTGAAATAGCCGAGCTAAGCCACTGCCATTTTTTTTCCTTGCTGAATGAGCTACAACACCTAAAGCCCCTCAATAAACTAAATAAAATGTTTTTGTTTAGGGACTTTACTAGCCCCGCACATTGTTTTAATGTAATTCGAACATGGCGAGATTGGCCAAAGAGAATACGTTCTTTTGCCTATATAAATCGAGAAAACAAATTTCGTAAGGCTGCGCATGGCAAGCCACGCTTATTTAACGACTGGAAATTGCTGTGTACAGATATGTGATCTCTTTCACGGATTCGCGCAGGAACTGGTGCGCCACTGGACAAGGACCGCGCTTCTGCAGCAAAATTATTCGGAACAGTATAGTCACTTGCATACCTCTTTCTCTCCCGGTAGATGGCGACAGTTGTTATCCCTCCCAAGTATTGCAACCACCAGTCGGCAAAATGAACGGAAGTATAACTCAGACCCCCCCCCCCCTCACAATTTTTTCCCCTTAATGGCTCACTAGGACTTAGACTCACCAGAATTCTACTCAGCCGGGCTCACCAGAACTCAAAGTCAAACATGCTTTCTATACTCAGCGGGGCTCACTCGCATTCAAACTCACCAAAAATTCTGCGCAGCCGGACTCTATGTGACTCGGACTCACCGCAATGCTATTCACACTCAGACTCAGACTCGTTCACCGGTCGGTCCGAGTCTGGGCGAGTACGAGTGAGTCCATTCATTCATAAGTGAGAGTTTGCCGACCTATTATTGCAAGAGAAAGGAACATTCGACAACGTCCATAGTGAACTCTCGAATCGAATTGCAAATACTATTATATATATATATATATATATATATATATATATATATATATATATATATATACACTAATGGACTCGCATTATGTATCTGTCTCCATCCTTCGGACGACACTTCCGAAATACGATTGCTCGAACTGTCGGAACTCAACGAAAACCCCGATTTGTTAAATGCGTTGTTGGTGTGGCTATATAATTCTTACAAAGAAAGCGCCCAAATAAAACAACAGACGAAGGAAGGATACACGAGACAACCACGTAGGCGTACTAACAACTGAGTGTTTTTATTGCTTCACATAGGAATATATAGCTGCTGTCAAGGACCAAAACAACAAGAAGAAACAGGGCCGCCACCTGCATCGCACAAGGAAGCCACGATACAGAATAACTTCCAAGTGTCGCTCCCAATATACGCCAGTTCCTTTGTCGAAAGAGAAACTGAGGCTTCACTGATACAATCATCACCGCGCTTCTTGATGTCAAGCGCTTCCAATATCTCCCTTGTCAGTTGATCATCAGCTCTGTCCAAAACACAGGTTCTACGTGCTCAGTGGCTATATAGTCGTGTATACGCCACGGACGGGTCGGGTGGTATATAAGTCTTCGCTGAAGGCCACCAATGTCGCAGCGCGCCAACCTGTCCGGGATGTTCGGCGAAGGGGTGAAAATGCACGCCACGGAGTGGATCCACCACGCGGTCGCCGACATGGTCAACGACCCGACGAAGCCGCGCCGCTACTCCTTCTGTTCCACGGGGGACTCCTCGCCGCCCGACGCCACCAGCCGGTCGACCGACGAAGAGCTCAGTCCGCCCCCAGGTGCGCGCAGGTTTAGCACTCTCGCGTATACCTATACCGGCCGTCACACAAACCCGACAATAAACGTCGCATTGAGAATAAAGAAAAAAAAAAGTCGCAGTTTCGCCCGACAGGCGTGAAGCATTGATTGATAGCGATGCCCAAGCATTATATGGACACGAAGCGAGGTACGTAGATTTATAGGCCCTATAAACTGCGGCATAAGCAGTCGCTTAATTACTAATTAGAGAGTCACGATGTCACTGTAGCGCACGGACAAACACGAAGGGACATCACTACCGATCACCGCGAACCCTTGCGGTCGCAACGCTGGCGTGACGAGATGAGCGCCGGACAGCGGGTAGCGAAGCACCTCGTGCTGCCTCTTCTCGCTTCACCGTTTCAACTATTCCGCGTCTCCGAAACTCGGATCACGCGACCTGCAACGCTATAGGTTTCGCCTGGAGACGGCTCGAGTGAAGCCATCAGCCATCTCGGCTCGACCCGAACCTTGGCGCCCAGCGCAGACGACCTGCCACCATGAGGCGCGCGGACAACCACGCATGCGCAGCCACGGCCGCCAGCTACGAGGAAACGTGTCCTCCTCGCCTATAGCGCGCGCTCGATCACGTGACCTCCCACACATTGGGGAGCGTGGTTAGATGCTCGCCACACTCCGAATGTCGGAGGTCACGTTGCAATCTAGCATCGTGCGCGCATCGAGCTACCCACCCTTCTCAAGTTCACCCTCGCATTCTCAGCACCCTCCGACACTTGGACTTGATACGGAACATGACAGCGACGGCGGAAATTCGCCCGTCCTGTCCAAATAATTGCCACCGCAATAAATGTAAAGCGCGAAACACGTGGGCCTATAACAAATCCGTCGCGCCACTAATCGTAACACGGCCTCCATCGATGTTTCGAGATATTTTCGACAAGTCGCAAACGGTTCGCTGTAGCAATCCGCGAGCAGTCAAACCGTCCGGATGCGTCGGGCGACGCGTCGGAATGACATAGTGCTGCTAGGACTGTTCGAACCCGCCGCAACACTTCTCGGACGCAGTTTGCACGACCACGTAGTCGAACCGACTACAGGGCTGCTCGATTGATCGATTAACTTTCCGGTTAATCGATTAGCGTTCGAACTGTTTATTGCGTTAGAAATTATTCGGACGCGCGAATTTTCGCCGCTGCCGTGATGCTCCGAATAAAAGTCCAAAGTGCGAGGAGAACATGAGCGGCCCGGGCGCCGGCCGCATGCAGCACGGTGCGAGCACAAGCAGGCGAAGGTGAGCCGAGAAAGGCATGCGGATTGATGCGCGCCGTGTTCTCGCGGGCGCAGCAAACCTAGTCTAGCAACGTTGGGCGCAGCATACGGCGAGGTCGCGCGATGGACCGTGCGTCTCCCTTCGCTAGCATGTTCTCTAGCAGTGCCAAGGTTGCCCAGTTTTGGCGAATTCAAGCCCAATTTGCTACATTTAGAGGCTCCTGGCGACCAGGAATCGTTGGTGGCGACTTGGCTGCTCTCTGGCTACTATTGGCGGTGGTAAATTGTTACAGGTAGTGTCCAAATCGCACTCCTTTCGACGGCTCCCTCGAAGAAACGGCGCCAAAAGCCAGATCTCAAAGGTCATGCTTTTGTGTTTTCCAAGCGGCAGAAAAAAATTCGGGAGCTAAAAATATATGAGAGCGGCTTGTTGGGCTAGTTGGTAGATGGTTATACTACGAGAATACCAGCAAACTTGAAAGTAGAAAATTCGAGAAGCAGACAAAGACCAGCCACCTTCCTGTCGCTTTATCTTTGTCTGCTTCTCGAATTTTCTACTTTCAAGTTTGCTGGCATTCTCCTACTAAATATATATAGCTGCCATATGGCTAGGGGGCCTTTTCGACTTCTCCTCCCGGGCTGTCCATGGCTGCCCCAGGCACTTCACACGCAACGCTCATTGGCTGAAATCACCGCCTCGGGCAGCCCGGGACTGCTGGGCACGAATAATTGAAGATGCCCATTGAGTTTCTCTAATAGGTGGCGTACAGCACCTCTCTCTGAATAACAGCAATTACCTAATCTCAAATACCATGCTTTTGCGTGCTGCCCTGGGCGGAAACAACATGTGCACGGTGTTCTCATCCTACTCCCCCACGACCAGCTCGGTATAGCGAATGGCGCCAGAAGCGACTGCAACAACCAAAAACGCGTCGTGGCAGCCATGACAGTACAGGTGCGAGTGTCTGTGCGAGCTCTCTAAAGGCGCTCGCGATTGTATACCAGGGAGAGTAGAACGTGTGTGACGTCATAGTTTGCACGGGAACGTCTGGAGAGAAGTCACTGTGGTGCTTGTATGGCGCGCAGCGAGTTGGACTGTCCTGAAACTGGCGACACCCCTTCGGCTAAGCGACAGCACGCAAGTCTGCGTTGGAAATTGTCAAAGAATGTCAGCTATATTCATTACGGTAAATTATGATGCAACAATACGTGATAACATTCCTTTTGCTCTGTTGTTCTCGTTTGCCATCCGTGCGGCAGAAGACTAGAGGTCTTTTTGGCCTTTCCGTTTTTCGCTTAGCGTCAAAAAAGAAAAAAAAAATGTTAATTATTGGTTTACCGCATCGCGCTACGTTTCTGGCTGTCAAATAAATCTTTTGCCATAATTGGCGACATTTTTCGGCAATTTCTCGGCTACATTTTCCCCCGAAGACCTGGCAACCCTGTGGGACTGTAGGTGCGCACCGCTGTCCGCGCGCGATTCACTGCAAAATAATTTACACCCTTAAGGAAAGTGAGAAAGGTGTAAATGTGTAAATAAACTCCCACCATTAGGGCGTGATTTATATACCGGATAGCCTAAGGGTGTGAGTTAGACATGTACACCCTTTTTTCACTTTTAAGGGCGTAAATTATTTTTACAGTGTATACTTGAAGGTGACCGCGGCAGGTGCCACATGCTATACACTGTAAAATAATTTACACCCTAAAAAGTGAAAAACGGGTGTAAATATGTTTATAACTCACACCCTTAGGGTGTCCGTTATATAGATGACAAGGGTGTGAGTTATAAACACATTACACCCTTTTTCACTATTTAGGGTGTAAGTTATTTTACAGTGTATGGAACGGCAAGCCTTGCCAAGATGGCTGGTGGCTTCACGCGCGCCTGTATAGCGTCGGAGGTCTCGTGATCTCAAGTTTCAGACACGTGGTGCAGTTGAAAGGTGAAGTCGAGCTGTGTTCACTTTTTGGGCGCCGGTGTTCCTCGCGACGCTGCACTGCTGTGACAGCGTGCGCTGCAGTGTAGCGGTCAGCGAGCGACATCTGTCCATGCTCGGTTAGATAGTTGGCGAATGTTTACTGCAACTGGTACGACCTATAAAGCTTACTTACTTCGTATAATTGCCTAATACGTTGCTATCGATACTTTGCCGTTCGGACGAAGCTGCGTTCTTCTTGTTTATTATTATTGTCATTATTTTTTATCGCCATTAATCGGCTGCGGTTGCATGAGAAAAAGGCAAACGTTGGCACCAACGTCCCCGCTTGTCTTGCTCGGTAACAAAGGGACGGCTGATTGAGCTTCGATTAAACGTTCCGGCTAAGATGGCGCCTGTGGATTTCTCGAGGAGATTCGGAACTCTTGGGATAAACTCCACGAATGCATTCGAGCGGCACTTCGAGCCGACGGAGAGGTTAAACTTCAGTTCTTGCACCATCATCATCATCATCATCATCACCAGCCTGATTACGCCCACTGCAGGGCAAAAGCCTCTCCCATACTTCTCCAATTATCCCGGTCATGTGCTAATTGTGGCCACGTTGTCCCTGCAAGCTTCTTAATCTCGTCCGCCCACCTAACTTTCTGTCACCCCCTGCTACGCTTCCCGTCCCTTGGAATCCAGCCCGTAACCCTTAATGACCATCAGTTATCTTCCCTCCTTATTACATGCCTTGCCCGATCCACTTCTTTTTCTTGATTTCAACTAAGATGTCGCTAACTCGCGTTTGCTTCCTCACCCAATCTGCTCTCTTCTTAAGACACCTCCCCCCCCCCCCCCCGCCCCTTTAACGCTACACCCATCATTCCTCTTTCCATAGTTCATTGCGTCGTCCTCAGTTTAAGTAGAACCCTTTTCGTAAGCCTCCAGGTTTCTGCCCCGTAGGTGAGTACTGGTAAGACACAGCTGTTATACACTTTTCTCTTGAGGGATATTGGCAACCTGCTGTTCGTGATCTGAGGATGCCTGCCAAACGCACACCAGCCCACTATTATTTTTCTGATTGTTTCAGTCTCATGATCCTTCTCATGATCAGCTTCTGCAGCATTTCCTTAAATGCGCGGACGTTATTAACACAGGGACGGCGACACTCTGAGAAGGTTCTCGGAATCTTATGATCGTGTACTGCCACAGAACAACGGTGACAAGATTATTTGCCTCCGTGGATACACGTAACTTCCTTTCAGTCTTTATTGGACGTCTTACTGATATTTGGGGCACGGGCATTAAATAAATGCCTGTAGAAGGCGACCGACTGGGTCCATGTCCCAGGAATGTGGCATACGGTGGCAACAAGCACACAAAGTGTGAAGGGAAAACAAATACAGTGATGCCGTGGAAAATAAAGTAGTAAGGGAATTGCGCAAAAAGAAAAACAAAATTGAGGTACAGTAATTATAAGAAAAACAGTAAATACGACAATCACAAACTTCGTGCAATCAGGTGTATATATAGCAAATATATATAAATGAAACGTATATACATAGCATAACAATTGTAACTATAAAAATTAAAGAATCGCCAACTGCTCTTCGGATATATTTATACAAGTATGAAAGTCACGCTTCAAACTACGTCAACAAGTTGAAAAAGAAAGGTCAGTGAGCTGTACAAGTACTATAAGGTCACGACAGATGAAGAATAGACAAAACCAGGGTAGACAGAAGCATAGTTAAAGGTTATACCTATTTACCGCGAATATTTTATATGGCGATAGATTCTAAAAGTATTATTTCGTTCGACTCTCTTTGGTAGGCTTGATATAGTAGGTTTTTCCAAGTTCCAACGGACCGGGCAGCCACCTTTACGAAACGTCGGTCAACGAGTATACACGATGGTTTAGACGCCCGCGTCTACCATTTTAGGCGCTGGCGTGTCGCGTTTTCATTCTGCGAGGATCAACTTAATCAGTCGCACACCGTCCGAGAAGGCTTCCCACAAGCTTTCTTCAGGTTTCTACGCATTCCAGCAGTGTTCGGGGGCAGCCATCTTTCCGGGCGGTTCTGACAGCTTTGGCGCATTGGGAATAGATAGCAGCACAAAGCCCAGCCGCATCACTTCTAGGCTGAATTTGATACAGAAAGTTTCTAGCGCTGGAAACATAACGTTATAACGGCCACAGTATATCGTTGTAAAGCCCACAGTATATCGTGTTTGTAAGCTCCCTAAGCGCATTAACGCTTAGGGAGCTTACAAAGAACATAACTCAGGAAACCAATTACTAATTAAGTTATCACACTAATTATAGTCAATTACAATTCCATTGTTCTTCTTTTTTTACGAATTGTACTCTCCGTGGCCAGCAATAATGGTGAACAAGTTGTTTCAAACTTATTTCATCTGCAATGGTGTCCAGTGCGGCTATGGCGTTGTGCTCCGTGAGCTCGGAGGTCGCGGGTTCGACCCTGGCTGTCGCATTTCGACGAGGGCGAGTTCAAAAACGCTCGTGTACACTTAGGTTTATAGGTAGTACACGTTAAAAAAATGCCAGGTGGTTAAAAACTAAACGGGGATGTCGACCACTACGGCGTGCCTCGTAATCTGATTTTAATTAACGTCTTTAATGGCGTCCCGGCGTTGTCGGGTTAAAGTGGAGAACACGCGTGTGTGGAAACCGTCCAACCCGTTCGATGACGTGTCTTAGATATACAGCTGTCTTCCATAAAGGTGTTGGAAGACCTTCACTTCCGGAAACCTAAGGAAAAGCGTTGGCGGAAATTTGTGGGACGTCTTGTCGGTACACGACTACACGCTTCACACTTAGGAGCTATAGGCAGGGTTCGGAAATACGCAAATATATAGATCGCGATCATAGACTTCTCAATAGTCACGCGTTTTTTCGCAGCTGTAAAAAGTCACGCGTCTCGCGCAGCCGCGGAGTGCAGTCATTTCTGATTTAACTATACAGAATAACTATATATATATATATATATATATATATATATATATATATATATATATATATATATATATGTGTGTGTGTGTGTGTGTGGGTGTGTGTGTGTGTGTGTGTGTGTGGTTCACGTATTATATTTGTGCCCATTCGTGCCCACAGTGTTACATTCTATGTAATACTGTAGTTCACATTTTGCGACATTAAAAAAAATGAGACAGTGTAGCATCGGGCGATACGTCGCACACATTTATGCACTTCTTTTATACGTGACACACCATTTCTTGATCGCGAAGTGCGAGCAGTGAGATATAAGTCTCTCTCTAAAAAAAATTAGAATTTAACTACGGGATTTTAACGTGACAGAACCGCGACCTAATAATGAGGAACGCCGTAGTGGGGGACTCCGGAAATTCGGACCACCTGGGGTTCTTTAACGTGCTCCCCCGATGCCATGCACGGGACACCGGCGTTTTTTCGCATTCGCCCCCATCGAAACGCGGCCGGGATTCGATCCCGCGACCTTCGTGCTTAGCACGGCAACACCCGTTAAACCACCACGGAGGGTTAAGTCTCTCTAACCATCGTAGCGTTGCCTTGTCATGTATGGAACGGAGTGCATGCGTAGTCGTAGACGCGGTTTCCTAAGTCCCAACCACAAGGAACAAGTTTACGACGGACTATGCGACGCCGGCCGGCGTCGTCAAGGACAACGCCACGACGGGGGCGATGCTCGCTCGACGCTCGCACGCGCCAGATCACAGCGCCCACACGCGCCCGAAGGGGCGCTCGCAAGGTATGAAATCCGGCTGGCGTACGCCGGGCGAGAGACAGAGAGATTAGTTGAGAAAGAAACGAACATGAAAGCCTGGCTGACTTTACCGTAACTGTCATGTCGGCCAGCAGTGTGGGAAAAGAAGAAGGGACGCAAAGAGGAAAGAGATAGGAAGTAAGGGAGCGCTTGGAACTCGCAGCTCTCCCGGCATAGGATGCTGAGCGCACACTTACAGACGCGCTTAGTAGAAACGTGGAAAGCAACAATTTAGTCCCGCGTCACCCGCTATACCTCGCGCACGCGAATCCCGCTATACCTCGCGTTCACGCCTTTCGATCCCCGGCAGACGACGCAGCGCGACGCCGACCGGCGCCCAATGAAGTCCCGTCTGTTCCATGTGGTTGGGCTTTAGCGCGCGCCTCGAAACCGTTTCGACTACGACGACTCGAAAAAAACCCCGTCGCAGCTTCGGCGCTGGCGCGACGCCGCAGCAGCACGGCGAGCCGCGGCAGCAACGACGAGTCGCCGGTGGCCGCGTCCGCCGTGGCCGAGGCCGTCGAGGCGTCGCGCCGGCGGGGCAGCGGCAGCGCCACGCCGCCCAGCGTCGCCGCGCAGCCCAAGACCAGCTGCCTGAAGAAGGAGGGAAAGAAGACCAAGGCACGCGTGCGCCGGACCAGCACCGTACGCACCACCATCCCGTTCGTGGTGAACAGGCCGTTCATCTTCTACGTGCTGCACCGGGAACTGTCCCTGCTGCTCTTCATGGGGGTCGTCAAGAGGATCGCCTGACCTCGCGGAATGTCGTCAGTGTCCCGCCATGCGCGAGCGACGGCTTTCGACACGTCCTCCCGCGCGCCCGGGTCGCCTATACAGGGCGACCCGTTATTTCAAAAAAAAATTTTTTTTTTGGCAGGTGGGAATTCCTTATAAGGACACATCGCGCCCCTCGTAGTTATAGCTACGACGATTCCATTGCTGTTCTATAGTATAGCTATCTGCGTGTTTATTTTGCGGCAAAAAAAAAAAAGACGGTCGGTATACGTCTATTTTGTACAACATAAAATTATTTCCGGATTTTTTTTCTCATCCCCAAACCTGTTTTCGATGTATGTTCATCGTCCCTACCATCGGCAACTTTCTAACAGCGATAAACGACTGGACAAAGAAAGACAATGCATGGGCGCTGAATATAACGCTTGTTGTTAGCCTGCGCCCATGAGTTGTCTTTGTTGCTCCGTCGTTTAGCGCTGTTCGAAAATTTCCGACGATGTACTAACAGGCTGAATTTTCAACCCTTCTGCAGTCATCATCGTCGTTGTCATCTTCAGCAGATTGTCGACACACAGCCTGCTAGACGGCCAGAAGCTGAAGGCTTATTACACGTATAGCCAACTATATATATCAGGATTCTGACCCTTCACGGTTGGCAAATGGCAATGGCGTACAGCAAATGCAAAAAAAAAAAAGAAAGAAAGAATGTAGCCGCGTTCACCTTGCACAACAAAACGCGCAACATAACGTCATTCACGTCTTATTATTGCGTTACCAAAACACACATCACCGTATAAGAAGCACAATTGACCTGCGAACGGATTCCACCTGGCCCAGCTCTATCTCAGCTTCGCAGTTTATAGGCACGCTCTCCAGCTTCCCGTCTGTCGGTATATAGGAAGCCGCGGGTCCTGCCACTTTTCAGAGTAGCGAGCCCGAGCCAAATTTATCCAGCCTGCCGATCGCGCCCCACTGTTGCGAAAGGCACGCACATACGCGCGCACAATCGCAGAAGCGAGAAACGGCAAATAGGTGCGAGAAGCGGCGTCCTCTCTTGTTGCAGCCAACAAAGGGCTGGCGAAGAACTATACACGTGCACGCGGGCATCCGGGCCAGGGAAAAAAGGGCCACGAGCGCGAACGCGCCACGCGATCAACGAACACCACCGAGACGAGAACGGCACCGAGAGCGGCGCTGCTGCGCCGGCGTTGAGAGCGCCGCATGCGAAGCAAAATTCTAATAGCGGGTGGTACCCCTCTCCCATCTCTCGTTCGCACCGCCTTGACTGCCTCCTGCACTGCGCGTGTTTGGGCACGTTTCGTGCCGCGCGCGGTGTGTGCCTACGTGTGTGCTCGTGGACATTTCATTCGAAGGGCGATTTACAGTCTGTTTCACATTTAGTGAACTCGGAGCGCGTTGCATCGCGATGCGGCGAGCTCTTGAGTCAGGCGGCGGCAGCAGCTCGCGCAGCTGCTCGAGGGGCGGGGTCTTGAACGGCGTCGTCTGCTACGGCGGCGCGCGCTGGCCGCATTGTCGGGAAGCGTTCTACTGTCAGTTGCAGGGCGCCGATCTCATGGTTACTGCGTGAAATGAGCCGGTATTCTTTACTAAGCGTTGTGCGACGCCCACTGATACGCCTCGAAGGTAAGTTCATCGCTGAAAGGTGCAGGGCAGTCATAGACGACGTACTGATTCCATACACTCTTGACGGCCCGTTTATGGAAGGCGACTGTATATTCTAACGCGATAGGTCGCCGATCCACACTGCTCCTGTTGTGCAAGAACTGCCGGAAGAGCGCGCAGTCACTCTCTTGTAGCGGCCGCCTGAATCCCCGCGCGCCAACATCATTTAAAATGTCTGGGGCTCGTTGAAAGTATCATTGGCGCAACATCCCCTCTATCAGTCGCCCCCGAGGATAGGCTTCGATCCACCATTGTCAGCGACTGAGACGTGTTGCGAATGAAGACATCCCTGTTCAAGTCATTCTACACTTCACTGCCTTCCAGGATGAGCGCTGTCATCGCTGCCGCTGGGGACATGACGAGATACTAACTGAAGTTCCGAGCGTGACGTGTCCGATTCACCGCCGGCGGGCAGGGTCTGCCTGGTGTAGTGAATGATTGTCGAGAAAAATCACTTCCGGCTCATTGTCTTAACCTAAAACATTCCTTTAATCGTACCCATTTGTTTCATCGTGTTCGACCCCCATAGTTATCATTGTTGAGGGCTTTGTTTTGCTTTCGAGTCAAACAAAGACTGAGCACGTTGCGCGCACATCTTGGTGTGTCATGTCACTGCTTTTTACGGTAGCACACAGAGTGAAGAAATATACGTGCACGCGCTCAGTACCCCGGCCTTTCGAAAGAACAAACGAAGCATGCTGTCAAAAGAAGTTTGTGGAACTCCATTATCGCCAATGAAGGCTCGGAGTTTGGCTTCGCACAACGTTTAGTAAAGAATATAAGCTCAGCTCCCGCAGTACCGATGAAATCGGTGCACTGCCCCTGACAGTAGCACGCTTCCCGACAATGCGGCCAGCGCGCGCCGCCGTAGCAGACGACGCAGATCACGACTCCGCCCCTCGAGCGTCTGCGCCTGCTCGAGCTGCTGCCACCGCACGACTCCATTGCTTGCCGCATCGCGATGCAATACGTTCCGAGTTTTCCCCTAAGTGTGAAACAGACTGTACACGCTTCTATTTGCCTTTAAGAAGATCGGTACGATTGACAATTATTTTTATGGCTGCAAAAGGGCAGCGTCTGTTTAACCGTGTAAGTGACGCTGAGCAGGTAATTGTAAACGACATCGTATGTGCCGCTGGAAAAATCGTCAGCACATACGATGCGGCACACACGAGCTAAAGTCATTTTTGCAGTGTCTCACAATGTTTGCTACAAATCCGTGTTGTCTCTGATGGCGACAACGGACTTCCATCGACACTGTGCGGAAATAAAAAATATATCGCTGCATAGCACAAGTACGACATGCGCACACAACTTTAACTAGTATGTCCCCTACAATATGGAATAGAGGCAGCAATGTAGACAGCTTGGCCATTTTTTAACAGTGCCCAAGAGACGGAAGTTGAAAGTATTAGTAATCGTTCCTGCTTCAGCAATGCCGTGGCGACCAAGACGCGGGCGTGTATCGTCCAGTAAGTCGATCGAGCGATGCAGTGGTGAAGCGGGAATGAACTCCGGTCATGTCAAAAGAATTATGTACCGAGTAATTATTAAATTCATGTCGGTTACATATAAAAACCGTCATACACTCAGGAGTGATTAATGAACGCGCTCGCTTCGTTTGCCAGTTGTTTACTTCACTCGGCGCACCGCAGTAATCCATGTCTGTCGTCTGCTTTTTTCGTACCATTTTCTTGTGAATCGGCAGAATTTCACTGGTGGCATCAACCCTTTCATGTTTACATTGCTGTCGTGACAGTAAACAACGCAATAATAATTTCCGGTCATCCGAAGAGGCGCCGTCGCAAACAAGAGACGTGTCGCGCGCAGCGCGAACTGAACGCGGGCACGACCGCTAAGGGAAGCGGCGGCGGAAACCTACACCCGTTGGAGATGAAATCGTTCCGCCAGGGGAGAAACGAGCGCTGGCGTCTAGGATGAAACTTGGCGTGCGGTCGTCCATGGCCACGCGATGCCAGCCGCCGCCAGCAGCAGCCACGGCGGTGACGATGACGACGATCCTGGCGTCGCGCGCGAGCCAGACGAGCGCTGCGCGCGTGTACGCGCGTTGCGCAAGTGGTGCGGTTCGCGCGGCGCGTCGCACGCGACCGTTTTTTACGTAAGGACGTCGCGAGCCCAAAGTCCCTCTCTGTCGACCTCTCCCGCGCGGACTCCGTCCGTTACGCCCGCAGTTCGCGAGGCTTGCGAAACCCATGCTGCAGTAGGGGAGAGAGAGAGAGAGCCCTTGGCGCGCTTTAGGAGCGCCGCGCGCGTCCCTCTGGTGGGGGAGGGGAGCGACGGCACGGGAGGAGGAGGAGGACACGCCGAGACCGAGCGAGCTCATTACATGACGGCGTCGGCGCGCAGGCGCCCAAACATCTGCGTATGTTTGCCCATGTCACCCCGGGTTTCTTATTATTTTTTTTTTTGGTAGCGCCGCACTTGCACCGGTAAGCACGCGCGTTAAAAGATCGCAGCTTCGCCCCCAAGGGCGAACCAATGACGCCAGGTGTAGCGAGGTGTTAAAGTATTACACGAAAGCAAGACGGTTTTGGATAGCCAGTGCAAACCGTGTCAGTTTACTGTGCAGCAAACGTTCGCTCACCAACGAAACAGCCCCCTCCCCCGTCCCCCTCACTTTCGCGAGCGAACGTTCCGTGCTGCCGCTCCCTTTTACCGTTTCGCCGTGACGTGCCTCCGAAACTCGGCAGATCACGTGACCTCCAGCATGCGTCGGCGGCGGCGCGCGAAGAGAGCGCGCGCGTCAAGGCCTTCAATAAAATTATCTGACTCAACGTATCGAATATAGTTGCTCCCCCCCAACAACTGGCGTCGAACAAAACTTCCAAAACGTTCCCGTTAAAGTTTTCCGACAGGTTCTACGCGGCAGGTTCCGACAGTTCGAGAAGTCATCGTCCTAAACATTCTGACGCACACCAGTTTGCAAAAGGTATGCGCGTTTTACGAGTTGTTTATTTTTTTGCCATTTAAGTGCCATGCACATGTACTGTGTACGTCTAACCCGACCGACATATCGGACGACGCGTCGAAAAAGATAACTGCTAAAAAAAGAAAATACCTGTTCGCAACATGGTGGAAACCCGATGGCGGACGGTTGGCGGATGCCTTTGTATCGGGCCGTTTTGGCGGACATCTTGTCCCGCAATTTATTGCGCGCATATTCCGCCCAGCCGTGAAGCGAGAAAACCGTATGCTGGCCTGTACTATAGTTTATACTGTGCGTGCAGGGAGACTCTTCTACACTCATTCGCTCCCGCCGAAACGAGCTGTTTCACTGGCACCCCTCTTCGATGTGGCCGCACTGACTGCACCATATAGTTGAAGGAGTGCACAGGCGAGGTTATTCTGCGACGAAAGTCCGCCTGTGATGGACATGTCCGTTTCGCCTGCTGCTGAAGTGTTGATTGGTTGGACTGACTGCCTCCTCCTGACACGTACACCCCAACCCAGCCAATCAGCACTTCAGCAGCAGGCGAAATCGACGTATCCACTGTACCCCGCCCCATAGCACTGACGTCATCGACACAACAGTGCAACGCCGCGACGGCGTCGCGCTCTTCGATTTTACGTGTATATATATATATATATATATATATGTATATATATATATATATATATATATATATATATATATATATATATATATATATATATATTGTGGGAGCTGTAGCTCAGCAAAAGCCTATACGGTTCTTCCGTACACGGCAACTTTGGACGCGCATGGCGGCGTAGGCCAACTCTCGGTACAGCGGGCGACATGGCGCAGCGATGGTTGGTGCGCGCATGAAACGGTCTCCCGCTTTTGGTCACAGACGGTCAATCGAGGGCCGGCATGAGGCGCGGTCCTTGATTGACTTCCACGTCTGAATGATAACGGCAAGCTTGACACGTTACGTGTACGACGCGTATGCGGCTTGTACAGCGTACACGTGGCTCAAATGGCGGTACAAGGCTTGTAACGTGCTAAATTTTATGCGTTCGAATGGAACTCTGTGGGGTGCGTTTTGCGACGAAAAAAGTTGCATCCGGTTGCCGCTTCGCTGGCGCCACAATATACCACGCTGGAGAGTACTGCGATAACAAAAAGCAACAGCCCTTGAACTCAACGTGCACAATGACAGACGGACTTATTGATTGAGTGATTACTTGGTCAATTGATTAATTGGCTGAGTAATTGATTATTCAATTGATCAATTGGCTGATTGATGCATTGGCTATTTTCTTACTTGGCTTCATTCCTATACTAAGTGTAGAAGGATTAAGGCGTAAAAAAATGAGGACAAAGGACACACATCGACAGAATGGCGAACATCCGTCGTGTCTGTGTGTGTTGTTTGTCTCCTTTTAAAGCGAAGCTTTCTTTGCCTCTTCCTTCGACTTTCCCACTGCTGCTGCTGCTGCTGCTGTCTGGCACACTGCTTCCAGAGGTGGTCCAGAGCGCGTGTATACACGACAGGAGCGCGCCAGAGAGGAAAGGCGACTCGAGAAACTCGTTTGGAACTTTGCACCGCATCAAATATGCGAAACGCCCTCAGGAGCTCCCTGGGCGTCACCCCATCAGCTTCTTGGCAGCTGTAATAATCCGTGAGCCCCCGCAAGGTCATTGCAGCAGCCCTTACCTTTCTACTAATGCGGAAGTCCAGAGGGAAGCTAGGACGAATGGCAGAGAGGAGGGGGAGAGGAGGGTAGACAATGAGTAGAACTGACGCAGTCGCGAAACGACTGAACAACAGCCTAGCCACTCTTCGCTCGCAGTTTCCATATAAGAGGGGGGGGGGGTGAGATATAGGGAGAAGGTGAGTCAGAAGGCAGGGAAGCGCTGCAAATATAGTATTTCTAAGAACTGCTTCAAGCGCAGTGAAAACAAGGACGAACAAAGGCACACATACACACACAAATAGGGGTAAGTGTACCTTTATCCATCCGTGTTTTTCCGACCGCTTGAACCAGTTCTTACAAAGATGAAATACCAACGTGCATGCCCAGACTGCCACATTGCTATTACTATACACACGACAGCGGTTGCGGGCAAACTGGACAACTTGAAAAGGCGACAGCGCAAACAAAAAAAAAAATGACACGGACGAAGACATGACGACAAGGACGAGCGCTGACGTTTGGTCGGCGCAGGAACTTGAAAGGCACGCAGCGCAAGTTGGGGTGGCAGGAAATGTGCGCCCTGTCTGCAGACTCGCACACTCGGAAAGTCTCGGCACACGCGCGCTTCATTCGATCAGACCGCAAGATCTTGACGACCCGTGTTCCGTATGGCCGACTGATGGAGTACGTCCACCGAACGACACGCCGACTTCTTGAGGTAGAGTCGCTTGGACCGGAGACAGAAAGCGAGAGTTCCCGCGCACGGCATTACCGAGACCGCGATGCGTGAAACGGCAGCGCATGGGTCGGACAGACTGCACGACGAGAAAGGGTCCTTCGTACTAGAAATAAGCTCGATGAATGTGGCGAATCGAGTTTGTTGGGTACACATTTGAAAAGGCGGCAGCGCTTTTTCAGATATGTACCAACACGCCCTATTCGCCACAAACTCGATAAATAAGTTCAAGGTACGTTTCTGCTATTTCTGAAAAATAAACACCACACAAATTTCTCTAGCGGACAAGTTACGCATTGCGTGCAAAAGCAGTCACCTTAAAGCGTAACGTAGGGTCTCGACACTATAGACTTTTAGCGTGTCCACTATACCGGAAAACGGGGGCGGTTTGGGCGGATTGCCGGATGGTCCGGGGCGTAAACGTGAGTGGCCTGTGGTGTTATAAAGCTCAACCAGACAAACATACAGCTAAAATTGCAGTAACCTACTATAATCTGCTTCACTGCTGGTGCGAATTTTCGGCAGCGGCGTGATTGTGAACACGATTACGCCGCTGTCGAAAATGTGCACCCCGGCTAAGAATAATATACTAATTGGTATTGTGTTTATGTGGTCGAGCTTTGCACCACCAGTTGGCGCCACCAATCTGGCCGCTCAGGTTTACGGCCCCGGTCATCCGGCAAACCGCCCGCGCTTGCCGGAATACCAGACGCACTAAAGTTCTCTATGCGGTATACGTCACGGTACTTCTGTGTCCGCCGCGGATAGCTAAGCGGCTAGAGCATTGCTCGAGGCCGCGGGTGAAATCCCGACCACGGCAGCCGCATTTCGACGGGGGCGAAATTAAAATCGCTCGTGCACTTAGACTTAGGTGCTCGTTATAAAGAGCACCACGGTGTCAAAATCGATCCGGAGTCCGCCACTACGGCGTGTCTCATGATCGGCGATTGCGGTTATGGCACGCACAGCCCCGTATAATTCAACCGAAATTGAATACCCCTGCCACGATGCGATGTGCCACGTGAGGCAATGAATACGATTAACCCCCTCGGAGGTTATGAAGTATGGCGCACAACAACGCCTCAAGTAAGCACCTCCCCCTGTGCGTTCTGTGTGCTACGCAGACAAACTTCACCACCCTCGCGTTGGACTAAACGCCGAAGAAATTGAACGTTCGCCGTCCACATCACCGCTAATTATCGTCAATCAAAGCAAACAGCGCAGAAAATTTCGCTTATACATCGATTCCCACAGTGCGTTGGATCCGCATATTCCTTCTTTCTTTTCCTTTTCCTTTCTTTCTTTTGCGCTATAATCTTTCTGCCAGTATGTATGAGCAACTTATATCAAGAAAAGGTTCTGCATGCAACTGCTATGCAAGTGGCAGCGTTCTCAAAGCGAGTTCGACAGATCGCACTCTCGCGCGTGCTTGGCCGCACCTATAGTATAACCTCCTCGCGCAACAAAAAGCCACAAAAGCGCTGCTGCGATATTTGAAATCTACCAGCTGCGATATTTGAAATCTACCAGATCGAGTCACCGTTTGTGATCCAGTGACCGAACGAAATCCCCAGTGGACTTTCTCTTCTTCTTCTAATCTTTCCGTCACCTTTTACCTTTCCCCAGTGTGGGGTAGCCAATCGGGCTCAGTCCTGGTTAACCTCCCTACCTTTCATTTATCCCTTGCTCTCGCGTCCGCATGCAAAGTATAGGCGCGCGCAGGTTCCGCGCTCAAACTCGCCCCACATACGTCACGATCATGTGCACCGCGCAAGGCACACTTCCCGACAACGTGGTTCGCGAAAAATGCAGCCAAATCCAAAGAGTCCCGCGGCGACAGTTCCCGAAAGCAGTCGAGCCGAACAGTGAGCGAGAGCGGTGCTTTAGTGCACGGTGGTGGCACGCACATGGCGAACGGTGTCAATTTCGCGCCGTTTTAACGTCCCCCCCTTCGCGGCCGTCGAAATGATCGCAAACGCGGCGCCATTCGCCGCCCGGCGACAGCTGCGTGCGACGACCCCCCCTCTGAAAGAAGAAGGTATCCCGCGAGCTTCCGATGCTCCCCCGCGATCGTTTCTACACAGCGCGCAATTTATAGCACACGAAGCGCAGTGGCACGCGCGCGCGAGTTACGTAACACTTGCCTGCACAGACATCGCGAGCTTCTATCGAGCTCTTGGTGACCTGCCAAGTGAGCCAACCAGAGACACTATATAGTAGAGAACATTCGCTAGGCGTTGATGCGGCTTTATCTGAGCTGGCAATGCGGGGCAGGACGCGTTCTATAGAGGGCGGTCGTTGACAGAGACAACCGTTTCTCTCTCAATCTCCATCTCTCTCACGATCTCCTCCTCGTTTCTCTCTCTCCCTCACTCTCTTTTTTTCGACAGCCGGTTGGATAAACATCATTAGGAGCGGAAACGTCGGGCACATCGATTCGGGGTACTTGGGGAGTTCGGTGCACCCTTGGGGGGCGCGCAGCCTCCCGCGCGGAGCGGCCTACCCGGAGTGAAGGATACACCTTCACGTATACCGGAGTACACAAGCCCGTGCACTCTGGAAATTACACCCTTTGGGCCGTATCTGCGTCCCGGAACGATAATCGTCGCCTATCTTGAGTGCCTTTCCTTTTCTTTACAGCGCTGCGCACCCGGTACTTCCAGATCATCAACGGCGCGCGCGTTATCAGCGTGACGTACATAGCACTGTTGACAGGCGAGTAAACTCTCAAACAAAAATTACACCCTTTGGGGCGTACATTTGTCCCACAACAATAATCGTCGTCTGTATTGTCCGCATTTCCTTTCTTTAACGCTGCGCGCGCGGCACTAACAAGTCACGAACGGCATGCGCATTATCTGCGTGACAGAGCATTCGCGACACGAAAGTAGCGGGCGCAATGTTTTCAAGAAAGGAAACGCAAGCGAGACAGATGACAAGTATCGCCGTGTGGCAAATATACACCTCAAAGGGTGTACATTTGTTTAAGAGTGCAGCGAGCGCAGAGTTTCCAAGAAAGGAAACGCGGGCAAGACAGTTTGCACCCCAAAGGTTGTAAACTTCCCCCTTTTTTTTTAGAATGTGCGGACCATGGTCGGTGAAGGAATATGAACCTTTCAGCATTTCGATCCCGTTATCATCCGCAGACGTGCCATCGTCATCACCGGAGACCTAGAGGCAGTACTGACACACGTTTGCAAAGCTGTATAGAAACTATACCCTCGTAATCCTGTAATCGTCAGAATCATATCGTGGTTTTGGCGAGTAAAATATACCGCCGTGAATTTCGTTCTTCTTTAGAAACTCTATACCGCACGCTCCTCGCAGTTAAACGATGATGATTAGCAATATGAACATCGGAAAACACTTAGGAAATATTCTAATTTGATACTACAGCTGGTTTCGAAATGCCGGACTTGGCGGTAATTATTATTATTATTATTATTATTATTATTATTATTATTTGAAGACAAGGAATGAGAAGGTAGGCTTCCTTACGGCTGGCTAATTCAAAGCCCCAAACGCTACGCTAATGGAGAAAAGAAACAAAGACGGGCAAAACAAGATGAAGAACACGTTTAGAAAAACAATAACACTAACAATCCACGCGCTATAACGCAAGTCACAAGAAAACTAGTGCCATCACGGTCATCAGCACTGGAAGCACGGCCTAGTCATTTGGTCCCAAGGTCACCACGTCACCCCGAGGGAATCCCACAGAACTGTTAGCAAACATATGAAATCAAGGCTTGCACACAGACTTGATAAGCGAAATGCATAAGCCACTAAAGTGGAACTAACACAACACGGAACTACATATGTGCCTCACGACAAATCCCCCGAATAAAGAAAGAAAAGCTAGAAAAGAAAGAAAGGAAGGAAGGAACACACGGCATTCAGAGACAATCCAGAGAGTGCTTTCCTCTAAACGTTGCGATGGGCACTTCACAACGGCGCACCCCTGTCAGCGCACGGCCACGGTCGAAGCACTTTGCTCACAGGTAGAGGGCGGGTAGGTAGAGAAAGGTCAAACCTCTGCGGTCAAACGGTCCCGCAAGCGATCCCGCTGCTGGCCATATCGTGGGCAACTGTATACGTGCACCACTGAACATCGTCAGGATGGTCGCGGGTCTCTCCATAGTTGTTGAAGCTGTAAGATTTGGGGGTCGTTCCCACCGCTGTCAACCAGATGTAGGAGTGGTCGCGGGTCTCTCCATAGTTGTTGAGGCTTTAAGATTTGGGGGTCGTTCCCACCGCTGTCAAACAGATGTAGGAGTTGTCGGACGATCTCGCTCCTGCCACCATTTGAAGGAGTTGAAGGTCGTAGAGAGGAACTTGGGAGGAACTAGGCGTGCAGGGTTTATTTACATTATATTTACAGTTTAAACAAGACATACATCGACAGTCTAGCGTGACTCCCAAATGGAGCCCGCAAGACGACGCATACAGCAAACGAGCACACAGCTCACGAGTACATTTCGAGCACGACAACGAGCACACTCTAGCAGCCGACAATCGCTGCTTATAAGCACTCCGTTCGACGTCATCGTTCGACGTCATCGCAGACTACACGCCTTTTTGGAGGAGGAGGGTTCACACACACGTACCGCACAGGTTTCGGTGCTCTCTCGAGGGCAGACGACCTTTGCAGCGCAGTAGTCGTGGTTATCCATTGTCTGGCGTCTCCGTAGTCAGCTGGTCACGCCCGACCCCAGCCGGCGCCGCTAAACTGCAGAGCTGCCTTTTTCCTGTAGTCGCCACGTGTGACAGCAGACTGTGACGAATCCTGAGGCCCCCGTACCGCAAAGCACCCTTTTGCCAGGGAGGCTCCCCCTGCCGCACAGAGACCATGACGACCCGGCAAATTAACCAACAATGCACGGGGCGCCAAACGTGGCCAGCCTTGCTGTCGTCAACGATCCTCCAAACGCGGCGCATGGTCGGTTAGCGTTGTCGTTCTCGCTCGTTCTCTGAAGGGCGCCGCCACCGCGGGTCGGTCGAAGCAGGTGCAGCGGGCTGAAATAGCTGGCACGTTGCCACCCCGGCTGGCCATTCCTAACAAAGCAAGCACCACTAAGGATATCAACGTCGCAGTTATCGTCGTCACCGTAATCGCCATCATCGTTATATCGTCCTCATCGTTCTCTCTCGCGCGTGTTGGCGTCGGGCCAGCTACAGTCCAGATACCTATTGGTGGGCCTAAAAACTTTTAAAAAGTTAGATTCTGAGGCTTACATACGTTCCAAAAACCGGTGATATATAAACCACGCAGTAGTTGGGGACTCGGAGTTAATTATGAACACCTGGGGATCTTTGACGTATACGCCCAAAACACGGTAAACGAGCGCTTCCGCATTTCGCCTCCATCGAAATGCGGTCTCGCCGCGGTTTGAGTCGAACCCACAACCTCTAGCGCAGCAGCGAAAGGCCATAGCTGCGGTGGGTGTATGTGGGCTTTCTCATTTTTTTGTTGTTGTTTAGGTTGCCACGCGGCGTAACGTCAGTATGGAACTAAATATATTAGCATGCAGGCCCGTTTCATATAGAGATGCTGCAACGATGACTTATAAGATGTGTTGTCCATAGTGCATCTTTCATTGTCTTCAGCTTGATTGATCACTGTTCGATTTCGCACCTTGCAAGTAACTTGCGCGAGTTGTCTTTGTCCCATGGGCACTCGTTCAAAGTATAGATGGCGGGCATCTACCGAAGACGCAGCAGGTGCGAAGCACTTCGGACACTGGACAATGTCACGTCGTACGGTTGACCCCAAGCACCTGTACGTTACTTTTCTTCAGTTGATCGAGGCACGAACCTACGCCAAAGGCGACATAATGTATGCGTCATAAATAACTAGTCTATACATATCCTCTCATCGGGCCTGCGCATACTGCCTAGTTTAATAACTATGTGCCACGAGGAACGTATAATTACAGCCTCTCAACAGCGACATCCTGGGCCGTTAAGCAATAAAAGTCCAGCACTCTAATCTAATTCACTGCAGTGGCTCTGCAATTACGGAGGCTAAACGTTACACCGATGGCATTGCGCTCACGTTATACCAGTATGCACGAGGTGAGCACTTTTCAAGCATAATTACTGCAACGGCGCTGGGGCGTACGACCGTATAGTCGAGGTGCTTGCCGGGAGGCACCCTCGGGAATCCTTGGCTTCATCGCTTACGACTTGTATACTTCATCTAAGTAATGTAGTTAAGGTGACCTTTCCGAGAGACCGGCGCGACCCAATTAAAGGCCGCGCCGCGGACGTCGGTCCGCGAAGAGCTCGCTGAATCGTTCGATCGGTACACAACAGCGACGGGCGCGCTATGCGCTAAAGGCAGGAACGTGTTGTCAACGCGAGCTTATACATGACTCGAGCTTATACCGGAAATTCCTCGTCCAAGGGGAACAATCGCCCTATCCCAATCATGTATGCGGACAGGGATAAAGAAGCACGCTGCTGCATTCTGCATATAGCGCGCGTATATAGTGCCGGCCCCGACCGGACATATATACAAGGGCATCGCAGATCTATTACTACACTGATTCGTGCGGCTACAGGAAGGAAGAGAAGAGAAAAGCGGAAGGCAGGGAGGTTACCAAGAGTAACGTCCGGTTGGCTACCCTACACCGGGACAATGGGAAAGGGGAAAACAAAGATGACGGGAGGAGAGAGAGGAGGGAAGGAAACAAGGAAATTAGCGGTGAGTGCGCTGACGCGTGTGGTCTAATGGTAATTGCACTAATAGTCACAGCCGTTCACGCAAGACCTTCGTCCTCAAGAAGCACAAAAGTGCCTTCACCGCTTTACGGGGCGACGAGAGATGGGTGCGGCTATATATGTATACAGTAGCAGCACTTGTCCCTCTAGAAGAAAGTTGTCACTGGCTGAGACCCGCCTCGCGGCAGCTTTTATTTATTAGTGGCTACGGCGTTGCGGTGCACTGCAGGTCTCGGGTTCGATCCCCACAGCGGCGGCCGCATTTCAATGAAGGCAAAATGAAAAAGAAAAACGCTCGTGCGCGCACTTATATTTAGGTGGACGTTGGAGAAAACCCGAGGCGGTCAAAACCATTCCGGAGTCGCCGACTTCTACGTCGTGCCTCGGTTATGAGATCGCGGTTTTGGCGCGCATGAAACCCCCAGGACGCAATTTAACTGCTAAGGTGATCGAACCACGCGTACCTAATAATAATAATAATATTTGGGGTTTTACGTGCCAAAACCACTTTCTGATTATGAGGCACGCCGTAGTGGAGGACTCCGGAAATTTCGACCACCTGGGGTTCTTTAACGTGCACCTAAATCTAAGCACACGGGTGTTTTCGCATTTCGCCCCCATCGAAATGCATTGGCCGTGGCCGGGATTCGATCCCGCGACCTCGTGCTCAGCAGCCCAACACCATAGCCACTGAGCAACCACGGCGGGTGAACCCCGCGTACCTATTTGATAGGCTAGTTGTCTCGCTTGCTATCAGAATTGATGAGGCAAATCGCTTCGCCAGCTCAGGAAGGAACCGCTGACCGCCGTCCACCTTCATATACAGCTGAGCTGCCTATACCCGACCTTTGCTGTCCGTGGGTGACCTTGGCCCACACATCGTTCGCAAACAATACCTCGTATGCGTTGATAAATTGGATTGATTGGATTTGATGAACATCCTTTATTCTTCTTTTCGTTTGCTCATCTTAATTCCTTAGCGCCTGCGCAGGCCGAGCGGTTGCGCAGAAAAAGAAAGAAGAAAAGAATAGAAAGCGCATCGTAGACAACACATAGTCGTGTACGCAATCTGCTTCATGTAATTTTTTTTTTACACGGAACCACGCCCTAAAGATAGACAAAGCCTGGCGTAAATAGGTCTATAACTCATTCCCTCACGCGAAATAAAAGAAATTAAGGGTGTGCGCTATAAACCAATATACACCCTCGAGCAAAACGAGAACAAGGTAAAAGCGGGAGCCAGCGTTTCGACAAGTGGACTTCTATTTTTCAAGGCCCTTAGTCACCTTTGAGTGAGAATGAATTTCATTGAAAAACTGGTCCGGCAGTTTTCCTCCGGGGATTTTAAGCTTAAATCGTTTTATTAAAGTGCACGCAGATAACGCTGGCGCGGTACGTGACCTTCTGCGTGAAGTAAACAGCGTATATAGCAGACGGCGCTCGCACTGGAGTGTGGTTTGCGCGCCGGTATTCTCGTCGCTTCTCGCCGTTATTTGCAAGAGCATCATCGTCACGTTTATTTGCAAGAAGAACAATACAAAATTTTCCTGCGGGAGGCAAATGCTAAAGGCGTGAAAGCCTAGCTGACGAGGTCTTAGCCCCCTGATCAATAATACAGTCTGCAGGAGTTAACGCCACATAATATAAATTTCGTCCGGAACACAGCATGTCTTTTTTTTTTTTTCCATGTGATCGCAACGCGTATTTTACACATGTGCATTTTACATGCTCTACATAAATTATACATGGAAAAACATAAGTTGGAATTAATTTAATTATGGGGTTTTACGTGCCAAAACCACTTTCTGATTATGAGGCACGCCGTAGTGGAGGACTCCGGAAATTTCGACCACCTGGGGTTCTTTAACGCGCACCTGAATCTAAGTACACGGGTGTATTCGCATTTCGCCCCCATCGAAATGCGGCCGCCGTGGCCGGGATTCGATCCCGCAACCTCGTGCTCAGCACCCCAACACCATAGCCACTGAGCAACCACGGCGGGGTACACTGGAATGGAATCAAGACAAGTTTGCGGAATTTATTGTAATTTCCCGCAAACATTCAACCAGAAAAATATTTCAACTAGAAATATACAAACATAATTTGACAACATTTATGGATTTATGGATAAAAGAGTTCCGCCGTTCCAAACTTTAAGCTCGGGTGCTCTTGTTTAAATTCATGGGAAACGGAGAAATCGTTTCTCTCGGCAACCACTGCTCCGAATTGGATGGATGAAGTTTGTTGCATTTATTAGAAGTTAAAGTCTAATTACTGTAGGAAGCGGATTTTTCTATTTAGGGTGTCAGTGTTTTTTTTTTTTACTAGAATTGTTACAAGAACCACGGAGGTGACGGGTAAAAAAAGCTGCACGTTAGCAACTTGCACAAGCCAGATTCGCTCATTGTGATTACCGATAATAAATGCGCGACCGGCGTTCTTATCCCAACAAGCTGTTTTGTCTTCGTCAAAATTTTTCAGTAAGGTAATATGTCTCTTGTTCCATATCGATCATTACGTAAAACACATGGCTTCGTTATGTATATTCTAGGGGTGTGCCAATAGTAGCTATTTTAGGACCGAATCGAATACGAATTGTATAGCGGCGGAGGCGATTCAAATCGAATATATAATATTTTCTTTTGAGTAGGCTGCGAATGCTGTAGTCATTTTTATCAGTATTAAAACAATTTTCACATCCTGGTATTCACAACATTAGACATTTTCTGTCAATGCACCGCACATTAAAACATTTATCTGCAGAAGCACATAGGCAGATTTTACGGGAAACTAAGCATTTCGCAAACTCGGTGCTCTTCAGAGCACACGCGGCCATGCATTATCATATAAAGTCTCGAAAGATTGCCTAGATATAATGGGTCAATCAAGATATGTGTATCCCTCCGCGACCAAACCGGAAATACGCGTGTAGTCTGCAACGATCGAGGGCAGTGCAAGCGGGAAAAAATAAAATCCGAGGACCCCCCAAGCACAAAATTATGAGACTTTGCGTGTCAAAACCGATCATGAGGCACGCCGTAGGGGGAAGACTCCAGAATAATTTTGACCCCCCGGGGGTTCCTTTTTAACGTGCACCTAAACCTAAGTACACGGGCGTTTTCGCATTTCGCCCCCATCGACATGCGGCCGCCGCGGCCGGGATCCGATCCCGCGACCTCGTACTCAGCAGCCCAACGCCGTATCCACTAAGCAGCCACGGCGGGTGACCCCTAAGCACATCTTAGTTTGCGAATGCCAAAGCACTAATGTCCGATTGAACACCGCTGAGCGATCCTTCGATTTTTTGCGCTGCGAGCAATGTATACACAGCGGCAGGCGCTGTCCGCGCCAGCAAGCAACAGCAGCTGCAGCCTGCGGTGACAACGCCGCATGCCACCGACGTCCTGCGCGACGAGAGACCGAGGAAGCTGCAACCCAAGGCCGCGGCAGGCGCGCGCAGCAGCTGAGCCTAGTGGGGGTGAGAGAGAGAGAGAGATACGGACCACGCGCCGGCTTCCGAAAGCGTGTGACGTGGCGTCGCGACGATGCCCTCTCCCCACACACAGCAACTGGAGCGCTACCGGCGGCAGCAGGTGTTGTTCCCTTTCGCCCGCTCTGCTCCGTCGAGGCGTGTTCCGGAAGTGGCGTCGCAGCCAATGGGAATTTGGGTGCCGTTTCGCTGATACAGACGGACGCCGGCGTTTTTTTTTTTTTTTTGTTTAACGGGCCATTTGATGTTTCAGATGCAATTTTTCTCTAGTCCGAATGGTCGCGGTTGATGGTGCCTAAATGGTATCAAGCATTTTGCGATGAAAGACATTTACGTCTAATCCGATTAGTCCTCCGCAGCTGCTGCACATACAATTAGCACCTGACAGTACTGCCGATTGACGTGTCTAAACAACATTTTATTGCGAGTGATCGCGTTTTTGTTGCTCTCGTTGTTACTGAAAAAGGCCTGGCTCCTAGCATGTTTAATGTTTTATGTGCATGAGACGAAAGTTACAGCTTTATTGCTCCCATTTCATGCTTTATCGTGCACAGTCGACGACGGGAAGTATTAGGTAACTATTCGATGAATTTGGAGGACGCTAGAGTGGAACGCCGATAGCATTCAAAGATCCCTTACTGCGTTTCACGCTTTTAGGCAACTTCAGTTTTTACGTAAACTTAACGTTTATACCGGGAAACGCTGGCGGCAAAATCAATGTCATCAAAATCAACGAACCACACATGCAAAGTTGCAAAGACGTGTTTGTGAACGACGCGGCAGAGAGAGAGAGAGAGAGAGAGAGAGAGAGATCTCACTGCGAAATTTGAGCGAAATCTCCCGAAAGTTGTTAGAATAAAAATTCCAGGTCAGTGGAAATCGCGTGTTTTTTTGTTTTTTTCACTGTTCCAGAATGGCCCCCAAATATGTGATACGCGGGTAGCACTCTTGGGCATTGTACACAGGGGTAACCTACACACGAGTGTAGGACGAATTACCGACGTTATAAGGCATCTGAACGCTCTGCCGTGGAAACAACCGCGCATAGAGCGCACGTACACTATACACACGTACACCGTCTGGAACACGTGCTGTTTGCATTACATAAACGGATGCAGAGCAAAGCGTTTCACTAAGTCAGATGCATCTCGCGCCGCGCATTCCGATGTCACCGGGTGACAGTTGCCCTGACAACGCTCGCCGACAGGCGGCATGCGATTGCGAAATCACATACGAGGTGCCCAATTTTGAAAAAAAGAAAATTAAATTATGCGGTTTTACGTGCCAGAACCACGATGTTTTCCTTTTATTATTGAAATGAAAATAAGAGAAAGAGACGTAGTCACCTGATAATGGTGACGTCAGGCTACTCCTTTTCTCATAGCGGAAACAACAATATAAAATAATATGTAGGGAAATGAAAAGAAATCACTTCGTACGGTCAGAAATCCGCAGCACCACTCCTATACGCCCACGAACATAACAGTATAAAAGTCAAATGCAAGTGGGCACCACAATGAGTTCGTAAACAAAGTCACAAACACACACAAACGGCCGTGATGTAGTCTTCGATGAGCATATAAACAGATGAGGAACCACACAGTGTTAAAATAATTCACGCACAGAATGCAAAAACATGTACAACACGTAATATACAAGCACTAATAATTACAAATAATAGAAGCACGTTATAGTAACATCGTGTGATTATCGAGTGCAATACCTAGTACTTGTTAAGGATGCCCGTTTCGATGTGAGTATGAGTTATGCCGTAGTGGAGGACTCCGGAATAATTTTGACCACCTGGGGTTCCTTAACGTGCACCTAAATCGCAGTGCACGGGTGTTAAGGCCCCCATCGAAATGCGGCCGCCGTGGCCGGGATTCAAACCTGCGACCTCGCGCTTAGCAGCCCAACCCCGTAGCCACTAAGCAAACACGGCGGGTATATGCCCACTTTTTCTGTCAACACTGATACGCCTGTATGGCTTTGTTTCATTAATTAAAATGAATACCGGGGTATGTATTGCGTGCCAAAACCACCATGCGTACGACTACGAGGCATGCCGTAGTGGGGTACTCCGGGCTAATTTTTGCACCACCTGGAGTTCTGTAACGTCGACCCGCAATGCGCGTTTTATGCACGATCATTTTTTTTCTTTCGCATTTCGCTCCCATCGAAATGCGGCTGCTGCGGCCGGAATTTGATCCCGGGCACCAGGACTTATCAGGGCAACGCCAAAGCCGCCACACATCACAACGGGTGTGTTGTTTGATTTGTTTTCGGTTCAGTAGACGGGTTATATTCAATTTCGCTGCACCCCCTCCCCCCCCCCCCCATTTTTTTTCCTTTCCCGTGTTCCTAAACATTCTTAAAAACTTTTTTTTTGCTTTCGGTATCATGCAGTTTCCATGTGTGAACGGATCAGAATCAGAAGCAAGACCGCAAGACATCCGAAAGGTGTAGTGAACAGACGGCAGCAAAACGAACGAATTAATTTTTTTTTTTATTGTCGAAGTAGTCTTTAATGACTTTTGGTCAACAACCATGGGTCGAAGAGAGCCGACATGTTTATACATGCGCTCGGCGTGACACAACGCTAGCGCTAACGGATTGCGTCACGGGCAGAAGGAGTGTCACCCACTAAACGATCAAAACAAATTTATTTACAACAGTTTTATGTCTAGGGAAGAAGAAGCTACGTCTGCTGAATTCCCTGGGTTTTCAAGTTGAAACCAAAGTGGCGTGCTTTGGAGTTCGAATTAAACGAGCCTTTCTTCAATACCAATCTGTAGTTTTCTCGTAGGAA
Source organism: Dermacentor variabilis (assembly GCF_050947875.1). Classification (NCBI taxonomy): domain Eukaryota; kingdom Metazoa; phylum Arthropoda; class Arachnida; order Ixodida; family Ixodidae; genus Dermacentor; species Dermacentor variabilis. The sequence continues at coordinate 129,248,233 of NC_134574.1, forward strand.
CTTTTCAGTCTGCTCGAATTAAGCGGAAATTCGAATAAACCAAGAAGGAATTATAGTGAATCAAAAAGATCGACCCCGCGATACACACACACACACACGCACGCTCACAAGTCTTCGACACACACATAAAATACGATCATAATCGTACGCTAAAAAAAAAAGGGGGGGGGCGGAGATAGAATAAAAATGGCATGCGCTGTGTCGCAACTGACGTCCGTATATGGCGGCATATCCAAGAGCGCGCGGAACGTCAGCTTTTTTTTCCCGCTCTCTTTCGATGATAAACGTTTCCATTCCAGCCTTCGAAAACCGTACGCGCGGTAGACGCTGTCGAAACATCGTTTCACAATCGATCATCACGGGCTTGCAGAGAGCAGCCGGCGGTTCAGCTGAGAATTGCCACAAGGGGGAAGATTGACTCCTGCAATTGACGCGCTGACGTTGTACACGATCGACTTCCTCGGCACTTTCGATCCGTATCTAGCAGACGATGCCGGAATGTCGTTTACGCTACGGCGATTTCAGATTAGTTCCGCTATCGAGTGACATATATCTATCTTATGTTATGGATTAACTGGCATGAGAGCCGCGCGAGAAGTAGAGAAATAGAGGGAGAAAGAAAAAAGAAAGAATGAACGAAGTGTGACTGCGCCCAAGGGACGACGCGCGTGAGTGCTTTTTTTACGCGCAAGCAGCCGACAGCGCGACCAAGTCGCAGCTGTAGAGACATTGACAAAAAAAAAAAAAAAGAAAGAAAGCCCGCCCAGAGAAAATGGAGCTCGTTTGCCGCCTTACCTTTTAGAGCGCACGGTCGGACATTCGGAGCGAAGCTGTCAGCCGATTCGGGATAATCCACTCGTGAGCCATGAACACACACACACGCAAACACGCGCACAACCGTTGTTATGGCGGGGATAATCCCGCAAACTTCCGTATCCAAAAGTAGCACAGGGCACGGCGAACGATGGTAGCGTTAAACAAGTTCCGAACGTCGATTTCCTCTCCCCAGAGTCGCACGCACTCGCACAGAACACACGGTAAAGACGCGCTCTGCCTCACTCGCTCTCTCCGGCGGTACACTTCGCAGTCGAGTAAACTGTGGTGGATAATTTTTCTCGCGTTAACAAGACTGGATCGCAGCAGAAGCAGAATCCTTACGCGACGTTGGTGATCCAAATCATAACAAACGCCACAATTTTTAAATCAATGCCTCAGAAATGCTTTACAAGTTGTCGCGCCATCTATTATCAAATTTGTTAACAATTATCCGGAAGTTTAGAAATATACAATTCCTTCATGTTAACGTTGGTTGTTAAAAGAGGACGCGTTGATCCGTCAGTACATGCAAACAATTAAAACAACGGCTAAGTTTGCGAATGTAGAAGGACCGGCCGGGATGTTACCACTGAAACCTGTTAGAAAGGCGCACATACAGGTAAAACGGTTGGGGCGCTACCTAAACTGGAGTCTAAAAACTAATGCAAGTTTTGCTTGCAAAGTAACTGTACTTCATGCTACTTACAAGTACTGACAATTGCTGACTTTGCAGGGTCGTTAGCATCACTATAGAGGCTAGAATAGCATCACTATCACAGCCTTCTTTTCTTCATGGTCGTAAAGATTGTCAAGCGACCTAAAACTAGTCTTAAAGGCTATGCTTTCCTGCACTGCGAGCGCCGGAAGTAATTGCCGTACAAAAGAGTATGACAGGAAAATTTTAGGCCTCCACGATTTGGACACAACAAACAAATTTCACCGCTCAGCAATTGTACCCGCCTGCGACGAATTCCTCACAGTAACAAAAACAAATATCAGAGCTAATGCTTTTGAAAGCAGTGAAATGAAATAATGGGCGCCGAGCGACATTTTATTGACGCCATCGCTATATTGGTGATGCCCACTTTGACGTTTTCTTTTCTTTTTTTTCAATTGCTTCCGACTTTTTTAGTGCTTGCAGTCATATTTAGAGTGAACAAACCATAGAGTTGAAGATTGGCCTCTGTTACTTCGAAGCACGGTGTGAATAGTTATTCTCACACCGTGCTTCGAAGGAGCTGTCGCTGACGGTGTCGCCGTGGACACCACTTGTCTACATAGCACCAGCCCTAAGCGCCAACGTTTACGTTGCTAAGCACAACTGTAAATGGCGCACCCGGGTGCCCCAGTCGAAGTAATGAAAAACAATCTTCAAGGTCATCCATATAGTTATTGTCCAAACATGGCAGCCATGACGTTTTTCATTTGTGTGTGTGTGTGTGTGTGTGTGTGTGTGTGTGTGTGTGTGTGTGTGTGTGTGTGTGTGTGTGTGTGTGTGTGTGTGTGTGTGTGTGTGTGTGTGTGATCGCTTTTGGCTTTGTACAAGAGCATGGCAACAAAAGCATAGCCTTCAAGATCTGTATTATAAATACAGCGGCGTCCCTCTATGAGGCGTGGATTTGGACATTACATATATTACGCTCAATATTTAAAACGAATGTTCAATCAGGTTATTCGTTTGCTAAACGTTTGCAATCTTAAAGGTCAAGATTGTTGGCAAGTTTGGCAAAGGTTCCCGAAGAGGTCGCCAGTTGTATTTTACTAAATATTGTAGTGATCCTTGTAGTGATCTCACTTTTAAGAATGGCAAGTCCAACGGTCTAATGTCAGCGATGGCCGCTTGAGAGCAGTACGGTTGCAATGCACTAATTCAACTTCCGGTTCTGCACGACGTTCTGCGGTTCTCCCGGTGCCATCCCGCTAGATTTGCGGCATGGAGCGCTAATCGTTCGTTGCGTTCGAGAGAATTAATAGCACGTCGAATCTTATCATGACGACCATCCGACAATTTACATGCGACGACCTCTTCTTGTTCAACAACGTGTAAGTTGCGCTACTCCGTTTGTGCTCGTTTGCTTCGCAAGAGCTACTAATGCGTTCATCTTTTGATTCCAGCAACTTGGATCCTCTCACAGAAACCGTATCCTTTACGCTTTTCACCCGTCACGATTTCTGCGTGTAGTTGTACTAAGCGTAAGTCAAGCATTCGACGAACATTCCGCTTCAGCTTGCCGGATGGTTTTCTTAATCGAACTGGCTGCAGCAACACGGAGATGCGCATCACGGCACGGGTACTACGCTTCCAAATTCGAAGTACTAGTGCCCGGCACACCTTTTCCCTCGATGCGGCTCGCTTCGAAATACATCGTGCGAAAGTATTATTCAGAAGCACGGCAGCTCACTCTGTGTTTAGAAACTTAATTCGAGAGAAAATGGCGTGTGCTAGGTTGAGCACGCGCGAGCACGCAGGAAGATTAACCAGTCGGTGAATTAAAATAATAATAATTATCATAATCGTGTACAATAAACCATTCACATGACGCCAAGAAATACAGTCAAACAGCAAAGATGATGCTGTATCCCACCTATAGCTGTGTCACACGAGTTGTTCCCGTTTTCATTAAAATCTGTCTGCACGAACATTTCGAGCACAATCGAAACTCTGAGCACAATACCAGTGTCGCACGTGCACTTTCGTGCGTGCGTATAAAACTTAGCAGATTGAGCTTTCCTACGTCTTATTGTCAAGAACGCTTCACGTTGTTACTGCTTCATACTCCGCGGGCAAGTTACGGCAGTTTCGATCGCAGCAGCGCTTGTGCATAGCACGTGTCAAGCCAAGCACGCTTGAAAGTGGCGTGTTGCAGCATTGAGTACCGGCTCCACTGACTCAGGCTTGCGCGACAGCGTTCGTGCGCTGTAAACGTTGCTCAATCACTGTTAATACTTCGATTGTGCTCGAAAAAGCCAGTGTAGATGGACTTAGTGAGGACTGAAAGTGTCCTCACTGATACATGGTTGCTGCTGAGTACATTAGGATCAGAGGCACGCACACATGAAATTGGTGTGTAGAAGTGCTTGGATACAGTTTTAATTTATTCTGTCTCACCTCAAGCTTGCTCGAAAGTGCTCATGTGACAACGTTGCGACTATTCCCAGGAACACCGCTCTTCAACACATCACTCTCTGCAAAAGTTGACGCAGTCTAGGCTGTACTTAACCTTAGCTACCTCACAGTATGGACTGTCATTCTACCTCCAGTACCTGGCACACTGGCCCGAGTACTTCCAGGTTGCCGAGTCTCCAAGTGGCGACATCATGGGCTACAGTAGGTCCCCGCTCAAACACGTCTGCTTGTTTTTGGGAACTACACTGATGTGTTGCCACTGCATCACTCGCTGCCTTGTCTTCACTAGACGTCATTTTGTTCCTTGCAGTCATGGGCAAAGCAGAGGGTGTCCAGGAGAACTGGCACGGCCACGTGACGGCTCTCACAGTTGCACCGGAGTACCGGAAGCTGGGAGTTGCAGCCATGCTAATGTCGGGCCTGGAGTACATATCCGAGAAGTGAGGCATTCAACCACTGTGCCCAACTGCACTGAATTTTAGCGCATTAGACAGCTTTATTAACGAAGGCTTTGTGGCACGTCATCATCAGAGAAGCTCGTATGAGATGTAAAACATGTCATCTGCTTGCCTACACTGTATCATGCTTTCACGTGCGAGGTAACTGCAATGGAAAATGTCAAGATTTCATCCCATTCCTTGCATACTGTATATAGTTGGTTTGTGGCTTAAGTGGTACAGCTGTGCTCTGACTGGTCGCTCAAATACTGGGTTCCCACATAACCTTGCTGCACAAAGTAGTGAGCAAATTGAAGGTTGTTTTCTTTTATTTGCAAGCATTCACACCGTAGCAAATGCTTGGATCATATAAATGTGGAGTCTAGAGTGTGGCTCTTTTAATGGCGCTCCACTCAAGCGTGAAGCAAAACTATTTCAACCACAGTCCACTGATTAAATGTGACTACATTTTGTTGCAGGAAGCAAGCGTACTTTGTAGATTTATTTGTTCGAGTGTCCAACAAAGTTGCTGTCGACATGTACAAGCGGCTGGGGTATAGCGTCTACAGGAGAGTCCTAGAGTACTACTTTGGTGATCCCGATGAAGATGCTTTTGGTAAGTGTGGTCGTAAGAGTGGCACAACTCCTGCCGTTTTCATAGAGCGAGTCGGCCGACCTAGCTGACATAACCTGAGCCGACAGTTCAGGGGGCTTGGACTGTTTATTGGATAATGAGGCAAAGATATTAGTGCAGCACACTTTATATGGCGGTTCAATGAGCTACAAACCTATTTCATTTGCTCCATACCATCTGCATTATACCATCTACCATCTACAACTTTGGACAGGTGAGACAGGAACAGAAATAACTTAAGCATGATTTCACACTGCATCACCGGTTGCTGAACATGATCTAAGCTCCTGAGTGTAGCACACCCGGTGACAAAAGTTTACGGACCACGGGATCTCCGAAAGCGTTCAATTCCCGAACAGTTGTAGCAGTAGCCAGTAAAACTGTAGACAACAATGTTATTAGCGTATTCTAATCAAGGCCCGAAATGCAATTACTAGACTGAGATATTCAGCTTTTTCTCAGGTCTTGTGCCCCGCAATATTTTGTACCCGGATGTACATTTCGGAATTTTGCCAGCATCAGACGAAGTTGCATGTCAGCGTCGCACAAACCTGTCCAAACTTTGTCCAAAATTGCATTGTTTTCTGTTCTGAGAGGGCATCCAGGTTCCATCATGCCAAAAGGCAGCTGAAGATATGGTGGAGCTTTTAAAAAAGAGTCTAAAGAAAAATGAATTCATTTGCTATCATTTGGAAGTAATTCATTTGCTATCACTTGGAAGTACAATGCAGTAAAAAAAAGTTTTTTTTTTTACATGTTCCCATTCAAAACAGTTCGGGCTGCATTTTATCCTGCTTAAGTTCAATCAAACTTCTGTCTAAGCAGACTTGTGATCCCCAGGAGTTTGAATTATTGCGACTTAACTGTAAAAGCCACCTGAATAGATTCGTAATTACTACAGTCCAAACAACGAAGAGAAAGGGGATACGCGAAAAACAGGAAGACGAGCCTATCAACTTACTTTTTTTTTTTTACTGAAAACAAGAATTTTATAGAGACGCCAAGCTTACTGTGCGTGCTCACCATAATTGCAAACGATCACACCACTATCTAACAATAACTTCTGCGATAGCATCCCTAAATAACTGTGTGCTAGTGTGTGGCTCTCCTATAATTCTTAAGCTTAAAATAAAGTTTAGGTTTAAAACAAAATGCTTTAACAACACGAACATCTTGCAAATGATGTACCAGGCACGCTTTGCCATTGTCGCGACTGCGGTCCATGCTTGCCCAACACTTGGACCACAACAAGCAAAACTTTCTTTTTTTAGCACATTGTCTTGATGGCACAGAATTCAGGGTTTGTATCAGTCCTTACAGGAGTGCTGACATATTTGTGACTCTTCATTTTATGTCATTATATGGAAATAGTAAAACTAAACCCTAAAAAAAAAAAAGCCTTGGCAAGCCTTAGAGCAGTTTAAATAACTTAATATAATAATTTTTTAATAGCCAGTTCTTTTCTTTTTTTTTTTTACTGCCCTGGTATGACGCAGAAGGTGGTAACGTCGTGACATTTTGACACTCGTGGCTCGCTCGGTGCTGTTCATTGTGAAGGCCGATCTAGCAGCATAGTACCTCCACTCATCCTTTGAAAATCCTTCAAGTTCCATGAAGTGGTTTAAAGAGCCTCGAGTTTCATTTTTGACTATGCTTATCCAATTTCGTTTTTGATATCGGGCCACACAGCCGGCGCAACGCAAAATCAAGCGAAATCCAATCGACTTAGCAACCTTGTAGTGGTTGACAGTCATTTGCTTGCAAAGCCTTTCTCATTTACTTCTTTACTTTTTATCTCGCAAAAGGATTATTGAGCGCATCCGCGAGTGCTTACTCCAACCGATATTGCATCAAATGGTGCAAGTTGCCACGCATAATAATGTGCCAGCTATCGTATGTCACTATATGCTTTTTTTTAATTTCCTTTGCAACAAAATATAAAAGCTTGCGCATTGTTCATGGCAGTGTCTTCTTTTCAAATTGTCAAACAGGTTGTTGCTTTAGTTCTTGGAAGATGCTTTGTTGGAGCCTCAGAGTTTGTTGAAAACTCTTGATTAAAAAGAACGAAAAAAAAGAAAGGCTCACGTCGAAATGGGTGGTAACACTGCAATTTTGTTTTCGCATGCTTCTTCTTGCAGACATGCGCAAGGCACTCTCAAGGGATGTCCTCAAGAAGTCGGTGATCCCCTTAGCACACCCTGTACGTCCAGAAGATGTGGACTGAGTTAGTATTTGCGAAATAAAGTAACGCTGATTGATTGGTTGTTCAACGAAACCAGAAGGTGCAAATACAGAGCCATGAGGAAGGCCGTGAGGGCTTCGAATGCATCAACCAGGTCGAGGCAGAACCAAAAGCAAGGATTGTGAGAAGTCAACAAAATGCTGATGTGATTGTCAAAAGCTAAAATTGTAAATTATTTGGGAGCCACCCTACTGCTTAGAACATTCTTGTACAAGAGTACTTAAGAAAGCGCTAGCAGCTAATGTGGTTAAAGGTCAACTGCAACGAAATTTTGGACCACATAAGAAGGCCTAGTTTAACATAGTAAGAGATGCAAAGCAGCCTCCATGCAAAATTTTACTATTTAAATGTGAGTGAATGCCTCCCGAAAATGTTGCAAAAATAGAAATCTTTCGTACTGAAAGTCCAGAAAACGCCACTATTACTACGCGCTGAATATGATGCAGAACACAGTACGTTGAGCATGACCTCTGTAATTGGGTGGCGTTGGCAAAACTGAAAATCTTGGAGGCAATGTGCTGGTATTTGTAACATTTGCTAGCCAGTAGCTACTCGCATGCATCGTGTGCTAATAAAAGGCTGCTGATAAGAAAATTCCACCATTATCAGCCCTGTAGCTTTGCCACAATTGCTTTAGTTCCACGTACTACTCAATTATGACCACTATAGCCAACAGAAAATTTCATTGCAGTTGACCCTTTAAGTGAACATCTCGAAATACATGCAGATCATATTCCTTTTTCCTTGTACAGACACCCCTCTTCACGATGCCTCTGTCACACCGGTGCAATAAGATCCATGGTTTTCTATGGTTGTATTAGGTAGCACTGTTTAGTACACAATGTTCTTTCGATTCCAGGTTCAGTTTCTAGTTTAATGCGCATGGATTGCTTGCTTTTAATAAAACCAGTTTGCTGATAATACTGTTTGTACATGTGTACTTTACAAAATGAGCTGTAACGATCTCTGATTACGCTTGTGTGAAGTGAAAGCACCGGGGTTAATTTATCTGTATACTTAAATCGGAAATTTTGCTGCTTGCAGGTATCAATGGGTTTTTTTTATGTGGCAGAAGTTTTCATGCTCCGATTTTGGCTGATGTATTGAAAATGAATTTGCAAAATAAAGTCGCAGCAAGAGCTTCAGCAACGCTTGCAGAACTGAAATGCTGCAAGCCACATATATAGTATGGTTTTGAGGCTGCTTACGGTGGCACATTGTGTCTAATGGCTGACTCAACTGGTTGTTTCAGAGGGCTCCGGCAGTGTCACAAAGGTTGTGTGAAACAGCAATTAAGCTTGAATAAGATTATAAGCAGGCTCACATGTTAAAAAATAAAGATTGAGTGACTCTACTACGCCCACTCTTTAGTTTACATTAAAGGTGTCCAATTTTGAGCAAGAATAGCCAAATCTGAGTCACTTTTTTTTTTTTGTCGCACCCACGTGAAGGAAACGAACAAGGAAGCCTAAGAAAGCATAGAGGAAATTATTTGTTCGGCTTAATCGAAATGTAGGAGTGATTATAATCCACACCTTCCGCATTACACATGTGGTGCTTTGCCACGGCAGCTGCCATCCTACCGTCCACTTTCTCGGGAATTCGTGCATGCGTGAAAGATTAGTCCTGGAAGTATTAGCCATTGCCACTCATAGCCATGGATGCTAAAAGGATGTGGAACATCCTTTTAGCATATTTCGTGTGCGTGCAAGATTAGCGTTGGGGTTGTTGGGATGCTAAAAGGATGTGGAACATCCTTTTAGCATCCCAACAACCCCAACGCTAATCTTGCACGCACACGAAATATACCCAAGAAACTGGGCTGGAGGACAGCCGTTGCAGCAGCGTAGTTGGCAGAGCACCGCATGCGTAACGCAGATGTGGGTGCAACTCCCACATACCAAAAAAAGTCATCTTTTTATCTACTTTCATTTTCCTTTATCATATTATTTTTACGTTTCAATTAAGCATAAGTAATTTTCCCTAAGCTTTCTTTAGCTTCAGTGTACCAGTATCGCAGTGATGCCGGTGCCCCTCTGGAATGATGAATTTCGGCCCTGCATTCAGAAACGCACCTAAACTTGAAGCACCTTCTAGACCCTGCTGTACAGAGAACACCACTGCCCTTTGTCTGAAGCAGTCATTGTACTTTAACGACACTTCATGACAATTCCCGAGATATAATTTGATAAACACTATTTCAGTGCCTAGTGGAAGGCAGTGCTTCTAAGGAGGGAGCATTGTCTGCAGTTCACACGGTCAAGCATTTGACGAAAAAAACCCAGAAAGACAAAGGCTTCTGGTCACCAAATCGAAAGTTAACCCGACAAAGCCCAAACACCATTCCACATCAAGAATGAAGCTCACATCCTCTTTCTGTGTCCAAAGTGGAAAACTAACATAGAAATGACATTAAAGCTCCTAAACAGAGCAGAAATCTAACGCGAAGCTGCTCGTTCATCCTTATTTGTGGACCTAGTGAGCGTAGTCGTAAAAAAAAGCATCAATGAAATATTTCAGTTGTCACTTAGTGTAGTAGTTAATGAGTAAATGGTCTGTTTAACTACCCATAACTAAAAACTTGGTCCAGCGTATAAAAAAAACTACAGGGTATGCGCCAAGTTTCCTGTACTTCAATGAGAATTTTGACGCATCAGAACAGTGCAGCATATACGATGTGCTGGAAATTTCAGACATTTATGAACCCATCCAGTTTCCTCGTTCACAATGGAGCAGACGTAAGGTTGTCGTCAGTTAGCGCACGCAGCATTGACGCAATGATTAGTAGTAAACTTGGAGCATAGCGTCATCCGCCCAGTTCATGGTGCAGTGTGCCGCCATTATGAGTAATGATGTGAGTAAATAGCCTCTTGGTCATGTTATCTCCTTCTGCGATAACTGATGCATTGTCCCATGATTTCACTTGTGTACGTGCCGATGTCATTGACTGGGACAATGCATCAATTGTAGGGGAGCTTTTAATTGAGCTTGAGTGGTGATCACAAGTGCAAGACTTGCACCTACCACCTTGCTGATATTGGTTGTCAAGCCTGGCTTTCCGCCTTGGGAGTGCCATAGAAGACCAGCCAGCTCTTGTGCTACGAGTGGAGACAGCTACTGCGCTTGAGACTCATTTGTAATTGCTAGCTGCACTGCAAGCACTGTTGTTCTAAACACCACATACCATTCACTTCATATCATACAGTCGACTTCCGTTAATTCGACCTTGATGGGACCGACGACACTGATATAATTATCTGGGAAGTCGAATTAAAGAAGCAGAAAAAACGCACACACCGCTGCTTCATTTGACAGAGTCTAACAAGCCCCCGAATGAAACTCACGCCCTCTTTCTGTGTCCAAAGTAGAAAACTAACGCAGAAATGACATTAAAGCTCCTAAACAGAGCAGAAATCTAACGCGAAGCTGCTTTTTTTTAGAATGGCAGGCGCTCTTTTAGAGTCAGCTTCGCCGCAATACAGCCGTGCTACGCGGTAAAGCGTACTGCGGTTTTGGTTTCGTATCCGATTGGATCGCGCAGACAATTTTCGATTCAACTTTCTTGCAAAAGCGTGCGTTAGAATCGGGTAAATACTGTAATAAGACATTGCGAGCTATCGTTATTGCTTAGAAAGTTCCCTAGGGCGGGCCGAAAATCGTCGTTTTCGACGGAAGATTACGTGTTCAACGTATTCACTGTTCCCTAAGCTCCGCCGAGACGGAGCCGACACTAAAAGGGTCGTTACCGGGTTAGCATAAGGATCAGGCGTGCGCGTTCTGACTGGTCAAGTTCGAATTGCCCGGCGAATCTAACTTCAGGATCGAAATAAGGAACCCTTGGGCTCATAGAAATGCATGGGCGCCAACCAGAACCTTTGGTCGGTATCGTATTAACCGAAAAGCCTAATCAACGGAAGTACACAGTAATCCTGTCACCCTTCCTGTTTCCCATAGTGTTCCGAAACTTCTACTGGCTGGAAAAGGTTATGATAAAGTATTGCACAACACTGGCAGCAAGTTATGGTTGGAAAGGTTGAAAATTAGTGATGTGCATTTTATAAAAATAGCGAATTCTCGATTTTTTTTTTTCACACCGTCCTGTCTGTCGAACCTGGGACTGCTTATACGAAGCTACTTAAACCACGCGTAAGTTTACCTACATTTAAAAACCTTTGTGGAAGTGGTGGTAAGTTGCTACACGGCAAGTTGTTGACTGACAAAGGGCAACACTCTCGCAAAACTTCTTTACTTTTGTCGCTCGACAATGAACCGTTTAGAAAAGTGCCAAGGTGGTTTTCCTAAAATGCACGTTCCTCCAAAAAAAGGCAGCTCGAGAACTGTCGAAATGCCAATTCATGCACCGCTAGTGCATTATTCCTGCTTCCATGCATTCCTTCCCATCATGCATAACACAGGAAACCAATAAGGCATACTAGTCACCCTGTAATAGCTACCACTGTAACAATTCACTGGCCACTACGTTCAAGGCAACCTTGTTTACTCTATGTCAACTTATCACAACTCGTACGAAGATTTTCAACTGTAGGTAAATTAATGCACACACACGCCTTGTGGGAGGAGCCTCAGGTATGTGCACTGGTAATAACCACGCCATAATATTTTTAGGACCACAAAAGAAGTCGGACACTGCTTTACGTCCATGTACACTGAAAATTGAAAAGTGCTACATACACACTAAAGAACCCTTGCATGTTATGCTGTCGTATTGGCTTTACACGCAAATGCTTGGGGTAAAAAAAAAAAAACGGGGGATATGTAGCTTTTTTTTCAAGTCATACAAGCAAAAGCATGAGGCAAGGGTTGCTTTCCCCCAGGATAAATAAAATATACACTTTGCGTGCAGTCGTGCCACAAGAAAATATACCGATTTTGCTTCAACAGAATGGCGCCGTCATTTAACGTGCCTGGTACATGTGTTAGCTGTTGTAAAGAAAACAGGTAAGCAATGCGCTGAAATGTGCACCGAACTGAAGCTGCAGTCAAATGCCAGCTCAGTCAGATATTTTACTGCAAATGAACCAACAGTCTAGCTGGAGTAGTCACGTATACCTGGCCATTCCCGTTTACGAACATTCAATATAAAAATTGTATAGTACGAACAAGGCTAGCACTCACTCTCTTACTGTTTAGAGGATCAGATGAGTCACTGCAAGCAAAGACAATATATTTTAAAATGTTTTGTCTTTTTAATTTGGTTAGCATAGATAGCGTCTATCTATTGATCTAGTAAGCTAGCCTCCTTACACTGCTTCCTCTTTAATAAAAAAAAAATATCCTTTAAATATTTATCCGGTGGTGGGTGGATTCCAACTCGCATCACACACGTTCTTCAAGCACAGCAGCTTGACCTGTGCCACCGGTGTAATCTCGGAGGCCAAGCAGGAAAGCTTGCGTGCCTGTCACTAGATGGCGTAGCATGCCCAGAGGGAAGTGCGATAGTGGAGCCCAGCTGCAATACATGGCTCATACACAGCGTTTCGGTGCTGGCAATACCATGTGTCGCCACACTGCTTGAATGCTAATCGCGTCAATGTCGACAGCCATCACGAGATAAGTTCTGCAGCAATTTATTTTTTAACCCTTCATAAGCTCAAGAGCTGCGCACGGCTTTTAACCCTTTCTGGTCCAATGATTCCTGAAGGAATTGTGATGTTTTGCAGGAAATACCCAACACTGAGAAAAAACAAGCAATATTATTTTCAGAAACGTGAGTGTGAGCAATGCTAATTACATTATTTGTTTGCCGTGTGCCACTAATAAATATGACTTCCCATGAAATTTCACAAATGACCATGTGTCACATCGTGCCGTGGTTAGGCCTCCGCACTCTATTTTTGGAGCCTGCTGCCTAATACACATATAACCTGCCTTGGGCAGCTCAAAAATGGTCTTTAAATAATCTGTGGCCACATTTCACACCGTTATATGATTGCGATTAATAAGTCCTAAGACATAGTGCTTGCAACACATTGAGTTTTTGGTAGTCCATGAGCAAAACCTTAAATTTATTGCCAAAAACTCCAGCAAAAATTTGTTGCTTATTTTTCTGATTTCTCATCGAGACACAAAACATAAAATTTTGACTTCAGTGAAAAAATTCAGACTGGGAAGAGTTAAAGCTGGGTGAATGGTGCCCTTGTGAGATGGGAAAATTAGTTATCATTACAGTCTAATGGCCTTTTGTGTTTTAAATGACAATAGGTTCCTTTCAGTGCTACATTGCAAAAAATAATGTCATTTGCATATCATCCAAATAATGATATATCAAAGACTAAAATGCATAAAAGGGGTCATGATATTCATGAGCAAAGCATTTCTACTTTAAGACCTTCACGGTCATCAAAAATTTTTGATTATGCTTACGTAAAGAATCATGCGTAATTATTCATTCCAAATTGAGAATTTTTAGTCAGGCACAAATTCATTAAATTGTCAACACACATGGCCAAATGGCTAATAAGGTGGAGAAGGACACAGGTGGCAAGGTGAGACTTTAGCAGCTTTGCATTACAATAAATTAACTAGCCCTTAACAATTAAGTACACAATCCATAAATTGCGGTGATTTGTTTTTGTATTTATTTGGTGGTGCTCCTTGGTGTAAAGAATGCATTAGGTTTCGAGAATTTTTAGTCAGGCACAAATTCATTAAATTGTCAACACACATGACCAAATTGCTAATAAGGTGGAGAAGGACACAGGTGGCAAGGTGAGACTTTAGCAGCTTTGCATTACAATAAATTAACTAGCCCTTAACAATTAAGTACACAATCCATAAATTGCGGTGATTTGTTTTTGTATTTATTTGGTGGTGCTCCTTGGTGTAGAGAATGCATAGGTTTCGAAATACATTCTAATAATTTCCGCAAGGTCATTTTATCGAAGTTTTGCCAAATCACATTACCCTTTGATGGCTTGTCGTAAATGTAGGGTGCCGCTGATCCATCCTGCATGGTTTTTTACGTACGTGTACGGCGCCGATCTTTGATATCTTGTGGATATTCGACACCACTGGTTGTTGAGAGGTGCTGCCATCTCTATAGAGTTGGCTAAAGTCATTTGAAATTGTGTTTGCTCACTTGGACGCACAGCTTGACCTGTTTCTCCTCCATGAAGGTAGCAGACGACATGCTCATGTATGTGGTCGCGAGTGTGTCGTCTGCTACCTCCAAGGTACGCGTTTCTTCTTCCAACTCATTCCTGACACATTTTTTTGTTCTGATGAAACGCGGTTCTGGGGCAACAAATTGATAGCCATAAATTTTGCTAGATATTTTTCTTGATCTCTTACTGTATGGTGCATTTATGTATACTGTTGGTGTGAGTATTTCTGAGACAAAATATTGCTTGCAAAAACTTTTTGCTGTATTCAAGAGTTTTCAAGTATTTCATACTTACTGGAAACTGCAATAAACAAACTGACCATGAGGCCCAGTTCCTGCAAAAGAATGCGACCCTCAAAGGGTTAAATGGCTCCATTAAGCAGCGAACAGGATGTTACATACAGACAAACGTTCCACACAAATGACGTTAAGTCACCTTGCCGTGAAGGTGCTGGAAGGATAAGAGGAATGTCGCTTTCATCAAACTAAAGTGTAAAAGCAAACTTGATGACAGTAAGAGTGGATGACGCTCGACAGAAATGACATTGTCATCTTGTCTTCCGACAAGTAAGTGACAGCACTAGAAAAACGAGAGGAAAAATAACAGGCAAACAACTGCCAGTTATATTTACAGGATTGTGTGCGAGTAACACGATGAAATGCATAGTATGTACAGATGATGTGTGGCTGCAGTCGAATTCTGAACCAACAACGCATGATGGTGGACGCATAATGCAGTGCCGACTGTGGAACCGGCGGAAGCGGAAAGAAGACGAGTCGGTGCTGTCACGCCTCCTGTCTGCTGGTATCGCCCAGACTGTCATCGTCGGCGTCCTCCTCCCGGTCGCCATCCTCGGACTTCTGCTGCTGCTTCTTCCACTTCTTGGCAATTTCAAGTAGCTTGAGGTGTGGCTTGGCCGTCTCGTCCGTCGGGAAGATGTAGTCGAAGTACTCCTCCCAGCCAGCCTCCGACTGCAAGAGAGGCAGCAGTGTTTGAAGGCAACACCAAAAGGCAGGGAATGGCTTTGCAAGAATAAAAAGGAATCTTGCCTGCCTGGAGCAAATGCCTGTCACTGATGCTGCCATTTGCCGTGTTTGAATTAATGCATAATGAGTGGAGGTATGCAAATATTTGTATATTCAAATACGAATATCTCTCTTGCTAATATTTTTGAATGGTGTGAAATGTGGGACATGAAACTTAACACTGATAAGACCATCTTTCTTCGCTTCTCTTGCAAAAAAGCTCCACTTTCTTTTAGGCTAGGTTTGTCATCTTTGCTGGAAGAGACTAAATAGAAGTATTTGGGTGTCACACTTACTAATACTTTATCATGGAATTCACATATAGATAAGATCTGTTCTTCCGCCTTCCGTAAACTGTACTTTTTAAGACATAAGCTTAGGAATTTTCCAACTAGCTTAAAATTGCTTGCTTACAATTCACTAATTAGACCGAAACGTGAATATGCATGCATTGTCTGGGACCCACTTAATAAACACAATATCACCTGCCTAGAAAAGGTATAGAGAAAAGCTGTAAGGTTTATTTACTCAAAATTTTCCCCATATGACTCACTCTCTGAATTAATGCAGGTTAACGGTATCCAATGTCTTGAACAACGAAGAAAGAATTTATGTTTGCAATTTCTTTTCTTACTTTGGAATCAAGATCTAGTTATTAACCCTTCTCCATATCTGTCACTTTCAACGTCGAGGCATACACGCCACCATTGTCCTAATTTCCTGACGCCGTATTTTGCGCGAACAGATTTATTCAAGTTTTCATTTTTCCCTCGCACTGTAACCGACTGGAATGATTCTTTAATGCCTTTCGCCACACTTTGATGTTTTTTTAACTTTGTTATTCTTGTTTTGTTGCCATTTAACCCACCCTGCTTGGACCTGTACAAGGTTTGCAGTATTGAATAAAGAAAGAATAAAGAAAGAATCAAATAGTGCCTGCTATTCAATTCATATTGTGTGTTTTATTTCTTTTCATTTATATTTAGGAAGAAACATTACCTCAGGGCCAACTCCCATTTCCATATTCAAGTTCAGTAAAACGTTCTTATAACAAAGCTGAAAGGTGAGTCAGAATTACTTTGTTATATCATGCACTGAACTATAAATCTATCTGGGGATTTCAAGGGCAATTTCACTTACTTTCACTATGTACATCCATTATTTCATTATATGCCATTTCATTATAACAAGGTTTGACTATACATGTAAGATGCAGAAAAGTTTTTAAGCAATTGCTGGACCGAATCAGAAAGCTGAATTCTACTGACTGTAGCAAGCAGAACTGTGATTTGGGGCCTCATAGACTTTACAAAGTTTATAAGTCCATAATTATACACCAAAAATGGTCACTGCAGTTCCGTGAACTGCATCGCTTAGAGCATCTGAAGCGGACAAACGATGTATGTGTCTACACTAGGGACGTGCAAACATAAAGCTTTCAATTTCGAAGTGAATTCTGAATGAAAACCAAGTGTGAATCGAGTCGAACATTTTTATAATAATTTCTGAATGCGAATACTATCGTTCTTGCAGAAATGCAATTCTTTTTCCCAAACCAGAGCTACGAATAAAAAGAAAAGTTTATTGCACAGCAAATAAAGTACAGGGAAATCATGCTTTGTGGTCAACAAAATTGTATCTAGTAAAACACTTTTGTTTGACAGCACCATAACTGCAATTATTTAATGCTGTCATGAAGGAAGGATGACATGTTGCAGGAGCAGAGACACCCTCCTGCATGTCGCAATTCCTTCAGACACTGAAAAGAGCTGCTCACTGGACACACTACTGTCTGGTATCGGCCGGTATCTCTTCGCAAGCCGAGCTAACAATGGGCACTATACGTACGCCACTACTCACATGGATCTTCTTTCTGGCTCAAAATTTCATCATGCATATCTTTCAACCTGTGCTGGTAGCAGCAAGCGAAAATTGCCGCCACATACATGTGAAAATTGCTGTTGGTTGATGAGCTTATTAAATCCTTTCGAGAGCACCGACGTGGAAGGAGCCTCTTCAGAAGCTTTCATAGTAGAGGAGATATCTGGGTGCCTTGGCGTTAAAATTTTGCATGATTTTTTTCTGAATCCGGTTTTTAATATAGTTTGCCTTTGAAGCATCTTGATCGTACTCAACTACTCTAGCACGAGGGTCTAAACACATTGCCAAGCTTGCTACTCAGTCAAATTTGTAGTTCAGAAACCGTGTTTGTAAGACTTAGCCAGATTAGTAGCAGACTCAGAGGTCTCTTCCAGGCTGCTGGTGTTGTCCAGATGCATGAAGAGGCAGCACAGAGTGGGCACTTGAGCTGATAGCGTCGGGTAGCCATAAGAACCCACAAGGTCCCCCTGACAGTGCCCCCTTTTTACTTTTGATATGCTTCACTGCACAATTAATATGCTTCACCGCAATACAATCTGAATGCTTCGCCGCATAACACGGCTGTACTGCGGCGAAGCTGACTTAAGAACTCGACACGGCAATTTTGGGGAGTTTGAATATATCGAATACTAAGAGCATCTTTCAAATTGGACCGAGTACTAACCAATTTAAATCTGATATTTGAAGTTTCGAATATTCGCACACCTCTAGTTTACACTTTTCGTGAAACTGTCACAATGTGTACAAGGGTTTCGCAAAAATATCACAATTAGTAAATTAATGGTACATTCTAGGTACAGTTTACAGAATTGCGATACCGTTGTTTATTACCGAGTTAGACAGGAGTTGTAACTGTGATGTTTGAGTTTATTTTGTGTGAGTGTGTGTGATTTTTCAACTATCTTTTTTTAATTTGACTGCCTAAATAAAAAAATTTGCTTCCTGCAGTCATTACACCTTAAATTCTTATGCTTCAGCTTGGGACCTATCTAAACATATGACAACTGAGAAATCGTTTTTTTCAGAAACCATATCACTGACAAAGGTGAAAGCTATTGACTGCTTGAAGCCAATTCTTTACATAATTGTTGAAAGTTACTAAACATTAAACTAACTAAAATATGAAGTAAACTTTGCAACTCAGTAATAAATGCATAATCATATCACAATTATCTAAATGCACCTATTAAGACACCTAAAGTGAACAAAATAGATGTATTATACACAACTCTGAAATATAGTACCCCTACTTTGTAAGGAGGACTTTTGCAAAACTCTAGCAAACACTAGTAATTTCGTGTAAGCTGTAAATTCACAAATCAAACTTAATCAAAATTCAGTGTGAGCACATAGCAAAATGATTTCTCTGTTTATATATGAGGTCTTAAGGTAAAGCTTTGTCTTAAAGGGCCCGCCATGAATATGGATCGTAGGGTCCTCATCATTCAGCAGATGCAAACACTTACCCCGTCTTCGTTGACGATTTTCCTTCGCTTCTTGACTTTCTTCGGCATCTGCCTGGCAACCGACTCTTGGCTCTGCTCGTCGCCATGGCTGGCCTGTGAATGAGAACACGCACGCAAACTTTAGTCAGCCACATTCAGTCGCTCACATCCAGTGTGCCTGGATACAATCTGTCTAACAAATAGTAAAGATTCTGGTGCACAAACTAACACATCCATCACCTAACTGAACACACACCCACGGCACTGGCTCAGGAGGCATGAGGTTGCAGGTTCGACTCCCGGCCACATTCCAATAAGGATAATGCGAGAAATTATTGTGTAGTACTGTGCTTTTGGCGCTTGCGAGAGAACCCCAGGTGCTAATCCACAGCATCCAACTACAGCATTTTTCATAGCCCTTATATTGATTGAGAACATTAAGGTCAATGACTCATTAACTCAATCAATCAATCAATAAATCAATAATTATAGTTCACAGCAAACTCGTGCCAGGATGTTAAAAATTGTGAACCAAATGAGGCCATGCCTATTCAAGTGTTCATGGGTAGGCAGGCGAGGGGGTCAGTAGAGATAGATGGGGGAATTTTTTAGAATTTTCAGTAAAAAGATTACTAAAGTGAAAACTTCATCACCCCCCCCCCCTCCCTTACTGCCACAAGAAAGATAGAAAGAATTGTATTTGACAAAACACACACGCACGCACGCACATGCACACACACACAGTAAGTGAGAAATTCTTACCTCAAACTCTGCCCAAGACTCAAGAAGCATCAGCCGTTCTTCCTTCTCAGCGGCATTGCGGAGCTCCTTATTGGCCCGTTCGAAGATGGTCCTGGCCAATGGGACAGGGTCCTTACCCCCATAGTTGAGCTGGAAGTGTGCATAGCTAATCCAGACCTGGAAGATGAGAAAGAAACAATGTTTCACTTTAGCCCTGTCACAGCCATACGTAAGCATAGCTTGAAAAAAAAAACATCTTTACAGACATATGCCAATCTGAGCAACTGTCATATTAAAGAGAGCAAAGCTGAATAAGTGATCAACACACGCAGTTGGGCAAGTTAGGTGAGCATTGTGAGCATGTAAACGCGCTTAACAGACGTGGACAAGAGGAAAGGTCCTACAGGTGTGCACTATGTGTGCTATGTATGTCTCGTCTTATCTCTAGCCCACGTCTGTTAAGCGTGTTTACATGCCGCATAAGCGAGTCCTCATGCTCTTCGAAAAGACTAGGGGCCTATTTGCTAATTGTTCCTTATTGTGATTCATTACCGATGCCCTGGCCATACGACTGACGCAGGCTGTGTTACTGGTTGCTCTCTGATTTACATTTGATACTAACTATGCCCTCAGCTTTCGCTGCTGTAGCCATACAAACAGCTGGCTGACCTCCAATGTGGAGCTGGTAAAACGTGATGTAAGAAGCAAAAATGACAGAGTACTGGCTTAAAAAAAAAAAAAAAACACACATACAAGCTGTCTATTCAAGTGAGGTCCAAGCACAGTAACATTGTATTTTGTAATTACTGATAATTACTTTTCGAAGTGAAAATTCAGCAACCGAAAGCAGGTTGCTTTGCTGACTGCTCTTTCATGGAAATCTATTACCGAGCACACCATCTCACAAAAGTGATTGTGGAACTTCCTATAACAGCTTCGCTGTATAAGTGACACTTGGGCATTTTTGTCTAATTTCAGGTTGTCCGCTTAATTAGATATCTGAAATGGCACGATCCAGTTCTTAGCGCCTGTAGAACATGATGTATGAGCGGAAATTCCACTACCCACTGTGAGGGCGTGGTGGCTTTCAGGACTGACTGCTCAGCTAGTCGGCAACACATTGTTTTGAGATCGCAGTGACATTTTCCATGACTTTGCGTCTGTCGATTTCGCTTGCTTCAGGAACTTGCCTGCATAAATTTGCTTATACAAGTACCTCTTTGGTATATGGCACAAGGTGCCATCACAATTTCTTTTTAGCACACATTTTTTGCCATGTTGTGAAAAACAATGTCACAAGCACAACTAATTTTTCATGAACCTTTACAAGAACGTATGTAAAATCGTAGAGTGAGCCCAAATGCGTAAAACTTTAAGAAAATCCAGGGGTTGGCACGCATGGAGATCATAATTGCACAAACACGCATACTTCTACCATACTACTATGAACACACATGCAATCACACCATGCGAGGCAGGCTCGATGCCCTAAGCTCATACCTTGACGTGCTGGGTACGCTCAAGCAAGCGTTCATAGAGGCGTGACGCCAGCTGGTACTGCTCCTGCTCGATCTCAAAGTCAACGTAGCTCTTCCAGATCACCTCAGGCATGTCCAGGCGTGGCTGGCTGATGGCAATCTCAAAAATGGCCCGCGCCCGCTCCACGTCACCCAGGATCGTCTCCAACTCTGCATACTGCCACACAGGGCCGGCTACAGTTTTAATGCCGGCCGTAGTTGGCACTCGTCCAAGCAAGCTTTAAAAACACGCATGATGTACAAACTGAACAGCTTGAAAGGGCTGATATCACGAGTACAAATGATCCTATGTGGGTGGTAAGCAGAGCTATCTTGTTCGTGCCACCTTGTTTCGCGTGCTGTCACGCAGTACTGTCACATAGCCTTACATCTTGAAGCCATGGGCTGTTTCCATGTTTATCAGAGTCGTTGACCAAACTTGCTTGTCACAGCAGGTGGAAAGTGTCAACGCAGCATTTTCCACAAACAAACACAAGAAAGCATTGTTTTCCAACACCTTTACTCTAACAGAATGAAATTTCTTAAGTGAATCCAGGTCCAAACCTTGCAATGATAATTTCCTTTTTTTCATTGTTGCATGCCTCATCACTGATCGCTTGTTTCCATTGTATGTGCTGCTTTCTCTGCTTGGACCATGTGTTCGTTGTATACAAAAAATAAAATAAATAAGCATGCATCCACAAGATACACCGCAGTGGAGGAAACAAGACACTCGGGTGTTACTTGGACACTGCTCTTACAATGAAAAGTTCTAAGCAGTTTTGAGTTCCTCTGTTTGCCATTAGCCTGTGGCACACACCCTCTATGGTAACCAGATATGTGGCGATGCGAAATTCGTAGTTTTGGGTTATTGCGGGCGAGAGGCATTCTACTTTATTATGAGGGACAGAAGAAACAGGAGCTTTAGGAAACAAGTCATAAAACTGACAACACGCACAAGCGCTGTGCGTGTGTAATCTGATGTATGTCCCTGTCCCAGAGTGCTAGTTTTACAGTATACAAGAATAGATACAAAATCATTAGACTGATAAAGTCTTCTTTCAAAACTCTATTACTGCTAATGTTGCAGCTGGAGGTTCAATACTAAAAGACAAAGATCAAGGCTGAACTTCCATTTTGTTAAAGTTGTTCCGAAAATTTGTCCCAGTGCCGGTACGTCTGCGTGACGTCATGAACCTCAAAAGTGCTTTCTTGCACATGGGCCGTTGTGGTGCGGTAAAAATATTTGAAACTTGCTATGTTCAGTCTGTCGCTCTTTTAGAATACACTGTAGTTCATCTTCAGTAACATAAAAAAAAAAAAAAACTGACTAGGCCCAATTAGACACCGTCAAAATCCACGACAACACACCCAAGCTGCTATGAGAACTTCAAAGCGACATCGCCAGCTATCTTTCACTTTTGCATGTTTTCTGCCTTGTCAAGACTCTCCCTACTGTAAGAGTGGTTTTTTGCAATTTCAGTAGCGTAATTTACAAATACAACTCAACTTAGTTTTATCCTTACTGCCCCTTTAATCCAAAAGTAAGCATGAGCCAACTCATATTGGCACATAGCTTCACATTAAAAATACTAGAGCTAAACTTGGTGTTAAGATCTCTGCATGCCGCCCGCACAACTCTACACCAAGCATGAAGCTGATGGGTAGTACATAAATTAGTCTAAACTTTGACCCTTTCACTTCAGACAACCTTCTGGTATTTATTTTTTTGACCTGTCACCCTCAAGTTCGCTGTATGGAAATGATTAGCCTCATTTACCCTCCAACTACTGTGATCGCACTGTTTTCAGACATTACAAATCAAAACTATTTAAAGAAAGAAAAACATCTAAAACAGTCACCCATGGCAAGCGTCATTGCCCAAAATCCATCCAGGTCAAGCGACATGCACACTTGGGACAGTCTGGACTTATGAAATCAAAGCTGCACAACAAAGTGAAGTGGTAGTCAATGTAAAACATTTTCCCTGCTCAAAAGAAATTTTGTACAACTAGCATGTAACACCATAAAGAACAATGGGAGAAGCTGTAGTTTGCTTTCTAACAAAGCCATGCCAAGTCATATAAAAATCCATCAACTTTCTGTCATTCCCATCGTGGTTGAACTAGTGCAGCGTCAGATCTCATTCTAGTAATTTTATTAGGGAACTCTACACAAATTGGCAGTCAGCTAACTCATATTTCTATTTTGTCGTGGCTCACAGCAGCATTTGCAGAAAATATTCAAGCGATTTCAAGAACGTTTAAGGCCTTGAGAAAGCACTGAATGCCAGGCAGCTGATGCCTGAAAGCCCGTAAACAAAACGCTGTCCTGAACAATAAGAGAAGACCTTTTATTGCACATGCAATGGAGAAATAAAGGGTGCTTGATAAACCTTTGTCACATAAGATATTACCAGCCATTACAAACAAGATGGCCCCTCCCCGCAAAGATGCTAATCAAATTTGATTGGTTTGACCCTTGGTTTGTATAAACCTTGTGGTCAGGTGCACAAACAAAATCCACTAAGTTTAGCTGAAAATACAAGGTTTTTCAAGCACTCCTAAAAAAACATAAGGACTTTCAAGGCCTTGAATATGGCAGTTTCAGCAGTTTCACATTCAGGGCTTTTAATGATTACTAGGAACCCTGGGCCGCTATCTTGTACACATTCGGAAAGCCGACGTTCGGTTTCGCCTCATGCGATTGGACTAGATTGGCCTAGGCCGCGATATCGGCGCAACCTGGACAATCGCGCGAGGTGGAATCGAACGTCGGCTTTTCGAACGTGTACAAGATAGCGGCCCTGCTTTATCCTTTCCTGTGCGTACTTCATTTGCCAACATTGGTGCCTGCTGAGTCAGCCGTTTTTTACCAGTCGCAACTCACATTCTAAAGCACAGGCGTTCAGCGGCAGCGAATAGGGAATCAACGAACCTTCATCCAAGTGGTGCAGTTCTCGGGCGCAAACTCAAGAAACTTCTGGTAAAGGATGCGGCAGCGATCGAACTCCCTAAGCTGTATCTCCAGGTCGATGTAGCCACGGAAGAGCTTGTCCTTGGGGCAGAGGCCTATGGCTGTGCCCTGCAACGTGAGAGCATGGACACAGAAGCGAGCTGCTTGTTTGGACAAAGTTGTCACTGCTCCT
Organism: Dermacentor variabilis; assembly: GCF_050947875.1. Classification (NCBI taxonomy): domain Eukaryota; kingdom Metazoa; phylum Arthropoda; class Arachnida; order Ixodida; family Ixodidae; genus Dermacentor; species Dermacentor variabilis. The sequence goes on from NC_134574.1 coordinate 129,272,370, forward strand.
AAAAGCATGGTCGTGCGATTTCAAGAATTGTTCAAACACAGGTAGTCGTAAACATGCCACAAAAGCATGCGACATTCAAAAGGAAATATCGTGAAGCATGCTGAAGGCTTGACAAACATGATGCACTATACAGTGGAATGTCGTTGATACAATCTTCACTGGAACCAGAAAATAAAATGTGTCATCCGAAAATCGTATTATCCAAAGCAAGCGCCAAAACGTATGAAAATAGGCATACTTGGTGACAAACTCAAGTTTGCGAGGAATCGAGTGATACTGCTTTGCATAACATGTTACGCAGAGCAGTATCGCTTGATGCCACACGAACCACTTGCGCAGTTCATCTTTAAATTTCACTCCATGTAGCTCAAGCCACCATGGCTCAGGCGGTTCAAATCAACAGGAAGTAGACAACCCTTGCATCACCGCTTGAAGGAAGCAGTACATAGCAATGGCCATACTGTGTAAAGGTTGAGAGGGAACGCCGTGGCTTAAGGGGAGGGCAACATTTAACAACTCATACTTGTGTTATTATGGCGCGTTGACATGAAATCCTTGTGAGAAAGCATTTGTTGAGAGATACCCTCTGTGTCTAGGCACACGACAAACACTGCTTCAGAGACCTTTTAAGCTAGCAAAAGTATTTTTTAAGCAAGGAAGAAATCTACAATGTTGGGTTGCTACTCCACCTACTGTAGCTGTCATCAATCCACAGTACATCGTCATTTCAGTGCAGACGTTAGTCTAGAGAGCAACTGATGTGCTGACAGCATTTTCCTATACGAAAGTGCTTCATGAGTGCTGGACATGTGGCTTTCACCGAAATGCCACGTACTCCTTTCTATTGCATTTTCCAACTAAGTGCCGCACACTTGCAGCAAAATTTATGCTGTATACGGGCGTTTCTTCAAGAGAGTGGACTTTTTGTTAGCTATGGAGCAAAAGCTTACTTCACTGCTGCAGATTTTGTTTATGCCACTTAGCTGCCCTGTAGTAGCCAACTAACACACATTATTAGAACAGGGTTTTAATGGTGCAACATACTGCATAAGGGCAGCAGTCACGGCACCTCTGGGCTTTAGTTTCGTGCTATGTCCAGCCCCTTCATCCATCTACGGTCTGCGAAAGTTGTTGCTGCTCCATGTGAGTGACAGCGCAACCCAGTGGATATGTTGCACTATTAAGAACTGTCTGTAATAAATGCGTTTCTGTTGGTGACAAGTCAGTCGTTATGCAGCATCAATTCATACTCTGCGCTACCCCCCCCCCACCCCCAAACAAAACATTTTGCTATGCAGCGAACTAAACTTTTGGTTTGTCAGCGCACACCCTACGTCCCTGGTTCACTTTTGCCACTATCAATATCCTTCACCGAAACACAATATGCTTCACGTACGGCACGCTCTGTGTACAAACAACAATACTGTGGTAGATGGTTGCACTGTAGTGCATACATGGGCTAAGCAGGCGCTCGTCTTGAGCCCGAGCCGAGTGCTGCACGTAATTTATGAATAAATTACTTCATTATGGTAATCGAAAACGGAATTATCACGCAGGAAAGCTGACTTGCAGTACTGCAATGAGCCTAATAACATTGCAAGGAACCAACATGCAAGAATTTGCAACCTGAGCAGCTAAATCAGTCATTTAAATTTCCATGACTTTACCCATTAAAATGAAATAAAATTCCCGGACAATTCCACGACTTTTCCAGGTGCTCAGGAATTCCCCAACTTCCTTCCCCCCCCCCCCCGTTTTTCAGGTCACGAGACGTACACCGGGACAGGCACCAAGCAGCTGTTGACGGCGACTCACCAGGAGCTTGCGGGCGGCAGGCAGGTTCTTCTGGCGCACCTCGAAGTGGGCCGCCTGGAGCCACACCTTGGCAAAGGTGAATGTCTTGTGGGGCAGCAGGCGGAGGCAGGCCCGGTAGACCTCGCGCGTGCGCTCCGCGTCGCCCACCTCCAGCTCCTCGTACAAGGCGTAGTTGATCCAGAGGTAAATGTAGCGCCGCCAGAAGCGCTTCAGCCGCGACGGCGGCACGTTGGCGATGGCCCGCTCGTAGGTTTCGCGCGTCGAGTCCACGTTGCCCTCGCTCTCCATGAGCCGCAAGTAGTCAAACCAGGCGTCGTAGTTGAGTGGGTTCTCCTTGACTTGCTGCAGGGCCAAATATGAAGCATGGCATTAATGGTTGCGGTAAAGACTTTTGCCCCATCACAACAACGTCAATGTAAACTATCTAGTTATTTCCAATAAGTAAGCACCAAGCTATAGTAAAACATTTGTGAACTTGTTGCACCTCTTCTTATTGGACGTGAAAGGATAGAACATGTACAGCACAGTCCACTGTTAAAGGGAACACCTTACCAGTAATAAAGCCAATATAACAAACTTTTCTCCCATAAGGTTGGAAATATGTCGCCGGCATAAAAAAACTGGACTGCAGGTATGCATGCCATAGCTCAATGATAATCGATGGCAAAACAATGACTGCATGTTCCCTAATAGACTATACAGTGCACAATTGGACAAGGGTTAACTACCAACCAAGCTCATCGCATAAAACAAATGACATTCTATACAGTCAACTCCCAATTCACAACAAGCAAAACAGGAATGGGCAACACAGTTATGTACCATTACGCCTCAGAAATCAACACTCGATGCGACAACAGAAGTATTTTAAAACAAGAAATATTTTTATTTGAGAGGGTAAGTGAGGGCTTGCCACTAGTAGGTCCAGAGGAAGCTTTTCTTGTGGAAACTAGTGGTACAAGGATGCTTAATTTTTGGTCATTTTTGGTCACTTCTGATCATTCAAACCTTTAGTATGAATTATGTCAGTAACTGTTTTCAGAAGAAAACAAGGGCAGATGGCCATACTTCGAAGGTAGTCGTAACTTTGCCTTTTCAAGATGCTCATGCAAAACAGCAACACTACGCACTTCAAAAGACACGCACCTCTTCATACTGGTACTTGCGCTTGCTGACAATGACGTCCTCGATGCCGGCCCGGTCACCATACTTCTTTTCATGGATGGTGTAGTTCTTGAACAGGTCCTGCGCTTTCTCCTTGGGAATGTGCTCCAGAGCATATTTGTAGATCACTCGCACACGATCGTGCTGTCATGGGGCCAGGGAGGGAGGATGACACACATGAGGGCACCGGAAAACCGGACAATCTTGCATCAGAGTGAGATCATGCAAACCTTTGCGATAATCTATGCTCCAAAACCTCATGTTTTGCATTTGTCACTTTCACCATTGCTCTTGCATATAGTACTGTTGCAGATATTCTCGTCTTTTTCTTTCTTGTTTACGTGAAAACTACCTTTTGTCGATTGCTTCTATTCTCCATAGCACTGTTTTCATTTAGTTAAAATTGCTTTTTGTTCGTTGTTGTGTTTTTATTTTTGTTTTTTCAACTTCGAATGCTACTGTTACTCCCTTAGTTTTATAGTGTATCTTGTTAAGTTCTTGAGTTCATTTGCATCTTTCTGCTCTAATCGATGTTTTATTTTGTTAAGGTGTTATTGTTTGTATTTTAATTTTTATGCGTATTTACCATACTCCATCCTCACACAATAACTCACAAGGGCTCTGTAGAGAAAACACAGGGAAGGTGGAAGATGGAAATTCAGAACAATGAGCAAAACGAGAACAAGGTAAAAGCGCAAGCAAGGTAAAGGACTTGCCTTGAAAAAGACAAGACCACTTATCGAAATGTTGGCTCCCACTTTTACCTTCTTCTCGTTTTGCTCAAGGGCCCTGTAAGGTGCTTATAAATAAATAAATAAATAAATAAATAAATAAATAAATAAATAAATTCGACTGAAACAGTAACGAAATGCTGATGTGAATGTGGCTGCTTCACCTCCGAAAAACACACACACAGCAATAGTTTGTCTAAGTTGTTTTTGTGAAAAATAGAACTCACCAGGGAAAAAACTAAAAAAAATAAATAAAAGAAAGCTATACCATTGCAGGTGCACGAAAATACGAGCGACTCGTACATCAAAAACAGCGAACATGCATAAGGGTGTTTTCACACCTTTCAAAAGTCCTTTCAGTCTGGTTTGCCACTGCACAAAATCTACACAAGATTTTGCAAGCCATTCACTATTATTCAGTGTAACTCCTTCGCTATACCAGTCCTTTCAAACTCTTTGCTATATCTACTTAATATACAGTCAAATCTCAAATATAACAAACACTGATATACCCATTTATTAGATACAACAATGTAAACAAAATTTTTCTTGTTGATTATCAGCAAGTAGGGAATATATGCTTACGATGAATATCAGATAAAACTAAGGTATTTTCATGCCTGGCGCGATCTTTTATAAAGAGGTTGGACTGTTACTTCTGTACTACCCGCTATATCTGACACATGGCCCGGCATGCTGCACCAGCTCCTCAGTACGATGCATCTCTGCCTCCTCAATACCTACCGTGCCAGAACACACTAGAGAGCTTTAGCTTGTTCGTATACGTAGTTATCATTCACAGAATGCTGGGTTACCAGGGGCATAAATGTGGGCAGCTGGGTTGTTGTTGGTGCCATCGTGTGGCACAAAGTTTAGTCAGAATGAATTAATTCTACGTTTTTACAAGCCAAGACCATGATGTGATCACGAGGCACGCCGTAGTCGGGGAGTCCGGATTAATTCTGACCACCAGGGGATCTTCAACATGCCACCAACGCACGGAACACAGGTGTTTTTGCACTTCAGCCCCATCGAGATGCGAGCACTGCAGCTGGGATTTGATCCCACGACCTTGTGCTTAGCAGCCCTAAGTTAAATTATGGGGTTTTACGTGCCAAAATCACTTTCTGATTATGAGGCACGCCGTAGTGGGGGACTCCGGAAATTTCGACCACCCGGGGTTCTTTAACGTGCACCTAAATAAAAGTACATGGGTGTTTTCGCATTTTGCCCCTATCGAAATGTGGCCTCCGTGGCCGGAATTCGATCCCGCGAACTCGTGCTTCGCAGCCCAACACCATAGCCACTAAGCAACCACGGCGGGTGCTTAGCAGCCCTACACCATAGCCGCTAAGCCACCACGGCGGGTTAATAAAAAAAAAAAGTTTAATCAGAGAGGACATATAGTTATTGCAGTAGTTGACCATATGCTGGTGTGCTTGTGTGAAACATAGACAGTGGTGATGCAATCGACAGCATGCAGTTTCAGTTTGCTATATATTCCTTCGTCAAGAACCCCCATGCAACACAAAATCTTTTCGCGTGTTGGACAATGTGTCACAAGACGTCGCTACCAGCGTTGTTACCGCCTTCTGTGTTTACCGTAACACGGTATTTCTGTAAAGCATAGATAACCAAAACTGTCTGTTCTCATCGACATTGCACAGAAATCACTGTGGAACTGCCCTACACTGCAGAACATTTTGAAATAAACAACTTCGCTATAGATTTGACGTCACAAGCAGCTCAAGGACGAGGAGCAGAAGCACATCCTTGCCAACTGACATGGGTGCCCAGGGAATCTGAGCTAGAACTTATCTAATGTAGTAATTAATTAGTAATTGGTTTACTGAAGCACCGCCGCTGAAAGCTCACTTCAGTATATAAAAGATGCTACACTAGTTATGCGCTAAGCTCTCCCATGCTTAAATAATAATCTTCAGGCATTGAAGTCAGCGTAGCACATATATGTTGGGCACTGCAAAGTTAAGCACAGAGAGAGAGAATACTTATACATGGGACTGCTGCTGGCACTACACTGATGCACAGGTTACACTCATTAAATTCCTTTGTATGTGCTAGGAAAGATTTTTTGTTTTAATATAGCATCTGTGTACTCTTTATAGTAATTGTCCTCAATCCAAGCTGGTCAAGTGAGTCAATAGAAACATGCATTTAGCTTTTTTACAGCCATCAGTTAGCCTTTACAACTAGTGCTACACCCTTTCTTTGTCAACGTTAAATGTTGTTGGCTTTGAAAGTGATGTTAAATTCAGTGTATGCGTTTCCTCAAATTTGAAAATGCTACAAATCCAGTATCCCCAATATACGTCCCCAATAATTACATATCCATGGTATATATATCTTTCATATACTACCTTTGCTGCCATTAGTATATTAGTGTTAACTTTTCAATTTGGTGCTTTCTTTTCACTTAAAGGCGCCTTGTTGAAGACTTTGATCACTGCTATACATACCGCCTTTAGCATTTGCAACAAATAAATAAAGATCAACTCCCGTTTCCCATCCTCACCTCCCGTTGGTTTTCCTCGAACTTGGCAAAGGCAACAAACAGTCTTTCGTCCATGTATTCTTCACCGAAAAACTCGACGGCGCGTTCGTAGATGCGCCGTGAATTGTTGATGTAGCTGTTGTGCTCTTCAAACTTGGCATACTTGATCCAGTGCCGAACGTCCGGATGAACCATCACAAGTGCACGGCATGTTAAGGGTCACAGATCTCGAACATTGTTGTATACTAGCTTAGATCACGATACGGAGACGATGGTTCACAAACCGTCATTGGTGACAACTTAGACACTCTACCAATCCCTTTGTGACACCTGTTGTGCTATAGAAACGGTTGTTGAGATGTCCTGCTAGAATGCCCGATGTATAGAGGTGCATTACTTCATGAAAGCCACGCGCATAAAATTAGTTGTGCACCAGTGACACTTGACGAGCACATTAGGCACAATGCCTTGTACTTCCAGACAGACTTTAAGGGAGGAAGCCGGTTTTAAAGCCTTCTTTAAAGTCTCCTTTACCAAATTTAATGAATCTGCACAATACTGTTCAGATATTTGTGCTGATTACAAATACAGGGGACTTCCAATAATTCAACTCCGATTCAACTCCGACCGGCGCCCATGCATTTCGATGGACTCAAACTTTTATTGATCCAATCCTACAATGGGCCTTCACCGGATAAGTTAAAACTTAACCAGACCGCATGCATGTGCCTGGCCTCTATGGTGACCCCAATAGCGGCCCCTTTAGTGGCAGCGTCTGTCTTAGCGGAGCTCTGGGGACACTGAACGTGTTGAACACACGTCATTTTCCATCTAAAACACCTATCTTGAAGTATTAACCATAGCTCACAATGTCTGATTATGTTATTTTCCCGATTCTAACACGGAGGTTTCTTTTTTTTATGCCATGAAGATTGGGCCGAAAATTGCCTGTGCACGGTGCAATAGGACACAATAAAAACCCGCCTTCACGGCATTCGCATGCCTTACTGCCTAACAATGTTTTGCAGCGAAGCTAACCTTTAAAAAGAAAAGGTGGGGGCCACTGTTTAGTTTTTTTTGTTTTGTTTTACTTTGGATGTAGAACCATCTGCGCAACACACATTTAGACAGTATTTTTTTTTTGCTTAAAAACTAAGTGGTCGTTAGATTTCTACCTTGTTTCAGAGCTTTTAATGTTACTTCTATGTTATTTTTCTACTTTAGAAACACAGAAAGTGGGCATACATTTGATTCAGGGGCGTGCTAGAATCGGTAAAATTCTGCCAAATGAAATGGGCAGTGTGTTCTGGCGTTTTTTCTGCATCTTGTTTAATCTGACCCACCGGGTAATTCTATCAATTCAGTCGGTCCCATCAAGGTCAAATTAATGGAATTCGACTCTATGCAATCCTTCTTATAATAGACCAATTAGTTCCAAAGAAAATTAGAAATAAATCACTATTGCTTCCAGAAATATTGGAGCAAAGACTACTCCACAATATATTGCTTTAGGCGCATGGCTCTATACTAGGAAGCACAAGGTTCAGAATGGTAGCAATACTTCTTTGGTGCAGGCAGCATTAAAACTTATACAGCACATTATACGTAAGTGTTATGTTCAAAATGTAGCCATCTGATTATATAATGTACAGCCAAGAAAAAGAAAATTACAGCTAAAGTTTGAAAATCTGTTCCCACCCTTGTGGGCACTACGGGTTTAGCTATATGCTGTGATAAAACTTAAGATTCTAGGTGCCCTGATGGTCGAGACATCACTTCTGAAAGATTGCACAAAACGTAAAATCCATATCTTGTAAAACTGCAAGATTAGACAGACAGACAGACAGACAGACAGACAGACGGACGGACGGACAGACAGACAGACAGACAGACAGACAGACAGACAGACAGACAGAGAGAGAGAGAGAGAGAGAGAGAGAGAGAGAGAGAGAGAGAGAGAGAGAGAGAGAGAGAGGCAAAGTTACTTTTATACTGACTATTATATATTCAGTCTGCCTAAGCTATCCAAATACTGTTTTTTCTTTAATCAAATTTTTTCGTGATTTTATTGGGTCTCCGAGACTCATGTCCCCCTTAAACTTGTTGTTTGCTTATCTTTGGGACACTGGCTTGCTTGACAAGCTTTAGGATATATAGAGACCAGAATTTAATTTTCACTTTGCCTTCAGGTTTAATGTAACACATTAAATGTCATTTTATATGTCCAAGTCCTAGCTTTACCATGTCCATCGCTTTCACACTTCCTTTTCTCTCTCTCTCTTTACCCCCCTCGCACCACGTCTCTTTCGGGGCTTTGCAATGCCTCCCCAATAGAGAGTAGCAAGTAGGTAACTGCACACAAGCCAGCATTAATCTATGCGTTGCATTAAAGAGCTCTCTCTCTCTCTTACTCTACCCTTCCAAAAAAGTTGTTTACAACAGTGAGCTAAGAAACAACTTCTGCATAATTACATCGCACATGGGGGCGCTCATCTGCCAAAACCAAGGCCAGTACATTGTAAGGATTCCTTTTGCTCGATTTGATTCCTTTTGTTTATCAACTGCCGCTCAATACTGGCTGATCCTGGTCATATAACATAGATGGAGAGCCACTGGGACCACTGACGAAGCAGGGAAGGGAAAATTGTCATAGGAGCGTCACATCATTTCAGCACTATTTTGCGAGTGCATGCATATAAATTGTTGATAATGAAAATATAATAATAAAAACAGTGTACTTTGAGAATGCACAAAAGTTTCACTCAGGCCGACAAAGGAAGCACTGTGTGAATATCTGTTCTGATTACGAAATGGCAATAAAGTTTCAAAAGTTGTTTTTTTTTTTTGCCATAAAATGAGGGTGAGGTGATGGCGATGGCACACGTCCGAATCCACAAATGGATAGATGAATGCAACAAATGCTTTATCATGTTCATAAGTGCTGTCAAAGTAGAATATTTAGGAGATCTGTGCAACTTTCAGTGGCCACATATTGCATACAGCGCGCAGTTACTAGTATCACTCACGTTTACAAGTGAGAGAAAAGAGGCTTTAAAGAGCCCCTCACCAGGCCCCATAGCAAATTTTGGTTATACGCTGGAAGTTGTTACGTGTCCTCTGCCGCAAAAATTTTTCAAGTCAGCTCATTAATAGTTTTCAAGTCAGCTCATTAATAGCTGGAATATAAATAGTTGAGTGCCGCGAACCCACGATTTCAGCAGGCGGGCTCCACAGCATAGCAAGACTCCCTCTCCACTCGCCCCGTCTGGCCTCCGCAAGGGAAATTTCTTCCCTGCTACACGCTCTCCAGGCCGACCTCTCCTCCTTTCTCTTCATTAAAATCTACTCCTCCTCCTCCTCTTCCCTGCGTTCTCCCATGCCGGACCTCGAGGATCGCGTGACACATAGGTCATGGTCCCCGCCTTCACTTTTTCTTTTTTGTCCTCGCTTAATGTTATTTTTTCCTGGCGCTATGCATTTCCGCTGACGGCGTCACGCGAGAGCTGTTGTCTTGTTCGTGCAGCGCACGATTTTGTGCGCTGTGCACAAGGAAACATGACTAGTGGTATAATTCAGTGCTGCACGAATACTGAGGCAGAACCAGCGGATCGCAGAGCATGATCACACGCTCGAACGCGGTAGAAAATCACATAGTTTCGGTACCTGCGCACGCGACCGCATGACTGTGGGAACAAGCGGACGAAGCGGAAGTACATCTCTCTGGCTTCGGTGCGAAGTAAAGCAAAAAAACGCGCAGACGTTCCATTTGTGTGTTTTATTATTTCTCTAAACTTCAATTCGTCAATTCAAGCAACAGATCACACAAATAACAGATGGTGCCTTGAATAATTCTCAGTGCCACGTGTCACCACGAGCAATGTTACACTGTGGACTCAAGCACGCAGGCGCAGGAACGCGACTACGTCATCCTCCAGCTTGGAGCGCGACGACCGCGAGGAAAAGGAAAAACGGCGTTCGGTTTTAAATTTCAGATCTTTCCGTAAGCACGTAGCGATGTAATAGTTTGCAGACACGATCATTATCACGCAATGTATGCTCTGCGCTCGCCAGCCCAAAATGGCCAGACCTGGTGAGGGACCCTTTAAGGCACAGACAGACAGCAAACAGGATTGACATCAGTCAAAGGTAACAGATTAACACTGCTATCGAAAGACAAAGTACAAAGCAATGACAGGCTAGTGCTCATCCAGTCAGAAACTGTCAGGCTAATGCCTGTACTGTCAGAATACATGAGGACAGCCACTTGTACTTCAGTTTTCTTTGTGAATCTCATTCTTTGTTTACTCGCATGTTCGACCTGCTACCGTGGGTTGCCAACCAGCCTAAACGCACTAGGTTAATCCAAGACAGGCTTTCAACGTGAAAGGATATATCGTTCGTAGATTTGCCGGGCCCTGTCGAGTTCCTTATAGCGCAGCTCAAAGTTGATGTACGTCTGCCAGGCCTGCTCATGGGGCTCCCATTCCATCCAGCGCTCAAAGACCTGTCGGCAACCGGCAATGTTTCCCAGCATCTCTTCCATGTAGGTGTACTTGTACCACAACTGTTTCACCCGGGGCAGGATGGACACAGCACGGTCCCAGATGTTACGTGCATGGTTCACCTGGCGGTTCCTGCACAGCAGCGTGTTCCACTGAGTGATGCATAAGGTATAGCATTTGTAATGGTTTGATCAATTGATGGCATTTAACCTTAAAGGGACTGACAACCAATTTTCATGGTACCCATTTTTCTTAGTGCAATGGAAAGCTTACCAATCAGAGTGTCCAATCATGAATTGCTAATACGGGAAACGCCGTGGAACATTTTGCATCAGAATTTTTCGATCTGCTGTGAGGATGTAGCCGTTCACTGGAAGCATGCTGAAAACAGTGACACGTGAGTGCGATAGCGATTATACGCCGGCATTAGTGGGAGGCAGACGACAAGTGTGGTCGTAGTAACAAAGTATGATTTTGTTTATCAAGTCGATGTTGCTATGATTCACGTTTTCCGAATTGTTAAATTATTTCTGCTATAATAGCTACGTGTTTTTGTGGTTCCCTCTTTACCTGCTTTGGTATTTAACTAGTCAAAACGAAACAAATCTGATCGAAAATGAAACGACGCCTTTACACGTGATACAGAGTTCAGCATGTTGCCGTAGCCGTGCATGTATTTTCGTTTCCAAGCATAGCATAATGCGCGAGTGTCTAATATTACGCCAACTACAATTTTAAGCAATAATTATGCTGTACTTAAGGGGGGATGCGAGTTATTGAGATAACTCGGTTATTTCTTGATGAAAGCTGATAAAACTGCATATGTTCATTCAGTTTTTGTGTTTATTTTAAATATCTATGATTTTTCTGTCTCTAAGACCCGTGTCCCTCCTTAATAAAAGTTGACTTACGTACAATAATCCCAAAGAATACATCTTAAGAGCTTGCATTCAATACATACAGTACATTCAGTGCTTGCCTTGGAATGCTTTCTTTTTGTCCCATTCAAATTTTGCACTGGTTTCTTCAACTGTGTTACCAAGCCAACATGCCCAGCTCAACTTTTTAAGGAAACCGAACTGATGTTTCAGAGATGGTGCAGTCTTAGACACACTCTTAAATATTTTGCTTCTCACAATATGCCGGCTGTCTGTAAACATTAGAAGTTATTAACTATGTTCGGCTTGCTTGGAGACCCATGCAGATGCAACAAGAACAGATAAGAAATGTTTAGGCTTCATATTCCGAGAACTAGGAGAGATTAAGAAATGAACTTGGATGAACATCATTTAGGCTGCAAAACAAAGTGTAGGTAGAGCATATTTCGAGGGTGGTGCAGTTATGTTGAGGTTCCAAGTCAACTGCTTGAGCATCCTCTAAACTGGCACAGGAAACGTCCAAGCACGAGTCTGAACTCTAGACCTTTGAAAGCTGGGAAGCGTCTACGATGTTGGCAAGCAACGTGACAGTGACCATGTGGGTGGTATTTGACAGCAAGCAATACAGCTTCATGTGGTCATACAGCTTCATGTGGACCCTCAAGCCTCAAAACACACTTGCAGTTTCTGAAAAGCTTTGTACCAATGGTGAAAGGCGAATCTGTAACAATCCTAATGAGAGATATAGAAGAAACGTAGTGTTTTACTTACTTCATTTCCATCTCAGCATACTTCAGCCAAAGGGTAACATTTCGATGGTCCACGTCCAATGCCCGCTCGTACACAGAGCGAGCCCTGCGGAAAAAGCAGAAAATATCTAGTTAGGCAAGGATTGAAGTAATGCATCCACCGGCTACGATGGTTAAATGCTAATATATTTACACTGCCAACGACAAATGTTTGAACACTTCACACCGTATGACAGAACAAAAAATAAAAGAATTTAGAGGGACAGAAGGCACTTCCTCAAAAGTAACCGAGCTTAGCTTCTAATGTGCTTTAACTTGACTAAAGCTACAAGGAAAAGGTAACCGACAGCCCCGAATTGTCAATGCCACAGCACACAACACATCGCAGTACGTTACAAGCAAACCAAAATGAAAAGACATTTGACAGTCACTAAAAACATATCAGAACCACGGGCACAGCCAAAACTGTCAAATGACACTGCTCCTAAACAGTGAACTTTAAATGCTTATCATTGAAGTGACACATGTAAACATCGAACCATAGCTTTAATTGGACACAGCTTATTTGTGAACTTCGCTCCGTGGCTTTGACGAAATTATCAACAAAGTTTGGTCATGCTTACCTCTGTATTTCCTTTTGACTCTCTTCCCACTGAGCATACTTGATCCAGTTGCTGATGACAGATCGGTTCTTGCGGATGCTGTCCTCAAAGGCCTTCGAGTAACCACATACACATCAGTGTACGGTCATCATTAAACACAAATCACACGTAACATCCTCTGAAGGTAACTAAATTATAGCCTCACCTTTCGTTTTCTCAGCTGGTACTCGGCTAATTCTTCTGGGTCAGAGATCTTTTGCTTTGGCGGCTGGAGAGTCGAAGAAACAAGCTCGCTGTTAGTACAGACACGCAAAACTGATTGAAAAAGAAAAGAAAACCTTAGGTGCATGGTACATACCGGTGGTAAGATCTCCAAGTCTCGTTCCTTCGCCTCGCGAAGGAGTTGCTCGGCTGTGATTTGAATTTCAGCCGGCGTTTTGTTCTTGACCTGGGGAGCACCACACCAGAAAGCATTAGTGAACTTGACGAGAACAAATCACGGGGAAAACAACTTTGCAACAGGGATCAGGAACCGATGTTCGTGATGGGAATGTTCTCAGAAAGACATGAATGCCGCAAAACAAGGAGGTAGTGTAACAACGACACAGTAAGCAACTCGAGTGAGCATAAGAACTGCGCGTCAAATGCCTACCTTTGCAACTTTCGGGATTTTCTGGGGCTTCGTCCCGCTTGAACTAGCCATGGTAGATTGTAAATTGAAAACCTAGTGAAGAAAGATGATCGACAAAGTTTACAATGCAACAGCTGTGTGGCGTGATAACGGAATTCTCCTTTGCGCTTGCATCAAAACGGCGGAACGGCCATCAACGTATGCGAGGCGCCATGCTTGTCACGACGCTATGAGCTCTGCCGGTCGTTGCGGAAACAGAATGCAATCAAGTATTTAATGCTGTTTATTCACTTGAAGTCACTACTACTTTGTTAGATATAAAAAGCTAAACTCACATACAAGTGGTAAAAAGTAAAAAATGCAGCAGTTTGAGATAAAGCTGCGTGTTTTAACACAACCGAAACCGAAATCAAACTCTTGCGCGCTAACAATTTGAGTGCGGACACAACGCCCTGGTATGTCGCACTTAGAAAAACACGTCGAAACCGAAATTTGCCTTCATGTAGTGCGTGCAACCCGCCGTAGTTCGACACTATTTGAGTCAAACGGGCCAATAACTGATACATAATCTGGTACATCTGATAGATCTCTGGTTTCCAGCTTCCGCGTTCGTGCGTTTTGACATGCAGCGTACACGAGATATTTGTACAAAATGATTATAATAATGAAAGCGGTCCTTTGGCTTATGCGATCAAATATTTCAGCAAAGATATTCCGTTTTCGCATATATCATCGCTGAAACAGCAATGCACGAGGTGAGCTCGCATGACCTGACATGACAAGAACTTTATTTGAGTCCTGAGGGACTGAGATCTTGGGGAGCCAAAACCGAAGGTACCGAAGGCTCCCGAAGATCAAGTCGGTGGCTCCGCCCACGATGGGCCCGGGAGATCAAGTCCCGCCGCAATGTCGTGGGCCCTCTGGACAGCCTGGAGTTGAATGTGAAGATTGCTGCTCTTGAGAGATTCCTGTCATTATTCTTTCGTGATGGGTGGAGAGGCGTGACTGGTGAGCTCGCAGAGAAAAGTATTATGTGTGCGTTTAACACATGGCACATACGCGTCTATATCGAGCGAGAATGCTACGAGTTCTTGATATACCGAGTATAGTGCCGAACTGCAGTCGAAGAAGAAGACAGAGTGAAAAAGAAAGGACCATATTCAGTGACGATTTAGCAGGGATCGCGTTTAAACGACTAGACTCTTGGCACAATGAACTGAGATATCCATCATTCCAACGGTTGTGTTGGCAACCCGGTGTGCTCGCGCATGTTTGCGCGCCGTCTGCTACTGCAGAGCCGGTATTTTTATTTTATTTCAGTACCCCCAGGGCTTAAAATTCTGTTACAGAGCCGCTTGGTGTTTACTGTATGTGTGTGTCCGCCTTACTAAGTAACTTTGGGTGATTTACACGCGTACGCATGCGTTGCTGTTGCGTACCAGGCTGCCCGTCAACTTGGGGACGGAAGCAACCGGGGGTGTCCTTTCACGAGCTGCCAGTCGAAAACGCTTTGCGTGCAGAGTGGCTGAGAGCTATACCAAGAAATGACGCTTTTCCGGTCGTTACTATCTCGGACTGCTCTGTTGTGTGTAGCCTCCACTTCCGTCCTACGGATTTCAAGGAAAACTTCACGAAGCGACTTCTGAAGCCCGGCACGGTACCCAGTGTGTTCGCTGAACGAACACCGCGCTTCGCACAAAGCGAGAGCGCGACGGAACCTCAAGGCGGGGCGCGAAAACGCAAGCGTGCCCCTTCGAGTGCTTCGTTGCCTTGCGAACCACCGGAATGCGTAAATCAAGGAAATCCAGGACCAGCCAGGCCTCCAGGGCACGAAAGTAACGGGAGCAACACCGAAGGAAGCGAGCCAACGTACTATGCCATTCAACCTCAGCGAGAGGAAGCCACGACTGAGGATCGAACAGCCGAGAATTCCGGTAGCTTGAGTGCGGCACCTACAGGGATGGTACATGCTATACGCTCGTACAAGACACACACGCATGCATTGAAGGTGGACTCCTCGACGTACTTTGTCCAGCGCAAGCGGTGGCGCGAGAAAGAACGGGCGCTCAAAGCGAAAAATGAGAGGCTGAGTAAGACCGTAGAATCGTACAAACAGGAACTACTCGAGCTAAAAGCAGCAGCACACGTTGGTACATTTCTACAAGTGACGTCCGATGCCGACCAAGGAAATTTAAAGGCACTCCTAATCGTTGACCAGGTAAAGAACTACAGAAAGAAAAAGCCGCAATGGTCAGAAACAACGCTGCGACATAGCATCGTACTCCGAAATTTGTCAGCGAACGCGTATGAGTACTTGCGCTCCAAAGACTTGCTTATGTTGCCCTGCAACAAGACTCTCCAAAAATACATCGGCGCAGTTTCCGAAGAAGTTGGATAGTTCGTCGCCGCCTGGAAACAGAAATATTAACGTTTGAAACACCTCAAAAGTTTGTTCCCTCATCATAGACGAATGAGAATTTGCCAGGAACTACGATATCACAAAGGGACGCGTTCATTGGCGACGTCAACACGGGCGCGGAGCGGCAACACCTTGTCCCAAACTCTCAGAATGAGTGCCTGGCAAACTCGGTCCTCTGCTTTTTGCTCTGCGGGCTCCACGGTCGATACAAGATACCTGTCGGGTATTTCTTCACAAAGGAGTGCACTGGGGAGCAACTAGCAGAAGTCATGCGCCAAGTTATCCAGAAAATTCAGAAATGTTGGACATCGGCTTCGATGTCATCCGCATTGTCACGGACCATCACAAGATAAATGACAGCCATGCTAATTTTGTGTGATGGGGTCCTGCATATACACGCTCCGCACCCTGCAGATCTCACTAAGCATATCTTTCTGGCTTTTGATCAGAGCCATATAATTAAAAATGTGAGATCGCAGTTTCTGGCAAAGGACATCGGCGGAAAAAAGGAGATATCATCAAAGTGCGTAAAGATGGTGCACAAAATGCAGAACTTAACAGTGAGGCCAATCAGGCTCCTCACGCGAAAGCACCTCTACCCGTCCAATATTGAAAAGATGAGTGTGAAACTAGCCGTGCATTTGCCGTCGGCTGCAGTAATTGGAGCCCTCAAATATTTGAAAGACTAAGCAGGGTACACTGCGGACATTGAGTTTGCATCGGCAGGGCCTACAATCCACTTTCTGGAAGCGATGCAGAAATGGTTTACTTTAATGGACGTAAGCAACTGCCAGCAGTACATTCATTGTAACAACGACTGCCATTCGTTCAGTGATGTGGATCATCCGAGGCTCGACTGGCTGGAACACGCTTTCGTCGCATACATCAAAGACCTGAGGGATGCCAACAAGGCTGAAAACTTCTTCAGCAAAGAAATGTGTTACACTATGATATTCACAGCGTAATCAAATGTTGCTTGCATACATCATCTGCTGACTGAGAAGCAATTTAGCTTTGTTCTTACCCGCAAGATGTCGAGTGATCCTATCGAGGCTATGTTTGGATTCTTGCGGTGTAGTGCTGGATGATGATGCCCTAGACATCAGGAGCAAATATGTGGTCTCGAAATGTTGAAGACAGGCATCATAGCCGGTTCCAGTGGCAGCAGTGTACAGAGTTCGGCAAGTTTCACATCAAAGCAGCTTCTTCCAATTTACCATGAGCGCCATACCACTGCAGGCACCGCCGAGCGCATTTTGAACATAGCAGCGATGAGTCTAAGAAAGTGCTGTTTGCCAGAAAGACCACTTGTCTCGAACGCCGACGTTGCCAGCGTGGCCATGATGGGAGGTTTCATTGTTCGAGCTGTAAGCAAGCGCATTCCCTGTGCTGACTGCGTTGCAATGCTTCAGGCACCAAAGAGCAGTACTCCCGCTCATGGCCTCATCACTCACCAGGATCGCGGCGGCCTTTTCTGCTTGACGCAGGAGCTCGTCAAAGTTCTTATAGGTCTTCGCAGGTTTGCGGACTGGATCGTGCATTAAATTCTCGTGACATCACAACTAGGTGATTATGTGCACTTAGTGTTGTTTTCTTTGTATTGTGTTTCGTTCAACCTACCCCGAATTAATGTATACAGGTGCTGTGTATGTGTTCTATCTTTCATTTCTTCTTCACCACGGGCTTAGGCACACTACTAATCAAGTAAATATAATTCCTGGCACCTTAGGAAGCAGAACAGCGCGAAGCGGCGCGTGCTCCAAGCTCTTAACTATTTAAATCCCGTTATCCAGAAGCCTCCTAAATAACACTCATATCCCTCTCCACGTCATTAGTATTGTCAACAGACGCACGGTGAACTAATCTTCCCTATAGTAAGGCAGCCAACCTATCTAGCAGTTTACCTTTCTAGATGAAACGCTTATGGAAAAGCATAGTATATCAGAATTTATCAATGACCATTTTTTTTCATGGCCGCTCCTAAACGGCAGCCGCACGTAACATTAAAAAACAGAAAGAAGAAAAACGCGTGAATGAAATCCCCTTAAAAAAGAAAAACACGAAACGCTATGCATCGTTTATATCCCTGAATAACAGCATCGTGCGAGTAACATTAATGTGCTTTTTTGACGCCCCTTAGTTTGTCTTCGCACAAAATTTTGCCGCAGAGCTGAAAGTTTCAGCATGCCCACTCGCCTGACTGCCAGCCTGAAAGTGCGGAAGCAGCAGCGTGAAGCTGCGATGCTCTCGGCTATAGCGTACTAGTGCACCATACTCTTGGTGGCGGTGGCGGCCAGAGTTAATATGGTGGCGACTGTGTGCCAGTGGTTGTCACGTGATGGATGGATGGTATGAGTGTCCCCTTTGGAACAGAGTGGTGGGTTCCATCACCAAGGTCTTGCTATTACACTGCATAATGTCCTACCTAGGTTAAAAAAGAAAAAAAAAAACATGAACTACCACAACCAAATTTTCTGACCCCCTATTGTGAACTTTGCTTTTGTATGTCTCCATTTTGTGTCATTTCCCAACTTCTCTTCGACCAATCTTCCAATTGCCTCTTACTAATCTCTATTGTAGACATGTTTACTTTTCCACTGCTCACTCTGAACCCAAGGGCTCCAAGGA
Organism: Dermacentor variabilis; assembly: GCF_050947875.1. Taxonomy (NCBI): domain Eukaryota; kingdom Metazoa; phylum Arthropoda; class Arachnida; order Ixodida; family Ixodidae; genus Dermacentor; species Dermacentor variabilis. The sequence goes on from NC_134574.1 coordinate 129,291,001, forward strand.
GGCCAGTGGTGCCAAAATCGACCGCTGGGCAGATGTCTTCACATTCTAATAAAACATGCTCCATCGTTTCCCCGCTTTACCGCAGCAAACACATGCTGCTTCTTCCTTCTTATATCTCGCTTTAAAGATGCGTGTTCTAAGGCATCCTGATCTCGCTTCGAAAAGTAATGAGCTTCCCTTTTAGTTATCATAAATTGTTTCTTTCCCGATTTCGTTTTTTCTTCTTAAGTAGTTCCTCATGGCAGGTTTCTTTTCCATTGCCGCCACCCATGAGATTATTTCACCCTCTCTGACTTTTTGTGTGACATTCTTTGTTGCTGTATTGCCCACCCTACAGGCCACACACGTGCTGGTAAGCTTCCTAGTTCTTTTGCTCCACTGCGAATCAATCTTTTTGCTGTACAGATACCTGAACACTCTCCCAGCCCATTTACTTTCTTCCATATTCCTCAGTCGTTCTTCATAATCAATTTTACTGCGAGCTTCCCACACTTCAAAACTAGTCCAGCCCATATCAGCCTGCACAGCTTCATTTGTAGTCTTCCCGTGAGCGCCCAATGCAAGGCGTCCCGCTGACCTTTGGTTCCCATCGACTCCTGCTTGTACTCCTGATTTGAAGCAAACAACCGCATTTCCAAAAGTAAATCCTGGAACCATTCCGCCTTTCCACACACCCCGGAGCACCTCGTACCTATTGTATCCCGATAGCACTCTGTGCTTCATTATGGCTGCATTTCTCTTCCCCTTTACTGTTAGTTTTTTTTTCCTGTGTTTCCATATATCTATTGCCTTCATTTATCCATATACCAAGGTATTTATATTCCTTTACCCAAGGTATTTCCTGGCCCTGTATTGCCGCTGTCTGTTCACTGTTTTCATTGAATGCCATAACACCTGATTTTCTAACACTAAGTTTCAAACCTAAATTCTTGCCTTCCTGTCCACAGGTTGCCAAAGTGATTTGCCAGATTTTGCAAATCACTTTGCTTATTAGCTAGCAACAAAATGTCTGCATAAAATGAACCTGGAAGCTGCTGCTCTACTACTGTACCCGCCTGTTTGTATGCGAGATTAAACCAGACATTACTTCCTTCTAGCGCCCTCTCCATCCTGTACATCATGTACAGGATGTACACCATAAACAGCAATGGGGATAAAGGGCACCCCTGCCTCAGTCCCTTGTTGATATCAACTTTCTCGTCGCTCCTCAACCCTTCCCACTCAACGCAAAAGGTATTTTCTAGGTAAACCTCTCTCAAAAGCTGTAGACAGTCGTTACCAAAGCCTCCCCCTTCCAGAATATCCCACAAAATATTGCAGTCTAAGTTGTCATAGGCTCCTGTAATGTCTAAAAAGGCCACATATAGCGGTCAGCTTTCTACTCTTTATATTTCAATCCACTGAGTAAGAACAAATAAGTTATAATCCAAACGCCTACCTATTCTGGAGCCATTCTGAAGTTCTCCCAAAATGCCATTATACGCTGCCCATGCTTGCAGCTTTAATTTGACTGCCTGCATTGCCAGCCTGTTTATTACCGATGTAATGGTCAACGGTCTATACGAGTGAATTCTATCTTTCTCCCCCTTACCTTTTGTTAATTAAATTCATTCTACTTTGTTGCCAACTGTCTGGTATTTGTCTATCTTTTAAAGTTTCCGTAATGTTTATTAGGGAAGCCAACCTGGCCGTACACATGGGTGTGCTGGTAACAACTGAGAAAGAAGCTTAGGTGGCAACACACCCATGCATGATGTGCTGAGTGGCGGAGATTCCCGGTGGAGATTCGCCGGGAATTGGAAGGCGATTTTCCAGGCCAGACCTACTCTGTCCTCATCGTCACAACACGAACGATGGTGCTAGACCTTTTTTTTTTTGCAGGCCCCCCTTTTTTTAAATCCAATTCGAAATTTTGCCCAGCGCCATAAAACATGTAAAGTGTGCAACTTATATGCACACGTATAATTTGTGGTGTACGATGGAGCCCAACAGGCACCCATGGTGCAGACTACAGATGCACACACGGTGGTCGGGTGGGCAGCTCCTACCAGTCTGTTGTGACGCCCTGCAAGGCCAAGGTGTGCTACGATGAGAAACAACTTGTCAAGAGTATGCTAATAAAGCTGTTTATTGTGCTTGTAGAAACACACACAAAATTGTTTCTCACCTTCTCGCAATACTCGCCCAATGGCCTATTTGCCCACTTGCATGCACACAAGTATAAACAGACACGCGCGGCAATATTCCTTTCACATCTGAAAGCTGTAAAATAGCTTTAACCATGCATATATTATACATTCATACTGGTGTTGCCTTTGGATATATAAATTGTTTATACTCTCTTCATACAATGGCAATTAAAGCTCACTCGCAATGCTAGTTATCGTGCATCACTCAACCAGCGTCACTGTTTGCCAATAAATCCCAGTCAGCAGGCTCAGCTAGATTGCAGGGCTGTATATCCAGTGTCACATATAATACCATACACCAGCTGCTTCAAGGCAGAACAGCCAATTTTTCTTTTTAGGACAGTGCAATGATGATAGTTCCTCTCTATAACTGTTAACATAGTACTAAATATAATAATAATTAACAGTGGTAGACAGCAGTATATGTGTGATAACCACTAATTCCGAGATCCTAATTAACACAGATAGTACAGCAACTGGCTCAAACACGAGACTAAGACTAGAGAAAAACAGTACGGGTTCTTTGGGTAGCCATGTTGTTCGTTTCATCTAGCCTTGTCCTGCGTTTGCGCTGTTTGCCATATTGTGTTGAAACACCAACAAGCCCGGATAACAGTAATTTTATAGTAGTATCCTAGTCAACTATATCGGATATTCACATAATCTTTTTTACTTGCTCAGTTTACGGCTCACGCCTAAGTCGAACAACTGAAGCTAGTCAGTTTTCAAAGCATGTCTATCTACTCAACAAGAATCCCAAGACTGGCGTCAGCAGCGAAACATTTCTGCCCCAATTTGTGGGAAAATGGACTGACTTCCCACTTGGAATTTTCACACAAGATCTTCCTTCAACTCTGCAGGGCAAAGCTAAGTGAAACACCAGTGTACTTCGAGACATATTTTGGAAGATGGATAACTCGAAAACTGCTGCTAGTATCAGGATTCCTACTAAATGGGCTGGCCACAAACGCTGACCAGCTTCAGCTCTACAGCTTAAACATGTGCTCTAATATAACTAATTACCCAGGCAATTAGTGATCACTAGTTAATTACTTATTCACTTATCACACTACACACTGATGGCCACCACTGTTAATGATGCACTGTCCAGCAGAAAAAATACACTACTACTTTTACTGCGTCATCTTCAAGAAACAGGTCCCTTCCTCCTATACAGCCGGTACTAGTTGCATGTGCGTACACACATACATACAGTAGTGAACAAAAATATCCTGGTTTTCCTGTGAAGAATTCATCTACACACACACAAAACAAACATTATATTACTGAATTTGTGCAAAATTAATCACATTGAAGCAACTGAGGGCTGCCCATACTCTTTTTTTGTATATTGCTGTAAAGCAGCAAGAACTATTTGATAAAGGAAACATGGATTCTGTTGCATTGATCCAGAGGCACTGTTGCAACTTTGAAAGGGAGTACCAAGTGTCTGGGAACTAACAGCTTTAATTGCCACCCAACCAATACCTTTTCTATATTCATGAGTGATTTCATGAATGAACATGAATGAGTTCGTAACTGAACAGACACTGCCAAATGTTTTTGTTTTGTTTTGAAGTGTATGTGAAAGAGGGGAAGGGGGGGGGGGACAAACATAGAAATGGAGTGCATTCAAGCAATCTTCCTTTGGTGACGCACTGTAATTGTACTACATTAACACAAATTCACCAACACACAATTCAAAGCACTCATTCATCTTTTGGCGATTATGTTTCAGAACTGACATTACAGAACGAGATTTTGGCGTGCTTTAACTTTAAGAATCCCCTGTGTGTATTATACAGAAAAATAAGGGGGGAGTGGTGTTGGCACTTAAGCTTGGAACAAACGTGGTACACCTCAAACACTTGCTTTTTCACAATCTACAATCAACGTGTGCTTACAAAACAGACACATGACAATATGCCCCAATATCTTGTTCCAGATGTACAAAAAAGCTGTACAAAAAATATCTTTGCCTACAAACATATACAGTTACATAGAAGAGCAACGAAGAAATAAATAGATAATGATACATAATAACAGCCACATAATAACAGCATGCCACTGAAGCCCTGAGTAATACTACCACCATAGCTGTACCGACGCTCACAAGTACAATGAAGCATTTGTGTGAGACTCCCATTACGAAGCGTGCATAACTCAGCGCCGGGTGACCATACTGCTACATTTAAATATCACAGTGTTATGCTTTTACAAGTGCTCTGCAAAGGTCTGATTGGGAGAAACACCTGCAAGTATAAAGGTTCCCGAACATGCCATAAATGTTAGTTGAATTGCGTGAAAACAACACACTACAAATTACTAAGAACAAATCATGAGAATATAAATTGTTTCAGAAAGTACAAAACAGATTTCAGGAGAAGCATGGCAGACACAGCATCAACTATTGTCATAGCCATCGGTATTCCATAAACTCAACCTCAATCCATCTGGCACCTACCAATTCGACTATGCTAAACAGTTACAAAAAGGAGCCCCCTGCTTAACATACATAATCTAATTCGAACTTTAAAATTATTTAAACAAAATGCTATGGTCCTGCAGAGTTCTGGTGCCACCTCTGATACTGAATAAACAAAAATCAACTTTAGTTATGTTCAGGACCAAGGTGCTGTGGAACTCTGCTGACGTTCCTGCTATACTGTCGAAGCTGTGTATAGTAAAAATGATAACGCAACGCTCTTTGCGTCACCAGTTCGGACGATTGTTGCCCGCGTGGCAGAAGTGTAACCAGCCAGGCCACATGACGAAACTTAAAAAAAAAAAAAAAAAAAAAAAAAGAGGAAGAAGCCATGGAGTGGGGTCTCGCAAGGGTGTGGGTAGGCAGGTGCTCTCGGCTTGACACTAGATGCAGAATAAGATTAGTATACATGGACTATCAATGAATTCATGTTTGCAACAAGCCATAACCATCAGAAACAAGCACCAAGTTACTATGGAAACACCCCGCAAAGGAGGACGTCACAAGGAACACATTTACAATGTATTTTCGGCACAACATTGCACAGAATCGGCTCGTTGATCCTGCACCATGCTATAGCCACGTCGTTATTCCAGCTGAAATATGCACGTCGCTGCTCAGACACGACACGCAAGCTGACAGGTCCCAGCCCAGGTTAGAGAAAAGTCATTGCGTAGCCCGAAACAGAAGTGCCAATGCTGGCCAACGTCAACATCGGCCAGAAATACATTTTATGCAAGTCCTGTGTGAAAATCTCGTTCGCTCCAATCTATTTCAACTGGCTTAACTGGCATTTCAATGATAGCATAGAGTGCATCAAATGCATTTGTAGGAGCAACATAGCAATACTTGATAGAAGTGATTATTATGTGCGGAATGTTATGTGAGAGAAAAAAAAAAAAGCATCAACAACGAAACAGCATCACGGAGGGTGTCGGTTTTTCTTTCTATCTCGTAAACACCATTTAAAATGATGTTTCCGTACATCCAAATGAACCTCTTAAACCCCTACCTATAAGCATGTCTGAAAATTGCTGTCAGTAGTAGTATACCGTAAATGCTACCTTGCCTTGTTATATTTAACTTCTCAAAGAAAACGACACTCCAGAAAAAGAAAAAAGCTCTTTCCAACACCACAAACAAAATTATACTATTGTATATGCTTGTATTACGTGTTTCAACACCATTAACGAAGTTATACTACATGCTTGTATTATGTGTACGTAGCACTGTAACCAGTATGTTTACAAGATCCACTCTGACATGGCTAAACATAATAATCATATCAGCAATTGCATTAAAGCCTTCATGAGCAAACAACCCCACACTTCTTTTAAAGAGCTACCAGACTCAGAAAATACTCTCTTCACTTACAGCCAAAAGCAACATGAGCAGTGAGAATTCAGGTCAGCAATTTGGTTTGAGTTTTATACTACCGTGCCTCCCACAAACACCTGTTCCACGTCCATGCATTAATGACACTTCACGTTTCACGCATAGTGATTCTTGAATTTGCCGACAGTCCACGATCGGGAAACGACGCTGCTCGCGGCAGAATATGCCTTGGTTGCAACAACCGTGGTTCGCATCGACAATTCCAAAGTTGTCAATGCCGCTTCAACGGCTCACGATGTGCGAGAATTTGAAAATCCTAAAATGGGCGGCTGTGGGTGCCGTCAGTCCATGTAGTCGTCGATCTCCTCGTGATATCCAAACTCGTCCTGTTCTTCCCCTGCAATGAGAAGAACCCCCGACACTTTAGCGAAACTACTAGGCTGTAGCAGGAACACTGTCAAGACAGAGAAAAAGGCTTTAATGTTTGGAAAGGTGAAGGTGCAAGCCTAAAAAACGTGCATCTGACTTGCTCACCGACAGGGATACACAAGGCAAGGGGTGAAGATTATCAAATGAATACATGGTGCCACACATTTTATATGTGCAGGCATACCAACCTTAAAAACAAGAGAAATACTGCACTGTAGATAGATAGAAAAATGATACGGAAATGTGGGGAATACTGAAATATGCTTTATCACCATGCAGACTGTTTACTTTAAAATTTCGCAGACTTTGATCTGTAGTGATGCTGTGAACAGGCACTGAGCTCTAGTCGCAGCCAAAATGGCCTGCATAACAGACGGATGGAAATATTGATGTAACAGCGTCTTAGTGAAATATTCATGTTACAGTGGCTGAAATTTCAGTTGTTATACATTGGTTCTGTGGGGAGGACGGCAGTGTTGCAGATAGACCTAAATAATCGAGCAGGAGGGAAAAATTTTAGAAATCAAGAATAGGTCGGTGAGTATGTTTGTATTTGTAATTTGACTGCAAGTAGGATCTCATTCATACGATTTGGGAAAAAAATGTGAGAAAGAATTACGAACCATGAAAACGTACGATCTGAAGTCTCTAAAGAATTTGGCAGACTCAACTGTAGTTGACATCTTCGTAATGCAAAGCGTTGACCGAATCATTGAAGCACAAGGCGCCGACACGCACCAGGCTGGCGGGGCCTGAATGGACCGAGACGCACACTGTCGTTTTTTTGGCTTTGGCAAGGTTATGTTTGCGCTCATCGAATTTGGTCTGGACATGACAAGACAAGAACTTTATTTGAGTCCTGAGGGACTGAGATCTTGGGGAGCCAAAGCCGAACGCTCCCGAAGAATAAGTCAGTGGCTCCACCCACAATAGGACCGGGAGATGAAGTCCCGCTGCGATGTCGTGGGCCCTCTGGACAGGTCAGCAGATTTCTTGAGAGGGGCATTTTGGCAGGTAGTTTTGACATGCCCACTTGGCGCGAATCATTGTAGCATTAGATGCTGACACACAGTTGTGCCAAGGTCCGCCATTTTGGCCTCCAATGTTATGCGGGAAAGCCACTACCCGAACACGTAGGAGCCATGCCTGTGCAGTATGCCAGCAGGATTTTATTTTACTCTCGCTTTTTCATTTTTTATTACATTGCGACTACAAGTCGATTGCTCACCTCACGTTTACGAGCCTGGATTGTGTGCTTGCGCCTAAGTATTCAATTATTACTGAAAATGCAGTGTGTGACAAACACATACACCAGTACTTGGTGGCAACATCTGTGAGTCCTTCCGTTTTCTATGCAAAGCATCAAACATAATACGGGCCTTTCATTGATTAGCTATAATTCTTATTAGGCATGCATGTTATTACAGTTAGCCACATCTAGAAGATGTAAATGCGCGTATTCAAGAAACAGTGCTGTTGCATCCAACATTCCTTGTGATTAAAGTATGAAAGCTGAATTTGATCCAGATGAATGATGCGAAGAATTGCCTGTCAGAGCCCATACGCAGCAGCCACTGCAGTCGGTGGCATATAGCAGATTTCGCTAATGGCATCGCCAAAACACTTTGCCATTTTTGCTGGGGTTGTGACAGTTCGGCACATTATACCCCGTCACACTGCAAGAGTGCTCAATGCGTCGTATGACACGATTCCACAATTTGACTGGGAAACACTGGCAAAGGCACTTCTCTTGGCCAGCAGCATCGAGGAAGACGCAGCAAGAATAACAACAGTGCCGGCATCAATTGTGCTCGGTCGGCCAGGTACTGCGGAATGTTGGCATTGCCTGAAATGTGTTGACTTCTTTGCAACGCAGTGAAGCCCGTTTTGCCCATGTGATGGCACTTGACAAATGCTGGCGCTAGAATCAGTGCAGACGATGCGCGGCAAACACTGGCGCCACTCTGGCTCCCTAAAGGGAGGCATATACAGTAACTGGATGTAGAAATGAAATTCAACGATCCTCTGTTTGTTGCTTCACAAAGCTTGAATCGGCAGTATGCCAATTGGACAACCTTGTCAGGTGGTTTGACACTCGCGTCTATCTAACAGACTGGTCACACAGGACACTTTCAATTGAGGTAGAGCCCGAGAGGGATCAAATTTCATGATCTCGATTGGCTACCGTCCCGACAGTTTATGCAGAGAAGCTAATCGTAATCCAGCAAGTTGGTTCCGATCAGACTCGGTCACAATCAAAAGCGCTCTGCGTGACTAATGCATTACTACCTATTCCCAGCAACAGCCGCAGATCTGCAATTTCAGCTAAGTTACGCTAGGTTAGGTTAGGTTAGGCTTTCATTAATTTTAAAGCAGCGTTCTTGCAAGCCTCAAGTTGTCACGTGAGTCCAACATGTGAGAGAGAGAGAGCTTGAACAAATATGAAGTTCTTTTTTTTTTTCCCTACCTCTGTGCTGGTTCAAAAGCTGGGCTGCGCTCAGGTGGTACTCCTTGTCATCCTCCTCCTCTTCTTCCTCCTCCTCCTCTTCTTCGTCTGCATTGAAAGTTGAAGAAAATAAAAGATTAAGTGGTCCGTTCATTCGACAACTGGAGAGCGCTTGCATGCATGCCGTTGTGGACAAATGAAATTGGAATAGCACAGAGGAGAACCCCTCCTGTGAGCCCTATGAGTGGCAAGTGCAATTCCACACTGTGATATGCTCAGTCACCCAAGTTGTGCGACTAAGGCACGCGAGGGTGAGTGAATGATCACCCAAAGGTGAGTGAACGGGCAACCACTGAACTGACTTCAATAAGATTCATCACAGTTAAATGAAGAAGGTAAATTGTGGGGTCTGTTGCAAGCATATTTCTTTATCTGGGACTCAACTATTTTTTGGTCGAAGTTGCCAGAAATGTATAAAATTTTGAAGAAAATTAAGGAAACGTTGACAATATTCTGCCTCCGCACCAATAGCTGAATATTGCAATGCCGTAAACATCACCTACAACGCATGAATGTGCAGTATGGTAAAATTGCTACTACCACTACTTTGCATATGCGAGATTTGGATGTACACGCAGACACGTCAATAGCTGCCTGGACAGATTTCTAATGCTGCAAAGTAAGCAGCACTTTTTGTCTCTCACGCCTTGTTATTCAGACAGGGCCACGGACAAAGCCTCATTGAAAGCCTCATCAGCAAGACACGGCTGGTTGAAATGATGGTGCATACCTTGGAACTCAAGCTCTTCTTCCAGTTCTTTCATGGCAGTCACATCATCGACAGCAGGAGGCTGTGGAACTGGATCTCCAAGGTCCTGTTTCCCAAAGGAGACAAAAGCCAAACCCATTTTATAAAATCCAAACTTTTCTCCCAAAAAAGAAATCCACTGCGCGAGCAAAAAGAGGCGTCAGCTGCACCCACAACCAGGCAGCTGGGCACAGGTGTGCCAAAGTAGCCTGCACCTGACAGTGCGAGGTGACACTATCAGGGCAGCGAACATTGATGCCAGCGCTTGTGCTGTCAATCGTCTTCATCTTTGCAGCACCGCTAGCGTTATCGGTGCTTGAGCGGCGGTGTTCATCCTTGTATTTGCTGCACTGTTAGTCGTAATGAGCCGAGAACCGAGGGACATCGAGTAAACGAAAACCAGTGTTCCTTCAACTTGATGGTGGCGCAGAAAGTTAAGCATCAGAGATGGAAGCGTGAGCATGCGAAATGCCGGTCCGCTACAAGTAAGCGGCGGCGGAGAGAAGATACAGCCATCGTGGCAACACGCTACAGACTTTAGTTTTCTGCCCACAGATCCCCTTAGAGCCATCGGCACTGCTGTCATTTGCTGCAGTGCCTAGGTGGTGCGAGTGGCTATATTGTGTCACCATGAATCTGAATCAACTTGCCCTATTTTCTGTGCTCTTTAACAGTGCAGCCATAGGGCACAGTTGGTTGTATGTCATAAGCTGCACTCGAAACTGAAGCAAGGTATATGAGCATAAAAGATGATATGGCGAGAGAGAGTTAAGTACCCACAAGTGTTTCATTTTTTTGTCACTACTACTATATATTTTACTGTTTATGCAGCACAATGAAGCAAAAGCATGGAAAATGGTAGGCATAGTGCTTACAGACAAGAAGGATAGGATATTGAAAAAAACAACAACAAAGATAGTATGAATATATAGACACAGATAGATTTAAATTAGAGAGCAAACATGGGTAGGTGAAACATTCATGCTCAAATCAAAAGGAAGAAGGACTTCTGAGTAGGTTTTATAATGCGGAGATCATTGGTGGTCCATTATAGTAACTGACATATGGGGCCCAAATATTGAGGATAGCAAAGAAGATTGAGAAGCAGATAACATTTGTGCAACAAACAATGGAACAAAAAGAAAAAAAATTCTGGGGCTTTATGCGCCACAACCACGATCCGATTATGAAGCACGCTACAGTATTACAGATCTGGATTAATTTTGACAACTTGGGATTCTTCAACGCGCACCCAATGCATGGTACACGGGTGATTTTGCGTTTTGCACCCTTTGAAATGTGACCACCACAGCCAGGATTTGATCCAGCGCCCTCAGGCTTAGCAGCTCAATGCTAAAGCCACTGCACAACCTCGACCAGTAATGGAACGAGAGATGGTAGTCGTGACATTAAAAGGTTCCTGGAACGGTTTATGTTCTGTGCCTCGACATAGAGGATATCTCTTAAGCAAGGGCTGCCAACACAGAAAGTCAGAATTTTAATTCCCGGACGCCTGAAATTCCCTTATTCCTGCCGAATTTTCCCTCGCTTGCCCAAAGAACTATATAATATTAAATATTCATTGCTTTCTTCATCACTTCCATTTTTATGATGAGAAATATTATTACATTATTCTTACACTTGGTGTGAATTTTGCAAAAATTTTAAAAACGTGGGCAAATCGAATTGGCTAGGCGAAGTGTTACCGGGAGATACAAATTGACAAATGAAACCCCATCATTGGCTTAGATGTAATGTACCCCATCAGGAAATGGTACTGCTTTAATATTTCTTTTTCTTCAAATTTTTGCCGAAAGATGTTAGTGTTTCAGTGCTGCCAGATGATCGCACAACAAACCGCCAAACGGCTGGAGGGAATAACCCCAATCAAAGCTGCAGATGTACTATGTCATCTCGGAAAGAAATGTAAGTTACCTATAAAATTCCAGCTATGTATGGAGCCCAATATTTCCTTAAAACTAGCAAGGCCTTCCTTATTCTCACATAGACCTGAAAACTACCTTGATCTGGGAAATTTCCCTCTAGCTGGCAGCCCTGCTCTCAAGAAATGCTTTCTGACAGGAGTTTTGTGTCAGCGCGCTGTAATAAAACAGGTTCAAGTGGCTAAACATTACCCTCGTCTCAAGCCACAGCGTTACCCCTCAACTTTCACACCGAGAGGCCATTGCTATGTCCCGCCTCCTTCAAGTGGTGACGCAAACGACGTCTACTTCCATTTGATTTCAACCGAGCATGTTGCTTTCGACTTTTGGATATAATAGACTTTCGGATATAATGGACCATATTTCAACCTTAGTTTGCTCTGCCTATTTTATTAATGCAACGAAGTTAGCTTTTAATGGACTGTGTTACAACAAGCTATTGGCTACAGCGGAGGAAATTAGCAGCAAATTTTGTCGAAATCAGGCATATATAACGGACTTTTGATGTGTCAACATCGGCGACTTGCGAGGGTCAGCCGATGATCGCGGCTGAATATCAGGTGGGGGAAGAGTGCTGTCTTCTTTCGCGCAAGGCACAGGGGCAGGGGAGGCAAGGGAGAGGGGATTCTACTCTGGAGGCTGCTGCTTACGGCGTGGCCGTGCAGGCGCCATATCTTGAAAGCGATCTGCGATGTGGACAAAGTGTGTGCCCGCGTGGGCGCCGTGTCTTGAAAGTTATCTGCGATGTGGACAAAGTGTGCCCAGTGCCGGTAGCTTCGCATGTGCAGTGCTTTCGAAGTTTAGTTCACATTGAAGCGAGAGACAGCACGAAGGTCAATTCACTCGCTGCTACTATCGCGCTTCCAACATTTTGACAGCAACTTTCCGCAGTCATCAAGCAAGATGTTTTTATGTTTACCTGTGCGCGCATAATGCTGTGCTGGTTACTTTAGTTAGTAAGCCAATATTTACAACTTTATATGGCCGATGAAACTACTATCCTTACTTTGCATAGCTGTCTACTAATGTGCTATCGCCATCGATGCTTAGCCTCTCGGGTGAAACTGCAACTTTTTTCTTTTCTTTATTTTTCTTCCTTTGGATGTTTGTCACTCACTCTTTGCAATAACGTTGTTACAGATCGCGACCAAAATTTCGGAAGTGAGGGGTTTTGGATATTACGGACTTCGGATAAAACGGACATCTTTTGTCGGATTATCAGGGTCTGTTGTAACGAGAGTCGACTGTATATTTATTGCTTTTGTGTATTTATTCTGTAGGGCATGCAAATTTTCATGCATGTGTATGCTATCGAAAATAAGCTTCACAAAGCAATTTGTTTCTAGCATTCCCAATGATGTTGTACAGGTAGTCAATCGGATAGCTCGCCCGACTGACGTCATGCACACCCACTACGTAGCAAGAGACAGGGCAGCTGAAAACTCAGGAGAGCGGCGATGCCCCAATTGGTAGTGATGCACATCTTTAAAACCTTGTAATAAATTCTACATACTTTATAAAGACCTCTTAAATATGTCTCTCAATGTTCAGAAAGACCTACCCTACCGACTCGGTGCTCTTGTACACAATCATCAAAACCGTTTCAGGGTCCCTTTAAGACAGAGGAAGATAGTAGTGTGGATCAGAGACCAAACGGCGGTTAGCCGATATTGTGATTGACAATAAGAGGGAAAAAAAAGGAGTTGGGCAGGCCATGTAATTTGAAGAGCAGATAACTGGTGTTTTATTGGAGTGACAAAACGGAGCGTCAAGGAAAGTGCACGAGTTGAGGACAACAGAGAGCTAGGTGGCATGATGAAATGAGGAAATTTGTAGGTGCAGGATGGGGGTTGGCTGTGGAAAGACGGGAGCATTATTGGATACTGCTGGGACATGTCTTTGTCCTGCAATGGACATAAATTATGCTGCTGCTGATGATTAATATATTAGAGTGATAACACTGTTGTCAAGGGAAGGGAAATGCAGTTGGCTGTGGTAGAGGATTACATTAAGCAACAAGATTAGAATAGTATTTGCAGGCAAAGCACGGAGTGAGCCGACACAGGACAGACATAAATGGATTATCTCGTGATAGCAGCCTCTTGTCCTGCAGCAGACATAAAATAAGCGACACTAAAAGTGGCTATGATGACACCATTTAAGGTATGCACCTTGTTTTTGTTACGCCCATGTCCTTTCTGTACGATGGCACAGTGAGGGTCCAGAGGCAAGCCTGTCAAGTTTATAACTTCAACTATGTTCAACGTGGCAGCTGAAACTTTGATTCTTCAATGTTCCATGTTTTCAATTTGGTTCTGTGTTTCATGCTTGCCACATTGTGTTCACATTTTATAAAAGAAAACCGTTGACAAGTCAACTCATGCATGTCACTGGCCATACCAGTGAGGTTAACATACAGAAAATACAACGAGTAATATTTTGAATACAAGGTATTTGAAAGTCCATTCAAATCACACAGCCAGTAGCGGCAGGTTTAATTTTGCTTGTGAAGCATGCCAGAGGTGAGCGCCAACTGTACTCACCTCATCATCAGAGATGACATCAGCATTAGCCTTCTGTTGACTCCTGGAGAAAAATAAAAATTTCAGCAGAGAATAAAGGACACGGCTTAAAATAACTCATCCTGAATATATATATTTATTTGCTGCATTTTAGCCAAAAAAAAGTAGGTTGGCAAATACCAGCAACTTTAACTGAATCCAGCATGGTCAAGCACAAAGATAGGAGCAGGGTGACAAGGACCCAAGCAAGTTGGGGCCTTACGTCAGCTGTAGCAAGCATGGCTGGTCCCACAACAACGGAAAACAACCAGCGATCTAAAGATGTGCCGTCCCTGTGCCACTGTAAACATCCTTGAAGAGGAGGTGGAGTTAATCTCAAAGCGTCACTTTAGTAAGTAGGGGTGCATGAATGTGTGAAAGCTTTGAATAAGATTTGATTTGATTTGGTGTTCGAATCATTCACATAGTCACTATTTGTAAGAAGTGGTATTTTTAAATAGTTCTCTAATACTTCAAGCTGGAGCAAAAGCTACGTCAGTCAGGGCATTCCTATTCAGGGCGTCAGGGTCTCTCCTATGATGTTTCTTTCCTCCCCATGCCTATTTCTTAATTTTTTCCCCACTATCGCAAGACCTTCCTTTATCTCATGGCAAAGTATTTCAATAAGTACGCAGCCTAATTTGAGAAAATTGCACTTCTTTAGTGCTCTCTCTTCAAAATCGAACAAAATCGGGCTTCAGGAGGCGCCATCATACCCCTGATTGCGCGAGCACGACTTTCTGTTGATGCTTCGCTGCCATCTTCACCATAAGCACGAGATTCAGACAGCCAGAGCTCTGTGTTTCTCCATGCAGAAATAAAAGCATGTGTGAACATGGAAAACTAGCATTGCAATTCTTTACTGCAGTCACGTGGCATACAGGTAGCGCCCCTGTCTGCTGATGCGAATTCGAATCGCTGGCGCAATTGTTTCGTGAGCGTTTCGGCAGCACCGAGCTGCGCACTTCACATGTTCCTAGGCAAATGTTTCAAGAATAGCCTGGTTATGTCAAGTTTATTACGCTGCTGCATTTTAGCTGTTTCTTGATGCTGATAAGGACATTATTTACGGAAGATAAAGGAATGTATTTACTTTTCTTTGTGGCAGTGAAGCTACTTCGTATCGTGCCACCTGACGGGTGCAAAGGTAAAGAAATTTCAAATAGTCATTGGGTGCTGAAGACAATGGAAGGCGTGCAATATAGAGAAACGGCTACTCAAGGAAGCGAATGCTGCCGATGTCACTGACGTGGCATGACTGGGTCAGGTATGTTTGCAGGCTCCTGATAAAGTTACAAGGAGTTTGAAAAGGTTGAGAAATTGCATGATACCGCACAAAGGAAGTGTCTTTCTTTTTCTCTTCTTTTTTTGGGGGGGGAGGGGGGGAGAGGAGGATGCGTAAGGTTAGAGTCGGGGCAAAGTGACATAGGCCACCCTGGTAACAGGAATGCAACCGGCGCTTCGCGGCAGCCGCTCTGCCGGCCTGACAACAGTCACTGTCTAGCACTACCAGCATGCCGACGCCAGCTCACTGGCTCGATCGTTCATATCATCTGCCGCAACACAAATAGTGGCTCGCAACATTACAAATTTAGCACATTGTAAACTAATGAACTTGGGCTGGGACTTTTCAAAAATTTGTACCATCCCGAAATTTGTATCAGGCACGATCATATCACCGAAATTCTACTGTACTTGCCACACTCCTACGTCAACATTCCTTTTTTTTTTTCACACTGAAGTTTTGGTTGTTCATTAAATCGTTTTCAGTCGATCACTTGCCCAACCTAACAGTTCTGTCAGGTTGTGAATATGGTTCTACTTCCTGGCAGCCATGTCAGGCCTCTCCGTAACTCGGAAAACAATCCACGCCCTCCCCTCAATGTGAAAAAAGGTGCACAAACGTACATAGCAATTGACTTGACCGTTGACATCAATGCACTGAACGCACTGTCCGAGATCGGCTTCTCTCTGCGACTTCTCTTCTTTGATGGCTCAGAGACGACCGACTGTGTTTCGCTTTTGTCTGCGTCACTGGCCGATGGCTGCTGCTGCACAAGGAAGAAAGAAAAGAAAAAACCATTAAAGCTACATCGGGAAGAAAACATAGCCTAGCCCATTTATATGAAACATAAATACAGCACACTTCTGAAATGAGCATGAAGGGCCTCTAGAAATTCTACAGAGACCTGCCAACCTAAAAATGTGAAAAATACAACACCATAAATATAATAAAATTTTGTGGAAAAAATACTACAAAATGCCTTATTACTTTAGATGTAGACTATTAAAAATTTCAGACTTTGTTCTGCAAGGATGCCGTCCACAGTCACAGCTGGAATGATCTGTGTGTGCGAGAAACAAACGGAAATATTCATGAACTTTATTTATGAATAAGTTCAGCTTGGAAATTACCACAAGAACTTGAAATCATGCTGTTGTCTACTTAGGCTTGTTTTTTTTTCATATTTATACCTCTGTAACTGTGATGATGACAGGACACTCTGGCCGTGCACACACAAGGTTTTTTTCAATAAACTCGTCTGTCTCCTTCTCACTACCATGTGTCCTGTCTTGTCGTGCAGTTTGTGTCAATGCACTTGTACTAGCTCACACAGCTATCAACACTATTCTTCCATGTTAGTTCTTTTGAAACATGCACTGGTCAGCTGAAAGTACAAATGGCAGTAAAGCCCAGGTTTGCAAGCAAGGAGCTTCAAAATGGCGCATACTTGGGCCCGTAGAAGCGTGGCGAATGACCGAGAGCAACGCCACAGAAATAAAATGACGGCAAGGACCAGTCCATCTACTGGTCATGCCATTTGTTCCATGTCGTTTTCAGCTGCTGCTACCTGGATAAGAGCGCTGCTGTCTCACCTGGGTGTTCTGCTGCTGCGGTTCGCTGGAGGGGAAGCCCATGTCGCTGTTGAGGCTCTTGAGGACGTCGTAGTTGATCTTGTTGGAGATGCGCTTCTCCTGGAGCATCTTCTCAATCGCTTCGCCTGCGGTGTTGGCTTGGATAGGTGCCCTCTTTCTGCGCTTGCGCTGGAAAGAGACCAAAGTGATCAACGAAACGAAGAAACACCAACGCAGCTTGTGCCGATGGCCGCAAACAGACAGCACTGTGTGTTTCTCTATGCTCCTGACTTTACAAGGAATTCTGGGAAAAGTAAGATGTCACTAGAGAACAGAGATCTAAATAACCCGCGTCAGTGTTTTAGCTTAGCACCTCTTAGTGTTTATTGCGTTCACTTCCCATGATCGGGCACTGCAGAAAACTGTTGATTTTGCGCTGTTGATAGGCGTTTGCCACATACTCCAGTGGTGTGCGGTCAGATTGGCTGTGAAGGGACAAATAAGCCGAGCGCATGACTGATTGTTTGGGTTTGACATCCTGGAGCAACACAGGAGCTATTAAAGACGCTATAGTCATGTGCTTTAAATTAACATCGAACACCTGGTGCCTTTTAACAAGCACCTAAAGTGCTTCTACATTGCGACCGCAGCGGGTCCAAGTGGGTGCATCGTGACATGCCGCTTAGTTGACTTGGCAGTGGAGTGATGGTTATGCTCCTGCTTAGTAGCTTAATGCAAATGAAGTCGAAGTGATTTTGACAACCCATTTACGTTACAAGAAGTTTGGCTAACGAGCCAAGAGCGGTGTTACTCAATGAGAAGCCTAACCAGTTACACCTTATGTTCACTGTGGCAGCGTTTTATTTTTGTAGGCTCGAGATCTATGTGCCATGAACTGGCAGTGGGCCGCTCGCCTGTAACCTACCAATAAGTCAACCGGGAGTCGTTCTCCTTTGAAGCTTCAACATGCAGAGTGAAGACACCACGATGCACCGGATCAGAAACAAAAAAAACTTTTTCTCTTCGCTGATTTCTAGGACATATGCAGCTTGAACATTCAAAAAATCCCTGCACCATCACACAGGCAGAATGTTGCTGTGACCCACCGATGACCAACACCACAGTAAACTAGTTTTAAAACGTTTAGCCTGTCAGGCAGCTCGGCTTAACATACAGCATAATCTCGATGACATGAGTTTCAAAGCAGTACTTAAAAAAAAAATGTATGCCCTCTGAAATTTGTATGATCCACAGCAAAGCACAAAGACAGTGCCACAGTGAGGGTGGGGCATTCATGTATATCTGGGGTTATTCTGTTTAGTTGAAATCCTTGAGTTTACTGGACCTTTACGTCCTCAATGTTGTCAAGGAGGCCCTCCTGAAGGGCATAAACCTTCATGCTTGTGTTGTGCCAGAATGTTGCCACAGCTAAATGCACAGCATGGAATGTCGAGGGTAATTAGCGTCTTAATCATGAGCAAAATTTGCTTGTCACACCTGTCGGTGCTTTTGTTTTCATTGTTGGGTTGCCGACTCAGAAATGTTAATGCAAAGAATTCTTGACGGGTCCTACATAGTTTTCTTCAATAGGTATCTGGCCTCTTTCGTGAAACATGAAAAAATATGGACACGTGCGGCTGACGTCAACTTCCCCGATATCTAGGCACTGACATCTTAATTTTTAATAAAGGACCCGTACACATGAGTCCCTTTTGTTGGTCGGCTGAAATAAGAATATTCATTTCAGCATACACAAGGATTGATTTACACTGAAAAAGGCCACTAAACTTCTAATATTGCGAGGATTTGCCCGTGTGCAGTCCGACTCTGCCCAGGTTGCTCCCAGAACACTCTTCAGAGACATGCTGCACTCACTTTGCACTAAGCGCTTGCGAATTTCTAGAGATACACCCAATGCCACTGGGTTATGTGCCCATACATATATACATATTACATGTATATACGTACATAGACATATCCATAGGATACACACCTTGCAAACACATTAACCGTTCACTACAGAATCCTTAAATTATTCATAACAAAGATTCTCTATCAAACCTGGCATGCTTCGCATTACACGGGTGTCCGCTGGAGTTGAGTTTGATTATTTTGTATCAACCACTGTGTCTAAATATGATGCGCATATCACCCTTAAATGAATGCACTTTGCCTAGCAGATTATGGCCAAGACTGCCCTGAGCCCGAAATTCGCATCAAGCGTGATTGTAAATTGGGCAATCGACTGTAGTTCGCCTGGAAAGGAGTCCACTGTATGTGGCCTGAAGCTGCCACTTGATTTAGACCAACCTTTTTGGTCTCTGGCTTGTTGGCGTTCTCTTCTGCTTCCAATGCTTTCCTTGCTTCTTTCTCTGAAAAAAAAAAAGTTATAATAAAACATCGGATGTCACAATGGTACTCACACACGACATGCCCCATCTAAACCTTAGAAAGATGTCATCAAGATATGCCCACATAGGTTCAATGCACGTTAGCCCTGAGCTCGTCTAAAAACATATCACGGAAGAATGTTTCGCAAATTTCAATGTGCGCACCTTCCATCTCCTTGAGATACTCTGCATGAGTTTCCATCCAGAACTTGGTCTTGAGTCGAACCTCAGCATCTGTCATGATGTACTGCACACACATACACATGGAAAATAAGTTACAAATGCCAGCATGTGAAAGACAATCAAGACACCAGTGCAACTTAATAAGACTAGTTATGCAAGAGATAACTGTTACCGACCAAGCTGAACAATTGTGGTCATTGACCAACATAGTTTCAGTATAAATTCCAATGCAAACAAATCGGCAAGCACTAGAATGTGCCTTTGTGTTTCCAGGTTTGTCTGCACATTAGTAATAATGACATAATTCAGGCTCCAAAACGTACATTTAGGACTACACTATGCTTATAAACCAGCGGCAGAGTGCTTGCATGTCGTGCTCTAACGTAATTATATGCACAGTGGGTGTCCTGATCAGTTTCTTTTCATTCGCATTTAAACTTAAGCAAATGGTGCATAGCACAGCCTAACAACACTATAGGACACAATTGATAAATTGCCAAGCTAAAGATGCATGGTCATTGGTCATTGACCAAGATATATTTTACACCAAACAAAGCTGATCACAGAAGAAATATACACCCCTGCAGTTGCCTGTGAAGCAAGTTGAAGCTACAAAAAGAGCGTGGTCATTGTGCATTAAAAAAGCCTTCAAAAATTCACAGCTAATGTTCCTTGTATACACAAACCAATTCGGGTTCTTTCATATATTTTCTTAACAACTGTCATATGATGCTACTAAATAATGAAATGCATGCAGTGGAAAGGAAATCAGAGAAATGTCACTACACTGGTTTATCTGTGTTGATGGAAACAGATTTATTACACATCTCCTGTGGTAAATATTGATATTCTGCTTCTTCACCTGGGTTACAGAGGTAGACACTACCTTGTAAGACAAACTGTAGAGTGATGTTTGCTAATTAACAAAATTTATCCAATTAACTTCGTAGTTTATCGCATTAGAACAAATGTCCCAATTGCGGAAAGGAATAGCTGTAGTGGAGGTATAAAATCCATTCAGCAGAAATCCTTTGCTTAGCCCCAATTTCGAGAAATGGGTTCTTAAAATCTGTGGCAAAATGCATTGACGTGCCAATTAACACTTATCAGAAGCGTGGAAGATAAGGTGCAGAAGAGTATTAAAGTGGAACATCAATGAGTTTTATACAGGATACAAAACAGAGGCCTCTAGGCTCCGTTTCATTTCATGTTATTCCTCCGTAATATACAAAAGGCCAACTGTAAGAGAAGCTCACCGCATCAAGTTCCTCATCATCCAATCCTTCTAAGTCCAGGACACCGGATTCTGCCGTCGTTTCTACAATGAAAAAGATGTGAGAGTGTAAGGCTAAAGTGTTCTTGCAAAATTGGTGTTGAACAGTGTTTCAGCAATCAATACAGGCTTACCCTTCAGCAGCGGTCAGTGTGATGGCTGAATATCTCTCTAACAATTTTCACATATACTACCAAGTACTAATACTGCTACTGCTACTATTGCTACTGCTATTTGTTAAAATTTGGTATTGTATCAAGCTTAACGTGTTCTTTCTATACCATTCATGTTGTTGCGCTGCCGAATTAAAATAACCAAGTATCCATGTGTAACTTCGTGATTTATGATGGGCTGATTGTAACTCATGTACAAATAATCTGATCCTTTCTTTTTCCCATGGTAATGTACTTTACTGATAATTGGGTGTCTTCGTGCACTGCAACAAAGATGCTAGCAAAATTCTGTCAAAAGCAGTTTGCAGCACCTTTCGACCTGCGAACACTTCCAGAATGTCTCGGGACAAATAAGCGAATGAACTGAACTGGCACCCACCAACACAGTCTCTGACCCGCATGCACTCCTCGATGCTTTCCTTCAGCCCCAAGGTGGCGGCAGTCGGTCGTAAAGAGGTGACGATACCGCTCTGCTCCCTGGGCTTCTCTGTGTCAACGCACTTGACTTCGTCCGGGTCAGAGTCGTCGGGCTCTTGCCGTAGCGCTAACCGCTCGGTGAGCGAGTCCTCCACGGCCGATCCTGATGCAGCGGAGTCCTCGTTGCTCTGCTGGGAATCGTTCAGGCATGCACTGATGGTCTCCATGGTGTTTCCCACGATGAACTCATTTGATATTCGGTTTTCCTCTTCCTCGCTCAACCGCTCTGAATGAAAGCAAAAACAAAGTCCACTTTAGTCAGAGGAAGGGCCTGTACAGCAACATAGCAGAGCCCAGGCTGCCAAATGCTCAAGTTTTTGCAGCAAGCGCCCAAACAATGAAGTCGCAGTGGTGTAACTATGTTTTCGTTTGGCCAAGATATCCTGCATATGTGCTTCCCGGGGTGTTAGAAGAGCTGAGTGTTAAAGGACTCCTCAATGTGTAAAGTGACCAGAAGCTTCTCCATCTGCACTAGCCTGCTCCAGCAAGCTCTGTTGCATCTCACTTATCTTGTCGTTTCACTAGATGGCACCCGCATCTGTTTGAATTTTCACTGCTAACAAACAAACTCGCCCTTCATTCAGATATGATTGGACATGCTTCTCACAGGCTTGGAACCACTCAAGATGAGTCAACAACGAATAAAGTAAACTAATGAAGTGAAGCATAGAAAATTGCTCCAGCTGGCTGAACAAAATGTGCCTCAACTAAAGGCAAAACCATTGACTAATTCTTCCCAATTCCCCCCACAAAAAATTAGGTGGCTGACACTGAACAATTTCATGCCTTCCCTGCAACCTTCAACTGCTCACATGCCAACCAATCAACAGCACACTTGTTTGACATTTCACTGTGTTTGTCTCTGTTCACAGGAATCACAGATAAACATTTGATAAGCTTTTCATTTATGAATGAACTTTTTATTTCATGATCAGCATTTCACATGATAAGCTTATTCTTTGATAAACATTTTCCATCGTCCTAAACACAAGGTACAGGGAAAGATGATTGGACACACAATGTCTGCAGTCTCTGCTACTGCCCTGCCAATTTCAATTTATCTTCAAATGCATTTGTATGAAGCAGAATGTATATTTAGGGCCTGTAATTAAAAAAAAAACTTTGCTAAAGATCAGTAAGCTTAAGAAAAAAATAGAAGCACAAAGTTTACAAATCCGTAATTCTGCACAAGAAACAGACATCGCAGTTCTGTAAACTGCATTCATAACAGCATCTAAGGCTAACATGCTTGATACATGAATTATATGAATCTGTCACATTGTGTACGAGGGTCTTGCAAAAGTCCAAACTTTTGCAAAGTCCAATTGCACGCGTACGTTTTCCTGGTTAGTAAGTTTTTCTCGCGTTTTTTTCCCAAAACATATGAACGAGATTCTACTGTATAACAATATTTATGCGCTGATAAATTTTATTTGTAATAGTTGACAATTATTATAACAGGGTAGCACAAAAAAAAAAGAAAGAAAGAGGGGACAGACATCAAAAACATTTTAAATTGGACAGAAGAAGTCCGATCTACTTATAACATTGCCCATTTTAACAGTACTCATATGTAACAATGAGCAGCGGTGACCCCTTGAACTTTTGTGTGTTCTATGGTAGAATAAACCGCTTAGCACAACGTTACAATGCTGCAATATTGGTTATAATAATCCAATCTCGCTATTGAATGTCTGAACCGAAAAGAGACAAAAAGCGAAATCTTAGAGAAAAAAAAAAGGAAAGAAAAAAGAAGAAGAATCAAATTGCTGCTTCCCTGCGCGCTTTTACTGTGCTGCCAGCCTCTCTCCCATGCCCCTTCCACCCCTCTGAGACATGAGTCGACTGCACCGACAGCACTGACTTCCACTGGCAAGGGCAGTCGTTGGCGCTGTGAGCTTGTGCTTCGGAGGGGTGGAAGGGAGACGGGAGAGAGGCGTGCAAGATGGGAGAAATGGCGAGGGCATCTAGGATTTAGTGTTCCTGTTTATTTTGGTGCCAACACCTAGTATCCAGGTTTAATTGTTATAACCAGTAATGCAGCATGGTGCCATGGCTGCTCATTGTTACTGAGCAAATTATCCCTTGCTGGCTTCTTTCTCTGCTACGAACTAGAAGCTTGAAGATTTAACTTATGTAATTCAATGTGAATCTGCATTGTTATATCATATGCCACAGCTCGCTCCACCACCAGCCCAATAGTAATTACTTGAAGCAAAAGAAAAGTTAACTATGCTGCTGTCATGGCACAAAAGCCTAGCCCACCCTTCGCAGACACAGGCATTCTCAGTAATTAACTCTCTCTTAAGGCTTTTCAATCCCTCATCACTCTGCCATGCAGAGTAGCATGTAGGCAAATTTACGCATGCCAGCAGTAGTGCTTGCCATGTAAGCTCTTCTGGCGAAGGTCAGACATGACCAGACACTGCGGCACTTTCAACGAGCACTACATTCTACTGCATGCATTTTTAGTGTCCTGCTCCTTTTTTTTTGGTCGCTTTCATTTGTGATCGTCGACCAGATGTGATCGTATTGTCTGATGGTGTACATGTATCAAATAATGTAAACGATACTTTTGTCGCCAAATAGACTTCACAAAACCTTTCATTTCACTTTTTAGAAATTGTACATATTCAATATTTGATTCCCATATTCAACTGTTCTTTTTTCTCAAATAATCGTATTTGATTCAATTTGAGGTTTTTGATAGTCGAGCACTCTCATCAATTTTTACTGTTCCGCTATACTCAGTACGCCCTGGTGGTCAAAATGAATCCGGCGTCCCCAACTATAGCATGCCTCAGAATCAAATCGTGGTTTTGGCACGCAAAGCCCTAGAATTCAATTCAATACTCAGTATGGATGACAACAAGGTAACGCAGAAAGAGACAGCATAGGAATGGATGCATCGCACACTCTTGCGACGACGTTGCCTATGACGACCATCTTTACGTGTATGGCCGTTGTAGCTACGCAACATTGAACTTTATTGATATTCATGTAAAAAGGATTGTTTACTTTCTCACATGTGCCAGAGAGCCCATTTCTTCCCACTCTGACAAAACTTGCACGTGCGCCATGCAAACAAGTTGATCGTATTGAACAGCATGTCACCTACAGTTTGAGATGAAGTTTACTGTGCCGAACCGGTTCGTGGACCAGTTCAGGGTTGTGTACACCGTTAATTCTATATAGCCAAACCGGAATGAAATCGGAGCACACACTGAACCTGAACCGGCACTCATTTATAACCAGTTTAGCCAAAGTGCAATTTCATTGCAGTTTGCTCTTAAGGAACTGTGAATGGTGGCCTCACCTCTGGCATGCGATGCAAAACGTCCGCGAACCTTTCGCCGCCGGTCCTCCAACTCGGCCTCAATCTTCTTTTGCAGCTGGGAGATCTCTTCGGACACCTTCTCAAGGCGGCCCTGTTCCTCCAATATCTGCTTCTGCTTCTTGCGTGCTGCCTGCGCGGTGTCACGAGATGACAGGATGTCAATCTATGTCAGTCTTCCCCCTAGGAAATCTACTTCCTTTACGAGGAAAGCATTCGATGTAGCGCTAACAGCACATGGACATTAAGGAGGAACAGGACAGGCACATTCAATGTTTTCGTGCGGAAATACCGCCAAGCCCAAATCACAACTTAAATCCCTTATGACAGCTCACTGTCCTTATAGCCAACAGTAACCCTTTCAGGTATAGGAAAACAAACACCGAAAGCGCCTTCCAGAGGCTATAGTGGCCAACCACAGATGTCCTGCACTTAAGGATTCATGCCTCCATATACTGCACCTAAAACCATAAAAAATTGTGCCTCACAGCAGGATTTACAAAGACAACAGCAGAAGTAGGAGCAAAAAACATAAGGGGGCATGCTCGGCCTTGCCTTGAAGCAGGGAGGGTCTTGCTCTTCTTCTAGGTCGATCGTCATGAACTCGTCGAGGGTCAGTTTGCTTGACGGCGTCTCTCCAAACTCAGTTAACCTGCACGACAAAGCACTTTCCTCGGCACCCCTGTCTACAGTGCAATGTTACACATGGCAAAGCAAGAGATGCCAAATATTAGGCCTGTATGGCATCATGTCCCAATTTGGCAATGCACACATTTCAAAACAGCGTGCAACTGCCCCTTTAGCTGCAAGGCCATTTTCTAACACTACACAGTACTCTACGCTTGCATACGAACCTTCTGATATCACTATTTTTAAATTTTTTACAAGTGCACTACTACTGTTCATGGGATGGCAAATTCTTTTTGCGTGTGTGTGTGAGAGAGCTTTTCTTTTAAGCATAAGATTACTGCATGAAAGGTGAAAGGTAAAAGCAACAAAATGGTGCAAAAAAGGCAAGACAAAACGAGATTGCCAGTGCATAAGTTGATTAGACAGGAGCCTTCAGGCCACAAAGAAGCACCTCAATAAGCTTGCAGAAACTGCCTTAAACAGATCTCATTGGCGTTAATATATATTCGTGGTGTTACCAAGAGTTGAAAATGACCTGATGGTGCATAAGAGTAACGACGATGTAGTCAGAGATTAAAAAAGCAAGTGCACCGTTTCTAGACTTGTTTCACTACAGCGAACAATAGCCAAGATGCAGCACAGAGCCGTTCCTGCATTCATCGTGCCCTCCTTTCGAAACTGCATTCCACAGGAAAATAAATGACTTTGAGGAAGCCATTACCATGTAATGGGGTAGAGGCGAGTGCATGCAATGTGAACGCAATCTATTCATCCTGCCAAACTGGGTCGGGGTCCTCACCTTTTGCGAATGGTGGTCTCGCACACCTTGACGATGCGCACCAGGTCGCGAATGGTGCGGTTGAAGTCGTGCAACCGGGAGGCGACAAGGAGCGCGGCACCGCACAGCCCCGACGGCCGACGACCCGTGTGCATCCAGTCCCGCTTCATGCGCTGCACCATGCGCAGTGCCGTCATGGACACCTCGTGCGTCTTGTCTCCGAACTCCAAGTGGTGGGCGAAACGAGTAATGTACAGGCACGGGTCTGCGTGCAAGCAGTATGGGACAAAACATAGTTCACTCGGCAAGTGTTGCATTTCGCGCTTTCTCGTTTTGTGTGCGTGAAGTGCTTTCATTGGTGTTCATTATGAGTATGGTGGCGCGAGAGAAGATGAGGACAAAGAAAGAAACAGGACGGGTGTCCTCCTTGTCCTCGTCTTGTCTTGCGCTACCGTACCCAGGCTGAAACATTACTAACCCAGTTGTGAGTTGTATTGATTCATGTTATTATATGAAGCACCACTGTCACACAGCATTTGCCATATGACGGCGTACCTACCATACTGTGATATGGCATGTGCCGGGCAAGCACTGTGCAGACAAAAAAGAACAAGGAGTGTTAAGGACTATGGCGCGTCATGCATAACATTCCACCTAGCTAAACACCTACAACACATCAGACGATGCAACGAACGAGCCCAATATTACAAATACTTGGCCCAACCAAGATTCCAAGTAAATTTGCAAGCACTAAACTTTACAAAATGGAAAGACGTGTAATACAAACATAATGCGACATACGTTTCTAATTTTATATGTGAGCATGATTACTTACAAACTCTGGCTGTACGAAAATCGCAAAAGTTGTCCTCATGAAAATTAGCTCGGAGTATATGGCCATAACAGCGTAATGAAAATCAAGCAGGTGGTGAGCGTAAACAAAGTCACCCGAAGAACATGCGGCAAAGCACTGCCTTGATAGCCGTAAAAATATGCACTGGTTGCCGGTGTGCAATTCCGTGACATTTGGCACTTTTGGGACTTGCGAGTCAAACCGAGGTATACATTTTGCATGCCAAAACACCCAATATATCCAATTGTTATCACTTGGCTCTGTCCTCACTTTCAAGATGAGTTAAATATTCTTACTGAGCACACTACCAAATAATTTGCAGTCCCGATAGATGAATAACCTCCTTCTTCTATTCATCACTGTATTTTCCCACATATAACCTGCCACCGCGTGTAACCCGCGCACCTCCAAATACAGCAGACCCCCCCCCCCCCCCCCCCAAATACTGATATCCGTGCATATAGCCCGTGGCAATAACTGCATACAACAACACTCAAATCTTTTCAAAAAATGTCTCTATTCGCAAATGCACGACTCGTCCACTCCGTATATTTGGCCAGTGGCTCCGTTTCCCTTTTCTGTGGCGATGTTGACAAAGCTGGATTCATACCATGAATATGATCACCGATGAATCAGTAATGTGACATGTGTTGTGAATCAGGCCGTTACACAGCTAGCATTCACATGGCGTGCGGAAGAAGCAGTTCTCGCATTGCTAACGTCTATGGATCAAACGCGATCGAGCGTCGAGCCAAAAATAGCAACATTCGGTGATTTGGCTCTCCACCATATCACGAAGCGTTTCACAAGGCGACGCATAATCACGTAATATGCTATCAGCAAGTTCAAATTCCAATTTGCTTCGGCACCGTGTGCACTATTGATCATGGAAGCAGTAGTAGTGGTAGTAGTAGTAAACTTTATTTATAAAAAAATTGTGGCAATACCCATCTCACAACAACTGTCGACAGTTATGCGTTAGCAATGAATCAATATATCCCACACAACGCAAACATGGAAACTGTGTGCGAGACGTGTACTGCAGTGTAATTTTGCTTTCACACTTCTTCTCTCGCGCTTCTTGGCACGCTGCGCCAGCTAGTGGCACTGCCAATAAGTCTGCGTGTGGCCTCAACAAGTGTGGCATGCCAGTGCCTGCAAACACTTGCTTGCTGAACACTCAGTGGCACACACTCAGTGGCAGACACTCAGTGACCCAAGTTGTTGAGACATTCATTGAAGGGCAGCGCATACGCAGTGCATTCATGGTGCAGCTCACAAAGGCGTTGGCATGAAAGGCACTCATTGAAAAAGCGGCACTTACTCAGTGCATTTGTGGCGCAACCTGCAACTGCATCAGGTTGCTATCCTTGAGGAGCCTCCGATACGTGTTCGATTACGCTCAACATAGGATAAATTTTCGTCATTGTAGACAGTCACTTTCTCAGTGGCATGTACCTAGCTGCCTGGGCAAGCGTCAAAGACTTTGAATGATGAGCAGCACAAACCGACTGGCACTTACCCAGTGCTCAAAGTTGGCGTCCAAGTTTCCTGTGCATCATGAAACTCTTTACAGGTAGAGATGCTGGGCGGCTGCTACGTGAATGTCCTTAGATCACAAACTCGCACGTTCGTTGGACAATGTTCACAGGCCTTGGCGTGCCCCATTGGCCAACGTACAAGCGCATTTTTCAAATTGCTGTTGGCATAGTCTGGCTTTGTGCTAAGTTGCACAAAGCCCGACTATGCCAAATCTCGAACATGGTGTATGCCATGGTGGAAGGAACAAGGTTTTTGCCTTTCCTTCCTATATGGCTGGTGTGGTAGGGGACTGTGCGCACAAAGGCCACTACCACATAGAGCCACACAACACCGTGTGGGTTCCATCTACTGGGTAGGGGGCACAAGTCCCAGTAGATGTAGTCGCACATGTTGCCATGAATTACTGTGGCCAGGCTGCCCAATGTTCAGAAACTGTCCTGCATAAGGGGTAATGCGATTCAACCTGCTCAATGCGCCAGTCACGTGTTGAGGCATCTTGCCAGCATTATGGTGGAATTCTGCACCGAGCAAAATTGCCATTCAGTGACATTTGACGAGATTGTGCACCCCGCTAGACTGCGACGACATGGAGCGAGTTGTTAAGAAACAGTCTCTCCTTTTCAGCATCTTCTAGGGGCGTTCCATGGATATTATCAAACTGGCAAACTAAAACAAGTTCTAGCTGCAGACATCGAGACATAGCTGAAGTTACCGCTGTCTAAAATTATGTGCAGGGCTGGCAAGGAAGACCATGTGTGGGGCAAGAACAAAAGCCTCCAAATTGGTCGCCTGTGACAACCACCGTCCTTCGCAGCATAAAACCCAAACGGAGCATACTTCACAGCCACTGTTGTCAACACCCAGAGAAGTTTTGAGTGGCGCCATCTTGCAGATAGCTGCAGGTGATGCGGTATACTGGACTCTGTTGCCATGCTACGCACACTTCCATGCTTTGTCAGAGCTGTTTCGCAAGGCAGAATGTGCCCTAAGCATCATAAGCAAGCAGGCTCTGATGTGTTGAGGTAGATAAAGGTGCAGAATCCTGCTGCATAACATTTGACAGCAAATTTGACTGCAAATAACAATAATAATAAAAAAAACTATGTTGTCTCTGTGATATGTTCTTTAAAAAAAAGATGCCTTTATTTTTTCTAGTGTATGAAACTCAGTGAAATGCAGCAACGCTAAAGATGAACCAAGGGTAGAGATAGGCACACCACACAAAGCTTACACAAAGAAAATTTAAACAGGGCACCACTATAGCAACAAAAGAGGGCAAGGGTACTTATTTTCAGACAGACAACTGTCTTTGTTTTATTTCATCATGCCATTCATTTGGACATCCCCGCAGCATCCGCATTCCAACATCATCACTCAACTGATAAAACGGTTCGAGATTACTTTACAAATGAGTAAAATAAAGAGGGAGAGATAGAGAAAAAGAAACAGAAAAAGAAAACGGGCTCTGTTCCCTCACTGGTTCTTTCATCCACCCCGCTTCTCAGCTGCAGCAAAATGTTGGCATTCTGGCCAAGATGAAAGTAGGCCAGCACGTTGGAATCCCTTACGGCCACCCCTGATGCCTTGGAACAGCAAAGGCAAAACATGGAACGTTTCATCTCGCTGCCTCTGCTACTTTTTTCTGCCACCACGCTCCTTGACTTGAAGCATAATGGTCGCATTCGGGCCAAGGTTGTAGTAGGCTAACGTGTTCGAGTCCTTGACGAACATCCCCTCGTACTGGAGCTTCTGCTTTCCAGGTGGCATGCCCAGCTCCTCGTGCAGCTTCGCTTTCAGCACCGACACCGTGTCTGTCAGCGGCAGAGTTAAGGTCAGAACCTGGCCATTCAGCTTCCATTCCACTTTCTCCTGTGCCCCCGGCACCTGAACCCGCACTGTGACGGGGCCCTTGTTCTTCGCCAGGAATTCCGCCTCAGGAATCAGGTTCTCCTCCGTCTTGCTCTTCTTGCTCGGTGGTTCGTCATCCGGTGGCAGGCTTGGAGGCATCTCCGGTGGCAGTGGCGCCATTGGTGGGGGCATTGGCGCAAATGCCATCGGTGGATGACTTCCCGGTGGCATGCCTAGCATGCCTGGTGGTGGCCGCAGGTGTGCAGACATCAGGATGCTCTGTGGTGCAGCCATCATCGGACGTGGCGGTGTTGGTACAGGCGGGTGTGCGATGACAGGTGCCATCTGAGTCCGCAGGGCCGCCGGTGGAAGCAACGTTGACGATGCCGTTGACTTTGGTGGTGGCGCCTGCGGGGGCGGCGGTGGCTTTGGTGGCGGCTGCTTCGGTGCGCTCACCGGCGGGGCAGCCGAAACGGGCGGCGGAGGCAAGGGTGGGAGGTTGGACGGCGGAAGTGGTGGCTGCATTTGATGTTGATGGTGGGAGCCATGCTGCTGGGAGCCATGCTGCTGGGAGCCATGCTGCGGCTTGGCTGGGCCAATCCGTTCTTTCTCCTCATCGGGCAGAAGACCTTTTATCTTGTGGATCTGCTGAATCTGCTCTTCGATGGTGATGTTTGCACGGGCGGCACGTGTGGCCGCCTCCATGCTGGCTGTGTGGCCGTCCCAAGTCACCTGCGGGAGAGCGATTCAAAGAAGATTAGTCGCACAAGTGCGAGCAGGTCAAGGGCATCAAAACAATGTGTTTGAAAGAAACAAGGTACAACTTTAAGGATCAGCAGTGTCCAGGCAAAGAGCTGCAATGACTGTACGTTAAATACGACAAGAACGTCACTGCCAGTCAAAAGGCTGAATGCTGCAAACACTTAACAGATTGTGAAAAATCTAGTAGGACAACTGATTGGCAGTAAAGAAGGCAGAAAATTGGCAGGCCCAATAGACAAGGACTGCAGCAACCAATTTTGTAGACAATGTTCAATATGTATGGTTCAGCGCTCAGTTATGGTGTTCTGCTCTACAGCCATTTGAAACTACTCATCAGTTAGACTACCAGGCAATGCAGATTTTGTAAACGGCAAACGTTACAACTTCAAGGGCTCTTCATTGAAAGGACTGGCGTCATGCACAAGGTTTAAGTGACTAGCTGTTAAGTTTAGGAAGGTTCTTGCCTGCTCCAGTTTTATAAATAGATTTGTGCATTACATGCCCTGATCAATGGTCCTGCAAACCAGCAGCCGCGGACAAAAGAACAAAAGCTCCGTACCTTCTCCTGGGGCCGCCTGTCCTCCTCGCCGATCTTCTTGCCGATGGCCGTCTCCTCGTCGCCGAAACCGAAGATGTCCGTACGGCGCTCGGCGAACTGCTTCAGGCTGCTCTCGATGGCCGACCCGGGCGCAAACACTTCGTCCTGCTGCATCTTATCCTGGATGGCGCGGTCCCGCTGCTCCACCCAGCGCGGGTCCAGGAGCCCGATGCGCATGTGCTCCTGCATCTTGTCGGCGGGAATCTTCTCGCCCGTGATGGGCGAGATGAGGAACTGCTCCGAGGACGGCTTGGCCGGCTTGCCGCCCTTCGGGTTGTAGTCCTTGCGCACGACCACCTGCTCTGGGTTCGGAGGCAGCGGCGGCAGCTGCGGCGGCGCCTCCTTCGGCGGCTGCGGCGGCGGGCTCGGGGCCCTGGGCGGCAGGTTCGACGCCGCGGCGTTGGCGGGAGTCGTCGTCGTCGTCGTGGTCGGCGCCGCCGAGTCCTCGTCCTCCTTGTCGCTCGCCCCGCCGCCCTCCTCGTCGGACTCGACCTCCATCTCGACCTCTTCGCCCTCTTCCTCCATCCTCTGCTGGGCCAGCACGCGGGAGCCCACCTCGTCCGGAGTGGTGGGCGGCGGGAACAGGCCCTGCTCGTTGGGCTGGTAGTCGACCGTCTCGACCACGACGAAGTCGTGCCAGTCGATCTGCGCGTACTGGACCCGCTCCCGCTCGGCCTCCTCCTCTTCCCTGCGCTTCTGCGCCTCCTGCAGCTTGGTCCACTCGACGCGGTAGCGCACCTGGTCCAGGATGACCTTCGGGTCCTCGGACTCGCGCTTGAGCCGCGGCATCAGGTCCTTGCCCGGCACGAGGATCTTGGTGTACTGCTCCAGCAGCTTCATGAAGTAGTTGAAGAGGCTGTGCTGCGGCCGCAGGAAGTCGAACTGGTAGTTGCGCTGCTCGCGGTTCATCAGGTTGGTCAGGAACTGGCGCCCGTTGCGCGCGACGAACTGCGCCGTCAGCTTGACGATGTCCAGGTCGATCGCCGAGATCGACGGCGGGTCGGCGACGAACTCGAAATCCGGCGGCGGCTCCTTGGGCACGATGGGCTGTTCGACGATCTTCGAGATCTCCTGCTTGCCGGGTGCCCCGCCGGACTGTTGCTGCTGCTGCTGCGAGCCGGGCTTCGTCGGGGTCGGGACGATCGCCAACTCGGGCTGGATCTTGCCCTCCTTGGCTTCCTTGACCTTGTGCTGGTAGTAGGCATTATACGGGTCGCCAGAGTTCAAGAAGTTGAACTTGGAGTTGTTGATCTCGTTCTGTCGGATGCGAGCCTCGAACTCGGGCCCGTTCCGCGCCACGAACGCGGCGGTTTTGTCGACGATGTTTCGAAGCTCCGGCGGCGGGTAGATGATACCGATGGTCGGTTTAGGAGGGGCAGGCGGCGGCGGTGGCGGCGGCTGTGGTTGTTCGGGGGCTGGCGCGGCCTGTTCTTTCGGCGGCATCGCGGAGTCGGCGGCTGCGGTCTCCGACGCCGTCGACGACGACGCGTCCTCCTTGGGCGCCGGCTCCTCCACCGGAGGGAGCACGGCGGCGTCCTCCACGGTGGGCGGCATGATTTTTCGAGCTTAGCTCGCCTTTCACGCCGTTATTTTTCAACTCACGCGCACCAAATACAACATACGCTCCGACAAATGGCGTCGTCAAAATTGTTTTTTACGGCGAAGTAGACGTTTGCCTGTCCCACATTGCAGCAGCGTGAGTGGTAAGCAGCGCCACCCCGTAGCCACAGACACAGTGGAGCATGAAGTAAGGGCAGTTGCATAACAGAGATAAACGATTCGGACGCTAGCCTTCCGAGTGCAGGGGGCAAAAATACATGTGCGTTTCATTCGACCCCCCCCCTCACCACATAATCACAATGCTCCTGCACATCCGCTCCATACCCATTTCAGAGGCACGGGTACCCTTATTTCTCTACCACGGTTATTTTCCCACAGAGAAAATACGCCGTGGCCGCAGTTTCGCAGCATACTTTCCTACAAAAACTTATTTCGATATCAC
The DNA here is from genome assembly GCF_050947875.1 of Dermacentor variabilis. NCBI lineage: Eukaryota > Metazoa > Arthropoda > Arachnida > Ixodida > Ixodidae > Dermacentor > Dermacentor variabilis. The sequence goes on from NC_134574.1 coordinate 129,324,896, forward strand.
AACCCACAAAACTCCACACCAAGGAAAGTCGCAGAATAAAAATCCGCGAGAAATATGGCACCACACATGGGAGGCTAGCGGGCGAGGAGGGTAGTAGCGCACGGAGAGGATATGGGCGCGCTGCATTGTGGGTTTTTCGTGTTGGTTCTGGTTTTGGGGCAAGCATCGAGCGGGTGACGGAGGGAGAGGGGCGCACCGAGCGGTGCGCGCAAATGAAAATATAATAAAGAAAAAAAAAGGGCACAGCGACAACGGCCGCAACAACGCAGACAGCGAACGAAGGGGCCCCGCTGCTGTGTGCACGGAAAAAACAAAACCAGCTCGACAACACCGCTAGCCCGCTCCCCGCCGCCCTCCTCTCGACGTCAAAGCCTCTGGCATCGGCCGCGAGACGACGTCCGTTCCCATGGATCTACCTGATCGCTGAAGAGAAACGCGGGTCCTCCCAGCTCACGACGCGAGAAAAAAACCGCGTCGTCGAGCCGAGAAATGTCGGCAAGGGCAACGCGACGACGTGAAGAGTCCAACAACAGCGTCACGACGGCAAAACAGTGGACCTTCTACGGTGAGCGCAGCGGCTGCTAACACTCGTGCCGCGTACACCCTCGGTGGCGTCTCTTTTTAGCATTCCCTTTTTCCTTGCTGCTTCGCTCGGAGACTCCACGACTTTGGACATCGGAAGATTGAGTACATTATTGTAGGCGCGCAGAAGGCGCCATTTATCATAACTCATTTTATCTTCGTCGATCCAGTTCTTTTGAGGCAGTGCTTTTACATTCTGAAATCCCCATCCAAATGGCGGCGCGTTCAGGAAAAAAAGAACAGTTCGACAGGTCTCAGTAATTTGCCTCCGGGGACGCGTTCGAGGCACCTTCGCAAAAAGAGCGACAAGCGTTTCACGCAAACACATCCGCGTGTTTACTTGCAGTGTATCCGTACTCGAACGTATACAGTACACGCAGGGATTGAGCTGCAATCTTTCCGTATCGCCCGCACTGTGACGGCACCTCTGCTCAGATTTCTTTAGAAAACAAATGCGGACGCACGAACGTAGATGTTTGAAGCGTCGGGTACGCGATCCGTCAAATTGCGCTACGTGCAAACGGCTCCGTAGAAACGGCGCCTTCTCGATTCGTTTGCGAAAGTTGACGGGCGAAAATGTAATACAATGCAGTGCAGATGCGCCACTGCCGAACGTTGTGCGGGGGGGGGGGGGGGGAGCGATGGACGGCGCTGGGCGATCTCTTGCGCCGCAGTAGCGGCTCTACTAACGCGCAAAGTAATTACCGGTGACACACGCCGTCTGCAGTGTCACCGACACCGCGACCACCTACGGAAGTCCCACTTCGCAACGCGCTCTCACGCGTGCGGTGACGCGACGCGCTCGGCGCCCGTCCGCGACTCATCTATTCGGTTCGCCACGCGACCTTGATCGCAAAACAACGCCCCGACCGGACGTCGTCGTCGTCGTGGGTTTGCTAAACACGACGCAACGGTGCGCGTCGTACTATATGTATTGTGCGCAGTACGTGTCTCTCTCGTAGAGGTGGCTATACGCAACGCGCCGGCAACGTCGACCGTGGTACCGCGCGAACGTGAAAAGAAACGCAGCGGCAACTGCGACTGCCCGTAGCAGACGTACTACGTTCAACTGTGGCGTCGTCTACAGCTATCTATGGAAGCTTGTTTTTTTTTGCGGGTCTCCCCACACACACACCTACGGCGGACCATTGCGATAGCAGGTGACTGTGCTCGGGCCGATATACCCGTGGAAAAGCGAACGTGCTGGGAAAGATCGCCGTGCCGCGCGCATATCAGTTCGAGTGCCTTCGTGACGTTGAAACGACGGTAGAACGAGTCCGCGAAACCTCGAAAGCGCGTGCCCTGCGAACGCCCCAGCAATTTCTTCACGCGCCAGTTTCGGTTTCGTCAGCGCGACAGAAGGTGTTCTTCTACTTTTTCAAGTGTCACGCTTCTACTTCTTCAAGTGTCACGCATATGTGTCACGCGTCTTAAGAAATTGACGTCCCCGATGTGCAAGTGAAAAAGAAAAAGAAAAGGAAAGTATACACGCGAACGCCCGGCCGGGAAGCGGAGCCTATGGTTCGTTCGAAGCGCATGTACCGCCTGCAGGAACGTCGAGGTGGGTTTTCTGGCTGCGAAGTTCTCGCATACTCAACTGTGCTGCACTAACATCGTGATTTTCAGTACTGCGGAACTGAGGGGATATTTTTGTAGTACTGACAAAATTGCTAACAGCCACAATCGAATCATTATGTACCAGCCAAACAGACGGCATATAGGTGGCCCTATATGACCACGGTGTGAAGTTAAGCCCCCCACTGAGGGTCGTGTTGTCATAATGACAAGACAATGGTTGCTTCCAATGGACTCGTAACAGCTGCCACTGTAGAATGCCTGGCAACAAAAATGCTTTCCTCTAGGCATCATATGATGCCCCAGAACGCTGATAACTTGGCGCTCTCAGTCTTTGTTTAGTTTGTACCTTATCTTTACGTAAACATGGAATGCAGTAGACATGTATTGAGCAAGGAAGACATTCAAGCGGCGCTCTCCCTACTACAATGTTTGGTAACAAATGACATATCGAACAATGCATTTCGGGCAAATAGTTTCCTTTTGAAAAATTTTGATTGTGTTGGAGACAACTATGAAACATCATTCTTGTTTGTAAGCTATATATAACTGGCATTTTTTTCTTAACACCAGTGATGCTGCAATGCGAGGAGCAATGTATTTGTTCTGTCCAACCAATAGAATATTCCTCTGCATACATATTTTGTGTGTGTGTGTGTGCTACTGGTATAACGACATACTACCAATTTGCCAGAAGCAAGTGGTACATCGAGAACCTGCATTTGCCGAGCAACATATTCTGCCACATTGTAAGCAACATAACATGCAAAGTCAGTGTCGAAAGCTTGTGGATCACAGGATCTGCGAAAATGTCGAATATCCTAGCAGTTTGTGACCATAGCAAGAACTGCCAAACAGTATGTTATTTGTATTACTAGTACAGCCTGGGAAATTGAAACACCAGGCTGCTGAAACATTCACTCAGACTTTGCAGTACGTAAGCTTGTGACACCAACTGCACATAGAAAAGCTAGTCGCAGTCACAAAAAAAAAAAAAGTTCAACTTCAGCTGCATGCACCTGCAATACATATTTACAATATGAAAGTATGATGCAGCTACCAGCTTTCCTTCACAAATTTTATTTCTCTGTATTAAAGCATCTTTAGAGTAATTTTATTTCTGATTTGCAAAAGTGTTTCAGAAAGCTGGACAGATAGCAAGATATATTTTGCACTGATACCGTAGCGACATTTTACGTTTCAGCCTATGTTGCCAATCTTTTGCAAGAAAGAAGAACAAACAGCAGTATCTTTGCTTGCACATGGTAGCTGTTTGGAGCACAGAACTAAGAATATGCACTTAGAACAGTTGCATTTACTATTTTAGGTAATTTGTACATACCAAACTGCTGCTTAATCTAAAAAGTTATATGGCAACTTTATGGATGCAGTGCTAAGCATTAGGCTACTGGATCTAAGGCATAAGCTACATTTTGTTTTTACCTGTTCTCTATAAGGATCAAACACTAACAAAGCTTTCGAGAAACAAGTCCCACGTCAGCACTGGACGGAGCTGTCCGGGGCGGCAAACAACAGCATGTTGTTCTAAGTGCCAAATCAGTGCGACAACTAGAGCATTTGATGGAATCATGGCCAGTTTGGTGCCTCAGGCATTTAATTTCGTTGAGAACAGATCTTGGACTTCACTAATGCATGCTGTCCAGCTGGTTGGTTTGGTTTCTGGGTAAAGTGTACGGCATAACCAGACAAAGACGGAGAAACACGACGACGCATACACTACAAGTTCACCTACATTGCAGAAGTGGTGGCAGGATTGGCCTGTACTGTATTACATTCTGGGTCTATAAGCATCCCTATGCACCCCCCTCTGCCCATCTCTCTTCTCACCAGCAGGCCAGCAGCCGGGCGGTGGGGCCGGCGCACAGTCACCCACCAGCCCCACGCTGCCGCCGCAGCAGCCTCCGCAGCAGTCGGTCTCCCCACCTCCGTACTCGGTGTCCCCTCCGCCTGCCTACCTGCAGTGCCCTAGCCCTCCGCCGGGACCATTACGGTCTCCGGGCGGCTCTAGCAATGGGTCCGCTTCGTCGTCGTCCGCATGCGGAGCAATCGGAGGCAGCGGAGACTCGCTGAGCGCACCACTCCGGCTCGGACCCGGGCAGACCCGGGACCCCAACTGGCAGGCGTCGCGGGCGAGCGTGCGGGAGCGCAACGCGGCCATGTTTCGCAACGAACTCATGAGCGACGTGCGGTTTGTGGTCGGGCCCAAGGGACCACTACAGCAGGTGGTGCCTGCGCACCGATATGTCCTCGCTACAGGAAGCTCGGTGTTCCATGCCATGTTCTATGGCGGACTGGCTGCACCACCTGGCCAGGACATTGAAATACCCGATGTGGAGCCAGCTGCCTTCCTCGTCCTCCTCAGGTCAGTCTTCCTGCCTTGTTGGGAGGATGACTCGCCTCACTGCTCTGGACCTTCAGGTCACGCAAAAGTAACGAAAGCCACCACAGCAGCTGAGTAACTATGGTAGCCGCATTTCAAATGCAGAGTGGTGAGCAAAGTGGCGCTGACAAGTTCAGATATATGTGTGGTCGAATCCTTAAGAGCCGTCCAACAATGGTGGCTCTCATGTAAAGAATCATTCTACCATTTGATTGATGGATCAGTCAGTCAAGCTTCTGCGGAAGTAGTATACTCATCTGAATATTTATATTGCACTATCAGAAGAAAGCTGTGAATACGCGAATTTTTGAAGAAAGTGCAGGTTTACAGCTCTTGTAGGGTTAGACAAAGTCTTGTAGTACTTGGTATTTAAACAATTAACTTTCTATATCCATGCCAAGAAATTTTCAACCCTATAACATCACTTGCTGCTTGATGTGCTTATAAGATCTATCCCTCCTGCAGGTACCTCTACTGCGATGATATCACGCTAGAGGCAGACACGGTGCTGGCCACACTGTACGCAGCCAAGAAATATCTGGTTCCCCATCTGGCCCGGGCATGTGTTGCCTACTTGGAGACCAGTCTCACCGCTCGGAACGCCTGTGTCCTTCTCAGCCAGAGCCGCCTCTTCGAAGAGCCCGTGCTGGCCCAACGATGTTGGGAGATCATCGACGCTCAAGCAGCTCTCGCCCTCTCCTCTGACGGTTTTCCCGACGTCGACAGGCCCACGCTAGAAGCCGTGTTGTCCCGCGAATCACTGAACACCCGCGAAGCAGTCATCTTCGACGCAGCCCTCGCCTGGGCTGGTGCCGAATGCAGTCGCCGTGGCATCGAACTCACCCCCGAGAACCGGCGCGAGTGTCTCGGAGATGCCCTGTACCTTGTCCGGTTCCCTTCCATGTCCCTTCAAGAGTTCGCAGACGGTGCGGCTCAGTCTGGCATCCTAACTCTCCGTGAAACTGCGGACATGTTTTTGCATTTTGCGGCGAGCCGCAAGCCTGCCGTGCCATTCCCAATCCAGGCACGCCTGGGCTTGCCGACGCGCGTCTGCCGCCGGTTCCAGTCCTGCGCCTACCGCAGCAACCAGTGGCGCTACCGGGGCCGGTGCGACAGTGTGCAGTTCTGTGCAGACCAGCGCATCTTCCTGGCTGGGTTCGGCCTCTACGGCTCGAGCAGCGGTGCGTGCGAGTACCGCTCGCGGATCGAGCTCAAGCGGGGCGGAAAGGCGCTGGCACAATGCGACACCCGCTTCCACTCGGACGGGTCTAGCAGCACCTTCCGAGTCTACTTCGACCACCCCGTCCAGATTGAGGCCGACACCTACTACACTGCCTCGGCCGTGCTGGAGGGCTCAGAGCTCAGCTACTTCGGCCAGGAAGGCATGAGCGAAGTGTCGGTGGGCAGCGTCACCTTCCAGTTCCAGAGCTCCTCGGACTCTACCAACGGCACAGGAGTACAGGGCGGGCAGATCCCAGAGCTCATCTTTTACGGAGCAGCCAATCCACCGGAATCTGCTTCGTAGCCGTGGTGGTGGTGTTCGTGGTGCGCAAGGTCGATGGGTGATTCTGCGCCTGTCCGCTTCCTCCGAGTGTGACCAAGTGACCAACGTTCTCGTGTTACACCAGACTTCCCGTCTTCGTGTTGTATCCCCAGCTGAGCGGGTGCTGTTCTCTGAAGGTGTACAGCTGAGGAGGAATGCAATTGCCCGCTTCACTCCTCCAAAGCAGGTTGATCAGTGTGCCCACGAAACACACCCTGCCAAACTCCAAGGTGCTCTGGACTCTCTCCTGAACCACTGCCTGAACGTTGTAGCACTGTTTTGCAAACCCTTAGATTGTCCCCTCGGCTAAGAGGTGCAACGTGCTACAAGAATGAGTTTGCATTGGGACCCAATTCCACAAGGATTCCTTTTACATTTAACCCGTGTGTGTGTGTTTTAATGTTGTGTTTTGTGGTAAAGGGCAGCTAACGACAGAGAAGACAGAAGCGTGGAGAAAAAAGAAATCCTCAAGGATACCAAGTTTATTTTAGGTGTTTTAATTTGGCCAACACAAGTTCCCGTCTAACCATGAGCTAGTTGATGCAATAACGATGTCGATGATCCATTTCCATTTCTTCTTTTTGCTTTACATGACGTGAAAATTGCATCACATAACGTGCGAACAAGCACTTGCCACCACTGAGTTCATCTGACTGCAAAGCTCTGCATCCAACCCATGGCTAAAGTGTGTCCTGCTCACTACTTCACTCACTAAGACTTGGAGGAACCACACTTCCTTCTAGCAGTGCTGGCTTTGAATGTCTCTGTCCAGAAATACGGAACTGTTCAAAGGCGTTCCAGTTTGTCATCTACTACATGCAGCAGCTTGTCTCTTCTGTGTAGCCGATGAAAACGCGAAGCGTTACAGGAAACTGTTGCCACCAAGTATCGCTGTTTTTGTAAAAAAAGATGTCACCGCGCGGAAGTTTCAGCTGTTCTCCACCTTTTCTTTAAACATCTCCACAGGATGTTTTCTTCACGGATGCAATTGAAAAAAAAAAAAGAATGTGCAGCTGATTTACTGTGTTTGATGCCCTGTGAGCAGCTGCGTGGGGCAATGATTGTTGTAAACAACGTACTGTGTTTCCGCCGCCACTTCGTCCCCGTTTGGCCGAGCAGCTGGGTACCATTGCAGTGTTGCCATTTTGTTTGGCAAAGCTGGTTAGATGCACGAAACAGAGCTGTTTCACCTCAACAATCACTTGGCGAGATGCCAGGTAATATTTTGTTGCATTTATCCACGTACAAAAGACTTAATGCTAGCCAAATTTTACAGATGTTGACGAGCAAAGGATAAATGCGAGAGGAAAGCCTCTCTGGGGAGGCCTCGGGCTGCCCTAAAAAGTTTTTGCGAGTGATCTGGCAACGGCTTTGTTACAGACTTTCTTTGAACCCAGCACATACTTATTCCTCGCACAATTGTAGAGAGAAGTGAGTGCGGATACTCTTAATTGCTACGTTGTGCGTTGGCAAGAAAGTCTCAACGCGTTCTCAATAAACGGCGCCCTGCTTAACCCTGTTAACGCCAGTTACATTACTCTATATACGCTGCACTCTTCGAGCGGCAGTACCCCAAAAAAATACGTCCCACCAACAAAGTAGATCCAATAACCGAGATTGTAGTACCAACAAAAACAGCTTAGCACACCCAAACATTCAAAGTACTCTGTAGAAATACCACAGTTGTTACCGTGTCCAGACCATTTGCAGCGCGCAATGCCTCGCGTGTTTGTGTTGCTAAGAACAGTGCTCAAATGAGCGCCGGCCGTTTCGACCCTGGGCGCAACGTTCGTCTCACAAGGGCCGCAGACGTTGCAGCTAGCTGTGCTTGCGACTCGCACACCGCCTTTTTGCTCACTGCCGCTTATAACCCATAGTTTCGAGTTATCCGTAACGAAATTCGTAGCTATTTTTAATAACCTTCCAAGCGTACGTATCGAGTAGGATGTAGCGCAGCTAGGACGCGGGCTTTCTACACTACTGCATGCAGTGTTTCAAGATGTCAGCTTAACCAGTTCTGCATTAATTTTCAAATCGCCAAGTATAGCGTGTACTACCGCAGAGGCCAGTAGTCACTGGCTAAAATGAAACTGCGGGGCAACTAGTGTGTTTTGCTGTGAAAAAAAAACTTATTCCAATGTTTACAAGTGTGTCCAGTGGCAAGTGATTTGCTTGCAACATCCTACACCGTCAAATGATACAGACTCGTCAAGGTCAAATGATGATGTTGCACAACTTCCGAGACGAATTTAAAACATTTTCAGTTCCCTTTCCTCTTAAGTTCAGCTCCCTTACCCCTAGCCTTTTTTAAACGCACATCTCACCCAAATAAGTGGGACATTCTCAAAGCGTGGGTGTGACAGTCCTTGCCATAACTTAGTCCTCTATTACATCATGGAGCCTGCTTTGTAATATATGATGTAGCAAACAGAAACTGAAGGCAGACCCAAAAGTTGATATTTACTAAAGACATTCACGCTACCACTACCATCCTTCTCAATGCAATAAGAAGCTAAGGTATGAAGTGATGAAATTTTTCTATCGCTATTGATGCATTTCAGGCTGCAAACTAGCATCAAATTTTACAGGTGCGAAAAAAAAAAAAAGAACGCAAAAATGTGTAGTGTCTTTGCACACACGACGCGTTTATGGCCATGGATGTCGTGAAACAGTTTTTAAATGTCCCCAGTAGCCTGGGGTATTCATACCTTCTTTTGAGTAATGCGTGCTAGTGTACGTTACTATCAAGTAGCAAAGATGGAGGGGAAAAAAAAAAAAGCTTAGACACTGTTTTCGAATGACTAACTACTTGCCCTGGACTGCAAAACACCAATTCACCTTGAGGTCGTGCACATGGGCATCTGTGTTTTGAAACGTTCAAACAGGCCAGAGACGAGTAGACCACCACAAAATGACCATTTTGTGTTTGTTTGTTTGCTTGTTCTTCTATTTGAGTGCCCGCGCAAGTTCAGTGTACAGTTACACCTTTTACATTTGCTCTCCGAACTTGTGGAGGGGTTTTAACGTGTACGGCAACAGAGTGCGCGCGAAGGTTGTGACCGTCCCTTAGTGACCAAGCGCAGTTCTGCCTTGCTCATTAGCCAAAAATGCGAGCTTTGGTTTATCCGTAACAAGGGGCACAGCGTGTTCTCTTAATAACTTCGTCTAGATGAGGAGCCCCGAAACTTTGGTACCCTTTGTAGTCACTTGCCGACTGTGCCAAGTCACAGCTGGCGCTGTTCTGTCGTGTAAATTAAAGCCATCACGGGCTGGTTTTCCTTCTGGAACAGTCTTGGGTGCTCGGAGACAGATCGGTGAAAAAAGTTAAATAACATGGCCCTCTCAAGCACGGTATCTCCATACAGAAACAAAGCTTATTTTTTAATGTTCCGGCTAGTGGTGACAAGACAAAAATAGCTTAAATGTAGTTCCGAATGTAAGCGTAACCCTCTGTTGACTGTAAACAATATCGTAAGTCACTTTAGTATGGAGAATAATGCAAAACAAGGTCATTTTAGGAGGTGCACTACTGGGTTGGATGAGAAGTTCAGCGTGATGCTCAGCATTATTTTATCAATCTATTTATTTATTTATTTGTTTGTTACATAGTGCAAACTCAAGGTCCAAGCATGCGTCGGAAGATCTTGCATCAGAGGGCCCTCTACTGGATAGTAACCGGCGCATCTACTTGTGACTAATATTTTAGTCCTTTTCGTGATGTACAAGAGGTAAACATCTGTAGATCAGTTGATTTTTTTAATTGTAGTGGCTTGTCTGATGTGACTCTAAATATTCATGCTACAGGTAAGAAATCTTTTTTTTTTTTAACGAACACTCAGTCATAATTCGCGACTTAAGGGGTTAGCAGCCGCGCTGCTGCAATGAACATGGGCATGATGAGTGCTTCACATGCCGGACCGAGCCCCTGACAACCCCCTGACAACGTGACATCTAAAACCACAATGTTCTTATTGTAAAAGGACCAGCAGCTAAAACCCTAGAAGTGAGAGAACTGCAGTGGCGATGCGGGCCGTTTCGGGGCTCCCCTCCTTTTTTACCAAACAATTCCTTGTTGACCGCCAAGCCTGATGTTCAGTGTGCGAAACGTAACAACCAAAGGTTCTTGGTGGACAACCGTGGCTCTGCCCACACCTGTTCGGCTGTCCGCGTGTTTCAACTATGCACTGTTGACTGTTTTCCCGAGTAGGACGCCCGCTGTAACGAAAAGGCCAAGGCAGAACCGTTCCAACAGAATGCAATAATAAAAGCTCTGTACAGCCTGCAAGCTCCCGTCTCTTCTTTGGTCTGCTGTTGTGAAACTTGCACGCATAACCGATAGACATTTTTCGGTTATGGACATTTCCAATGGACATTTTCCAACTTGCAGCCAAAAGCATTTTACGTGACGAAAGACGTGGCTACGAAAAATGAGGGTTCAGCAAACCAGTCACTGTGCTATAGTATATATATATATGTTGTTGTCAAACATGCATTTATATAACAGAAAAACAATAAAGCTTAAATTCACTTAATGTAGCTGAAGAAAATAATAGTTTTGTACAATTCCTTTGTGTAAGGGGAGAGACAGCCTCTGTGTTGCCAAAATTTCAGTTCCTTAATGAAGCCCAATTCTAAACACAAGAGCAATAGTGTGCTTTACTCCTTCAATGAGCAATACAGTTCTACGTGCATTCTACATGCTGACCCGCTTTTTGTTTGTTGAACTACTGCCATTGTCATAGTGCACCAGATATAGTCACATTTCCTTTGTTCTCATTTACAAGCTTTCGAAATAAGCTATATTTCGATATTCAATTTGATATTCGGAACTTATTCTTTTCAGATGTTAGTATTCAATTCAACTCGAAAATTTCACTATTCGCACATTCCTAATCTTGACATGTATATTACCGATACCGTTTCATGGAATGTACATATTGGTTACATTCTTAACAATGCTAATCAAGCAGTTGGACCTCTGTGCCATAACTTTAATTCTGTCCTGTGCAAACTTAAACAAATATTCTACAAGACACTTTTAAACTTAAGTATGCTGTGGCTACCTGGAACCCTCGTCAAACTGCTTTAATTCAACTCATTAAAAGTGTTCAAAATTGTGCTTCTCATCTTATTTTGTCCAATTTTCTTGTTATGCCAGTGTTAAGTCCATGAAATAGCGTAAGCTACCCAAACTCTAATGCCACTGCAAATGTGCTTGATTACGTCTTTTTCATATTATTTCACTGCACTTTAAATGAAGTCTGTAGGAAGTCCATCATACATATCGTCCTCTTATGATTACAGCCTAAAAAGTTGGTGTGCTGTCTTTTGAACAAAGTTATACCAGAATTTTTTTTTTTTTTTTTTTTCATTCTAGTAACTCGTCTGTACTGAAACCACCCGCCTGGGCTTCCACTGCTACCATTCCAGAAAATGCAAGCTTCAAACAAGCTGTGCACAAAACATTTTTGTAAACTTTGTATTGCTGCAGATTATTTGTAATTGCGAATTAGTACTTATTTCTATAATGTATTTGGGACCAGAAATAAATAAACAAATATGTATAAATAAAATGACGCCAATACAAAGCATGTAATGGAATTTATGTGAGTTGCAACTTTGCGAAGCAGACGGTTGAACGGTATAGAACAGAATGCAGTGCATACATTTGACTTTATTGTCATCCACTGCAATGTGTAATCTCATGCAATGTCCATGTTTATGCACTATTACACCATTTACAAGCTATGCCATTTGCAGTTCACAGCGGTTCACGCTCATGCCGGTTGTCTTGAAAAGCTGTTTGCGGTCGACACAAGTACATTTGCGTACAGTTTTGGCCTAATAGTTAAGAACATCAAACTGTTGCGTGGACACATAAATATTGCAGTTTTTTGCATGTGAGCTGTTCGACAAGGCAGTAGCTGCCAAAGTCAGCAAAGGTCCGTAGAATCCACAAAGAAGGCTTTGATTTAAAACAGCCTTTCACGTCGAACATGGTTGTTTGTCCCTCCTTCAAAAGAGTGCCGCAGACAGCTACAGTAAGGCAGTTCTAACAGCTGCAAAAGCAGGCATGGCGCAAAGTTTTTTTGCTGCAGCATAGGACAATGGCCTGGTAATGTTTCGTGAAAGGCCGCTGCCCAATACCCCAAAATTTGAAGAAGGTTGTAACAGAAACGCGATAGCTCACTGCGTTTTGAATGCAAAGCATTTGCTGCTTCTCTTTAACGATGGCACTATCCCCAAAGACTGTACACATCCTTTCACCCCCCCACTTATATTTCACTTCAGAAAAAAAGGGAATGTGCTGTGCTTTGCTTATTAATGCATCAGCTTAGCATACTGCAGAGGCGTGCAAGAATTTCTTTTTTCCAGCATCACCTGATTGGAATCCTACAAAGTGACTATACAAGGCTGTATTTTTACCCTTGCTACGCGTTTTGCTCAGCACGCACTCTCTTGGCCATTTCCTTTCAAACATCACAATAATAGCAGCCACCGAAAAAAAAATAATAAGAAGCAGAAGGGGAAAGGGCAATGTCCCAGCTTTTCAGTAAAATCGTGCAAGTTCAGCGAAACTGTGGTTTAAGTGAAACAGGAATGAGCGAGAAGCTTGCTACGCTGATGATCCCACGTTACCAAGAACTGGCATCGCGCATGCATCGGCAATGCCTAAAAAATCTGGCAGTTTTGCCCTAAGGGCGATACACTGACAGAGATGGCAAGGTTTAGCATTTCGCTAGCACTTCTTAGGCGGTGTTCCAACAATAAACAGGTGCGACATGCTGGCGCGATGCAACACACAGTGGCAATCTTGCCAAACAGAACAGTGCCCCGGTGGCTACCAGGCGTCTCGCAATGCTGGCCTGATGGGTGTTTACCAGTGGCGTTGCAGGCACCCACACCTCGTTGGTGCACAAGTTGACGTAGACGAGAAACTGCCGGCATTAGTCAACGCAAAGTGAAACATTAGGTAGAACGAGCTAGCTAGGCTTACTGCAGATACCACAGCATACGCACAGCAGCTCAGTGGAAACGCTAGTGTGCGAGCACACAACACTCATGCTAGCAGCAAGATGAAGAACATTGCCCTTGTTCTGTCACCAAAGCTATTGAGCATAGTGTTGATGGTGTGCCTACTTCGCTTTGTCATTTTTGGCAGCCAAACACACATTGTCTCTGAAGACACTAACTCTCCGCGCATGAGCCATGCATGCGCCGCCAGAGGGACAAGGGGGCCGGCGTTGACGGCGTGAATATGCCTAGAGCATGCGTATAATTGCTATTGTAATAAAAAGAGGCAATAGACAGGGGCTGAGTCGGTGGCCGCTCCTTCCGGTGCCTGTCGGCTATGCCATCAGGGTATAAACATGCTTTTCATAACGTGGCTAGAAAATAACTCCTTTCCCTCGTGGGAGAACGTGCTCAGCTGCGAGCAGACAGTGTTCTCCTGCCTCAGGCAAGAGAACAGAATCGATGCGCAGGCAAGATGTCTGGCACCAAGACACCAGCTTAAATGGCCCCTCACCAGGTATGGCCATCTTGAGCTGACAAGCACCGTGCATACAATGTGCGCTAAAGGTCGTGTCTGCTAAGTATTACACCGATATGCACTGCACAAAGAGCTGGAATTTCAAACCGAACGTCGCGCAACAAAAAGGCGAGGAAAAAAAAAATAATGCAGGCGGGGCTTGTGATGCAGGCATCGTGCAATCCTCCAGCTGCGATATGGGAGAATGCAGGGAAGGAATTTCGCTTGCGGAGGCTAGAGACGGGGCAAGTGAAGAAAGCGTCTCTCTTGGCAGGGGCGCTCGCCTCCTGGAATCATGGGCTTTCAGCACTCAAATATTTCTATCTCAGCTATTCATAAACCAATCTGAAAAATTATTGCGGCAGAACGGTCCCTAGAAGGCGCGTAACAGCGTCCAGTGTGTAACCAACATCTGCTATGTGGCCTGAGGGCCCCTTCAAAGCCATGCCACAAAGAAATGCTTGTCAGCTTACACTGCCAAGGCATTCTTTACGCAAAAATGTTGCTTACGACCAGAGAGAATGGAGGCTAAGCAAGGACAGACTCCCACCATCGCATATGTCCTGCAGATAAGCCAAACATCAGGAGATGCAAGAGTCGCGTGGAAAGGACAAACGCAACAGTATGTGAGGAAATCGCACGGTGCAATCGCGGCTTGCCGAATTGCAATATTTACAGGGGTCACGGCTTGACATCTTTGCTACTAAGCTCAAGAAGTCGGCACGGTCCTGCAATCCCTGTGGAGAAGTCTCAATGAAGCATCCAACACTCGGTGCCCTCACAATGCACGGTTGAGGTACGGTTAGTTCTGGAAGTGGGCTTCCGCTTTGTCGTCACGATAGCTGCGGCGGACGAAAAAAGGTAGTAAAGCTCACCTATTGCTGGAATGTTGATGCAGAGCGCCGCCGACAGCTTGAGAAATGTCTTGCCCAGTTCGTAGACGTTGACTTGGACGACATCGCTCAGGTCGAGTAGCATGTCTGACGTGCTGTTTGTCAAGGAGCATGTTCACATGTCAACCCATGAAACAGTTGAAAGCAGTCTGTCCAGGATTACGCGCTGCGAAGTTTGAGCCCAAACAGCCTTTGGAGAAGATTGCACTCGTTTCTTCTAGACGGTGCCGCAGCAAATTTTTTTTTTTTTTCATCTGTACTTGTGCAAGCTAACTGGAACAATCTGCTAACTTAACCTGCCTAATAAAAATTATTTTAGCTCAAGAAGACCTAGGGCTACATTGCACTTGGCTGCTTCCAATACACAGTATAGCTAGTGAGCATTTAACAAAATTACCTGCCACAAAACAAGGCATTTTCTGTATTTAAACATGTCTAATGCATGCCTCAATCTGAAGCCAATATCTGAAGATCAGCAGGTCAGATAGAGGACCCAGTGAATGCAAGCGAACCCAAAAAAAAGCATCAAAAAGTGAGGCAAATCTGGTCTTGTTCTCTCCTGCGATGCTAGTCACAAGTGACTTTTACGATCGAATGACAAAACGTTCTCTCATGCTGGATCTTCACCCACCTCAGTGGGCTCTGCATGCGCCGTGGCTGTCAGATAGTGTGAAGTGAGTGGGTATTATGGTTAAACTAAATTAGTGGATCCAGGCGAACACCATAGCCCTACCTTCACAATGTCAGGACATTCTGACCGACTGGATTGGAGTAAATACATTATGTATACGTCATGGAGCACATTACGTGCAACCTAATGGCACCAAGAGAACACATCCTTCCAGTGAATGCATTTGGGGCTAGCTGTCGGCAGGATACGATTGCAAGCAAGATTGCAAAAGCTGGGATCTGTCATTTTTTTCATTGCCCGATCTTGTGCAGACCGGTAAGCTGTCGTTAGTGGGGGTCATCGAGTGCAGACAACGTATACTAAGCCACCAGGCGGTCAGAGAGAAAGGATACGGGACGAGTTCTCAATGCGACAGACCATGTAGACGCACGCTGCAATCACATGGGAGCTTCGCCGGCCTCGTGTCAGGTGCCGCGCCAGGGCCATCTTGTAGAAGTTGAAGGCCATCTCAATGCAGTGCTGGTTGAGGCGCAAGCGCTCTGCGACCTGGACAATCTTCTTTCGTGCTGCAGACAAATGCGAAGAATGCATATTGAACGATCCAAACAAACAAACAAACAAGCCCCGGTGCTTGGCTGTACAGTAGCTATGGCTCAACCATCAAAAGACATCACTCAGGCAGTAAAAGACAATATGCACCAAGTCTCTGCTGTTAAAATTGTGCATTTCACTCGTCGCAGAGTAATGAGGCACAGTAAAACCACGTTAATGTGACCCTCATTAAATCACAAAATCGGATAACGTGAACTCGCCCTCCAGTCCCAGCATGCACTATTTAATGGCATCAAACTCTTGTTGATTTGAATGCACTCGCACTGGTTAATTCAACAAGACCCCCAGAGCATGCTGAATTTCACAAAATAACAAAAGCAGCGCTAGTGCCCAAGCAAAATGAAACGGAGTCCGCATCATGAAAACCTTCGTGAATACCATGTACTCGCGTAGATATGGTACGGTATAATATGGCATGTCCGGTGCGTGAACGTACGGCGACAGCAGTGGCATAGCCAATGTTTGTGTCATTGGCAGTGGAGACGCAATCAGGCCAGGCAGCCGGTACAGCCGTATTGACCTGCTGGCTCCTCTTTATTGTGCCAACCATGAATTTTGAAGTTCTGCAAGTGTATACATGCTCTAGTGTGGGGAAACTGCCATTTGTGCGCAACTGGTGTCCGGAAGACAGTGGACAGGAAGACACTGTGCCGCATGGCTGTACGATTACTATGTAAATTCATATACCTACTGTTATTAACTTTAATTTCAACGTTTTAATCTTTTTTGTGATGGCCTACAGTTTAGACAAGGGTATATATGAAGTTCTGTCATTTCACAACATATCGCAACGCATTGTATTTGTGTGACTAGTGGCCACAGGGCATCTCGATTTTACACTTGCGGCCAGGACACAGCCTGTCACATACAGGAAGCACCAAGATGCACGAACAATACGCAGGGGTAGGAATGCTCAAAGTCATTTTGTAAAAAATTTTCAGAGCTGATGAAAGTCCATTCTGGAGGAGATAGCAGCAGACATGTTCTGATTTTGGAGCAGTCTGTAGCACATATATATCTTAATTGAAGCCTGGAGCACGCAGTCTTTCAATTGGAACATTATTATAATTAAGTGGGGCAACAGTCACAAAGCCTTGCATTCAGCAGCATTAATGAAGTGTTGAAGAGCAGCCTAAAGGCATCTTTCATATCATTTATGTGTTAGGTGCTGGTGAAGTGATTGGAGGTGTTTTCCAACAGACGTTGTGAAGAAGCTAGGGTTAGTGAACACCACAGTGGTTTATTCAAAGACATCTCTAGGTAGTGTGACAGTACAACTAGCTCAACCAAAATTCTGCACATCAATGACTTCGCTTTGTCTCTCACTAGACTCGCTATGAATAGATATCTAGAGTCCACATTGAGTGATAGTGTGTAACTTTGCTCAGTAAGCTAAAGGGAGCGATATTCCTACTCTCCTGTCCTCTCCTTTTCCCAAGCCTACTCACCACTCGCCCTTCCAGTGTGGACATTTTTACCACATATGACCGTACTGCGCAGCAATGAAATCGACGCAATATAAGAATTTCTGATCGCCACGATTACGGGGCTACACACTGCAATTAAGAGCGCCTGTCATGATGCTGGTACAGGTGAAAACAAAGAGAGAGCAAGAGGCATGGCCATCAACGTACGGACGCTTGCATGTGTTTTCGTGGAAACGGCACCAGCACAATCACGTGGCTCTGCTTCACCAACAGTGGCGTGTAGATAAGCCCCAGACCTCCTCGCTCGCTGGCTCAGGCAGAACGATGAAAGAATGTCGCTACGTTTTGTTTCGTTCTTGGGCTTAATTGGATGCGAGCGTTCACACCCAATACGAAAGCTACCTTTATGCGCACTCCTAGATCAATGACATTATGCCCTGCACTGCTGATCTTTCACGGATGCCTGCCAAACCTGGCAAAGCTTGTCTGGCGCAGCATGGTGCAATTTTGGTCATTTTTACGCTTTTGGCGCAACTTGGTGCAGCACTTTTCTTGAATATCAAAATGGCGTAATTGGTGCAGCATTCCCACCCCTGAGCACGTGATTTTATGTACAAGATTTAGCTGTGACATTACAAAGTAGTTATACTTTATAGACAGTGTTGCAGATCAAGACAACCTCAGTGTGAAGGTTGTGGAGTAAGGCTCCTGTACAACCATGGTCTGCTTGCATACGTTCCGCAGCATTTCCCAAGTGTGAAACGGAGTATAGCAGACAACACCGCGACTTCCTACAGGAGGTGGAATCCAAACAAGGCACGAGTTCACAGTATGGCGGAGATTTGGAGTGATTGACAGTGGCTGAACTTGGGCCGCCTCAGGCTCGAGCCAAGGTTCCGACAAGTGGACTTGACTTTGCCCAGTCGTCGTGCCGAGACTTTCGCTCCACACTGAGGCGTCCCTTGTTCAATCATTGCACAATGTACGAAAGCGATGCAGCTTGATGGCATCATCTCATCACCAACCTTTGATGAGCGTCAGCTCCCTGGATTCCTTTCCCGTCCCATGGTGGAATCCGGCCATATTGTGGCTCGGCCCCCCTGGGTACCAAAACAAGACAGTCAGCAAACAGTTGAAGGGGACACCAAAGGAGAATATCAAGCTAGGCTTTACTAGTACCATTAACAGACCCTTAAAAAACTTTGTTTGCATTCATGCAACTTCTGGAGCGAATGCGCGCACCGATTTGAAGTCATGCGCAATGCTAAGTTTGTGTCGTTCGTTGAATATACGAGTGTCCAGGGGTGGCATTGTTGAGTGATCAATTTCGGGAACACAATCACTTTCACGAGATTTCGCATGACTCGAGCAGCACTGAATGTGTTGCCAGCACAGCCGTTAGCTGAATGCTTTGACACGTCCGGTGCCAAATTGTACAAAGCTTACGAAAGAGATTGTACTATCCCTGAAAGGTGATTGCTCGAAAATATTGCGTCTGCTTTCCAATAAACCAATTATCAAAAGTTAGCACACATTTCATTAGCTCCCAGTCTATCCTTGTGGAGTTCATTGGGCTGTAAACTTGCAAAGATGCCAAACTAACAAGGCTGAACGTTGATTCTTCTCAAGTGTATTTGTGGCCATAGTTCACAATATACAGTCGGCGTAAAAAATTTATGAGGTACATGATCTGAGAATAAACAGAACTATTTTCCGAGCCACGCCACGCAGCCAGGTATTCAGCTTCACTCCCCGTACAAGTGTACCAGTGTAGTCCTTTGCTTCTTTAACAGCCGCGAACTAAATCTGGCCTGAAATTCAGCTTTTTTACAAAACATGCATTCCACAAACTTCTGATGCTGAGCCCATGGACACGTCTAGAGGTTAATGACTGGTCAAAAAACATATTTAGAGTGCAAGGTACATGGTTTCAGATCAAACCAATATGTTCACATTGCCACTTGTCGTTTAAATATTCAAAGCCCAACTTCAGCCTGACTTGTAATGCACAAATTATCCATGCATTGCAGTGAATGCTTACTGTAAGTGACACGGTACATAAGGCTGTATAAATACACTATTGTTGCTGCAGCAGTCTGTAAGAAAGTGCAGACATTTAGCGCAGACAGTGTAGACACTGTCCCCACCACCTGAAAACTATGCAACTAGCATGCTGAACTGTAGGTGTACAGAAATACGACACTGCATTAGAGCAGTACTGACACAAAAATTTGTCTCTTATTTCAATTTTTTTCTTTTTTTTGCTTTATTAGGTAGCTGCAGACTTCGTAATCACAGCATGAGGCCTGAATTCCCTCACACGCACCGCAAATACAACGAACTCAAAATGCGTGCCGAGTGGTGTATTGCTTCTTGGTGCACAGTGCGTTTACAAAGGTGCCCCTGCATCTCACGAAAACCAGGGGCCGGGATCCCGTGACATCACTGAAGAGCAGGTTTATGCAACAGCCAAAGCCGCATTGTGACCGCCTTGCCGAAAGCTTTAGACGACAGGATAATACCAAACAGAAGATGAGAAAGGTGTTACATGGTCTGAGACAAGTGATAACAGAGAATTAAAATTATCATGTTGAAGGCGGAGAAGCACAGAGAGAAAGAGGAAAGAATGGCTGATGCGGTGCTCAACCACCTTTAGCGAATGCACTCACTGTGTGGCTTTACACAACTGCACTAAGCTGATCAACACATGTGTCAGCACTTCGTGATACCATGCAACTAGTACCAACTCTCAATTTTCAGACTGTTTCACAAGGTGTTTCAGACTGTTTCGCGTGGGGTGTGTTCACAAGGTTTCTTCTGAAACCTTGTGAACACACCCCACGCCATGAGGCCACGCTGTGTTTAGCGCACGTTTTGAACCAGTCGCATTAAAGAGAGGGTGTAGTGAACTATGCATTCTGCATACGAAGAATTCTGGCACCGTATTGTTGTTACAGGGTAGGAGGCTACCTAATAAGGCGCACAAAAAAAGTTGGATACGAAATTTTAGTGTCAGTACTGTTTTATAGTTTGTTATATAGAGGACCAACGTGGCGTACCATCCATAGAGATGAGCTGGCCGATAGCTCGTGAGCCGCCATGGGCATTCTCTTCGAACTGGATCTCCGAGACGATGATGTTGTTCTCCAGCACCGAGCCACAACCTGTGCAGACGGCATCGCCACGGGCTGGATCGGTGTCGATCTCGCTGCAGCCGCAGTTTGCGCACGATTTGGTTGATGACATGGCTGCCTGGCACTGCACCGCTCAGCTGCGACGAAGAAGAAGGAGAAGAGAAAAAAAAAAAGTGAAATTAGTCACTGTGCAACAACAAGCGCTTAAACTTCACGGTAGCACCCTAGCACACAGCCTAGCGGGCAGATGAATCACCCTTTAAAAGCAGACGATGTGATTTCTCATCTGCAAGTTCTCCACTTGTCTTCAGGCACCTGTGTCTAGCATCTGACCCGACTCAGAATCAGTGTGCTAGAACATAGCTGCAGATGCTCTCCTCAGAACCCACATGGCCACGGACAGAGCTTTGCTGGACGCATAGGGCATTAAACAAGTGTTGATACTGTCATGCGTCTGTTGTCGTTGAAAAGGTTCTGTCATTTTCGTGGCATCCCCGCCGCATGGTGTCAGCATATTTTAGTTGCACACTCGAACTTCCATAGCACCTCCTGGATAGCGCTGGCCCCCTATAGACTTATAATGTTCACAGAATGCCTGACCTTCTTGAAGGATTGAAGTGGAGCTGCCTTCAGTTGTCAATGCTAAATCGAAATTCACAATGTAACGTGAACAGCAGAAAGCTTTTGGACAAGTTCCTATAATATTAAAATGAATTCAGCACTACAGAGACCTCCAAGATTCATGTACGTGCTACGGTCTTTCTGCGCCGTACGTGGACTTGGCAGGCATGGCACAGATTAAAAGACGCATGCAGATGTTGCAGTTGGACAGACTGGTAGTGGTAATGGCAATATACAGTTCTACTATGCTGAAGCTTTCTAATGTGGTGTGCCATGTGAAGTGGTTTCAGAGGAACCTCTGCCATGGGAGCTCCTATGCAAATACACCAGAACAAAGAAAATGTTTTGCTCAGCATCTGCTGCACTGAATTTGAAGCATATGTTACGTTAAAAGAAAGTGTCAAGACCTATGTTGACTGTAGGCAGCAGACTTTTTAATTTTGGCCATCAATTTCCTTAAAAAGGTTGTTGAAAATTATGGATTTAAAAGAAAAGAAACTGAAGCATCAAGCACACAACTCTGTAACTCAAAAATTAAGAATAGCATGAGAACGGTAAACTTAAACCTATTGAGACATCTGAAGTGGATAGAACTGACGCGTAATACTTTTCCCTGAAGTATGTTTCACCAATTCTTAAATGGGACTTTTGCAAAAACCCTCTTTAACATAAACATTTCACTAAGCTGTAAAGTCAATCCTCCAGTATGTTTGCCCGCTTCAGATGCTTTCACAAATGCAGTTTTCACAATTGTTTTTGGTCCACAGGTACAGATTTTTAAGCTTTGTGCGTCAATTTTTTAAAATGCTAACTGAATTTAAGCAATTGTGTAAAAAAAATTTTAAGGCCCTAAATAATAAAAAAAATTCTGCTCTCAAACAGTATAACTCAGCCTTCTCTCTTATACCCCTATCATACGCAAGATTTCTAAGAGCATTAAGAACGGAAAGAGATGGAAATATGCGACTTTATGCAAAGGAGCCTATATTGCGATAGAAAAGTTTAACCTTCATAGGGCTCAATTGCAAATCGAAAGTGCCTGCGTGACACTGGTATATTCAAATTTATTTGGCAGTTACCTAACTGTAGCATTCCTGAATTTCACATATGCTTCAATAATAAACCAGAGTTCGCCCCAAGCTGGTGCTTCCCCTCAAATATTTGCAATACTGGCCATAAGTGTCTCATATGATATGAACCTCTGTGCAGTTTACAAACAGAGGCACTGAAAAGCTTGCTATTGCTTGCTGATATTCCTTGCCAAGTTTAGCTGGAACAAATGATGTATGGCAAGCCACAGCAATCTACCAATACAGAACCTTACAAGCTCCCAGCACCTTTTGCTTGCACCTCATTACAGTTTTTATAGGTCAATTTTCTTGTGTAACATACATGGGAAATGATAAAAACACAGCCGGTTCACCGGAAGATGGAGAATTGAAGTGATCGTCAGTGGATGAACAAGGGATGTTGCTGGAGGCAACATTTCAACAAGCGGACTTGTTTTCATCAAGACTTAAATGAAAATAGGTCGTCTATTTGGAAGTTTGACCCCAACGAAATAGGTCCTCACGGAGGCTCCACTCCAAGGCAACCCTCGTTTGCCAACTGTCGATGAGAAATTATACTGACACAGGCTTGAGGAAAGGTGCACGTCTTTTTATTTGAAAATGCAAAAAAAAAGGGGGGGGGAGAAAAAGAAGTCTTGCACACTGAATGGCAGAGAAAATATGTCTCGGCAAATTCAACTGCCAAGACATCAGAGCAGAAGCTTCAAAGGACCAGACGCTCACTGCTCCTACAGCGTGTATGGGCAATGATCAATCAACGCAGACAGGCGTTTTGCTTGAATAGACCCTTTTCCAAGATTTGCAAGTGCGCTTCTCTGCACAGCACATTTGACCAACTTGTGGCAGCACTAGCCATCGTCCAAGTGAAGACGATCTCATAATGAGAGCCACATCTACATTTTCCATGTTGCAACACAAGCAAACCGTGCTTCTGTACACACTGTTTGCAAAAATGACTATGCTGCACCAAGTGAACCACCAATGTCCTATCAACATCCAGGTATGATCCACTCGTCTACATCTTGTCATGACACCTAATGACGATTCTATTTCCTTGCATTTTGTAAATATCAACTATCCGATGTTTTATTGTTCATTCTACTCTGGCATTAGACCGTTTATGGACATTACACATTTATTTAATATACCCGTATCAGTCGGTGTTACTTAACATTTTCTTGTGAAATTGTTATGCGACTAGATCTTTAAAAATGTTAAATTCCCTAAGCTTAGCTGCTAGCTGGGTGCAAGAGACAATGCTTGAGAGCGGCTGCTAATACATGGACGAATAATCTGTGTAGTCTTGGAGTCAGCAGCTACCAGAGAAAAGCTCACTGCACAGAAGCTCATCATTTAGACATACCGTCACGGAGTGTTGCCAACTATCCTATGTATCGTGGGACTGTCTTAAATTTCACGCACACACACACACATATATATAGAAAATAATATCTTCCAGTTGGTGCTTCCTTTTTTCTTCTTTGATACGCTTTTACTGAATTTCCTGCCCATAAGGTCTGTAAAGTATTTTGAAATAAACAAATAAATAAACTTTATTGGGACAAACAGTTGTCTTGCGAGCACACTTAATTCCACACTCATAAACTTTCCAGTAACAGTTCCTCCTGTGCTCAAAAACACAATGTGATGAGAGTTTTTGCTATAACAAATTGTCGAGAAATGATCGAACCTGGAATGCGTTATGGCAAAGCATGACTCAAGGTCAACTTCTGCTTTAATTGTACCACACTGCACAACCACTGACATACAGATTGTGGAATAACAGAACTGACAGCCCAGCTAGTTGGCCTTGATTCATCTTTGAATTGACTTGTCCAGTGCAAGAAACGACACGGACGACAGAGACTGTTCGCTGTCCATGTGTGCTCCTCTGTCATCCTTGTGGTCTCTTGCGCTGGACAAGTCAATTCAAAGATAGATCGTGGAATGCAGTATTGCAGGCAGGATAGCAAATAGCCTCTCCCGCCACCGCTATCCTAACTTCCTGCAAAGAGGACGAACCTACCTCCCCCCCCCCCCAAAAGTGCGCTATATTCTAATGTTCCATTTCATTTTGCAGCCTTTTCGCCATTCATCATTCATTGGCTGAGATCAGGCCTGGGCGTTGCTGTGCTACCAGTATCACAGGGATCAGCCACTTGTTGCATCACGTGTGACAAGAAAAGACGAGCGGAAATGGAATGTTACAACACACTGGCCCTGTTGTGTGCTAAACTTTTGACGTCTTCAATTTGGTTATATTTCCAGTAAATGCATCTGACGTACTTGAAAGATTCTGTTACTCATTGGTTGTTTGCCTTCGTCGTATGTTATTAAACACTATATACTGATCAATGTACAGTCGTCACCAATACGAAAGGCCACACCTAAATTTTTTCATATTCCCATACGAGCTAAACACACCTGCCCTCCATAAAAGTGTTCATTGAGACTATAAGTTCAAAAGGAAAAATTATTGTTATGTGTAAAATTCCTAGGTTTTAACCCATGCAGCACGAGTTATTGTCATTTTTTTTTTAAATGTACTGTTTCCTTTCATATTGATGACTGCACTTTTTGTTGCTGTTTTAATTATACTTGGTTCTTTGCAGTTTTGTCATCTTCAGTCCCGTCCTCAATCACAGTGCTCTGGGTACACCTTCTGTGCACTTTATTGTGTATTGCCAATTTGTAATGTGCACGACAAAGTTACAACTGTCTCATGAGTTCAGTGCCTTTAAACAGCAGAGAAGCTAGCTCACTGGACCAAACTTAATTGGTGTCCTAACTGTAACTGCGAAACGCTCGCCACACGACGGTTTTGAGTTATATGATGTGATCAGCCAAGAAATATAGTCCCGGATTTCGGGCCAACATGAACCAAATGATGTCACATTACACCTCCTCTGCTCTTCACTAGTGTGCTTTCTAGTTTTAGAAGTGTTAACGTTTATACAGCTGAGGACGTAAACCTGCAGTGTACAGCCTCAATGCATAGGTTCAGAGAAAACAGAGATAACGTATAAAAAGTAGGATGGCAATGTTTTCTATTTCGTGTAACAGTCATGAAGCTTTGGACCAGCAGAAGTCGACCCGACACGTACAAAACTCTAAAAAATAAAAATAAATTAGGCCGTGTCAGAGGCAAAGCTTACACTGCCATGACATGTCAGCTGACATCGAGCTTAGTCACAAGAGAAAAAAAAAGGGAGAAGCAAGATTACACACTGAAGTCACAGGTCTTTCGTTGACAATTCATGAGTACGCGCACAGAATCGTGTCGCTGGTGTAGCGAAGCCCTCCGTTGAAATAAGGTGAAAAACAGGCAACACTGAGAGGTGAAACACGAACGGACGTCTCTGCGTTTCCACGTGATAACCTGCGCCTGCGATGAATGAAAGTTCGCAGTGAAACGATCACCTTCCGAAAGCATCGCTTCAGGACCACCTTTTACTAAGCTTCCCTCACCTGACGACTCTTTCAGAACACGGGGATGTGCACGGGAAATGCGCGTAAGCACGAGCAATATGTTGCATCGCAGAAGAAACTTCGTCGCAGCGACGGATGCGGCATCGGGCGACGTGCAAAGTAGGCGTTTCGCTTTTCATCGTTCCTGTCAGCAAACGTTGTGAACCCGCTACAGGTCAGATTGCAAAGAAGAAAAAAAGTGTTTTGCCCGAAACGTGATTGAAAAATCGGCCTTGCCGAGAAACGCCCAACAGCGGGACACGGAAGCCCATCGCCGCAAGGTCGGCAAAAGTGCCGCCTAGCACAAACCACGTGGAACTTTGTAACACATAACTGATTGAAAAGTTCTGACAGACGCTGAAGGGCACGCTTTTCGGAATCTGAAAGGTGTAATTAATGCCCGAAATGACACTATATTCTCTCTCATGTTCGGAAAAAAATATTTATGTACCGAATGGCCCCGTTTACCAGCGCTGCAAGTAATACGATTATATGTCCTAGATTCGACGAAATACCGATAAGCGATGCGGTCCGAATGTCCGATACATTATTTGTAAATATCGTGAGCATTGCCTGCAAGTTAGAAAAAAAAAAAAAAAGAGCGACACGAAAGTTTGAGTCACGGTGCGATTCGAACTTCGGACGTGCCGCACATGAGCGGCGATCCGAAGCAAAAACTCGGCGCCTCTGTGTACGCGGCCACCAGCGCAACATCGACTGTAGGTGCTCAAGGAAATGGTTAAGCGAGTGATCAAGAACTGAAAGGGTAAGCTTACCAGCTTGGCGGTGGGGTCTGAAGGGAATGATGTCCTCAGTTGACTGGGCCAACACAAAGATCGCGAGACACAAGTGGAGCGAGCCTTTCGGGAAGCCTAGACAAGCCCCTCTTTTTTCGTCTTTCTACCGGCGATGTAATGCGCCTTGCGAGTGACAGGCGGTGTGAATCACGTTTTCTAGAGAGCGAACAAAATCTTCCAATTGAGTGAAACGCCCGTATGCCTCGGTATCTGCAGAACCGCGTAAACTACCAATAAGGCGCGCCATTCATGGCCAGGCCATGTGAAAAAACGGCGGCCACTTTGTACCACTTTTCCAACACGGCCACCTCGGCTGCAAAATGCAGCAGACCGCCGCAGCTAGCGCAGCAGGGCCTACTCAAATAGAGAGATAAGCCCAGTTTGACTCTTCTGCTTCAAACATGTACAAAAGTCTAAGGTTTTAGTGCGCCATCTAGTTGAGGCAGTTTACAACGCAAAGCGCGCCATTTTGGCCCGCAAGCTGCGTGAGAGCTCACCGGCGTGCTTGCCACTTTTCAAGCCGCATGTGTTTGTTACAAACGCACGGGTATTGTTGGTCCAAATGCGTTTCGCTAAAAATAAAGAAGCGGACCGCCTCCATTTGCCCTCGCGGGTCTCAAGACTCCGCAAACGCAGTCAAGCGTGGATGACGTCACGGAAAATACGCCCAATGGAACACAACGTTTCAAAACTCGTCGCAAAAAAACACCAATAGTGGGGCACGTTACGTCCCCCCGGCCAATGGCGTCTGGCGGCACCTTTGTCGTTGACAAGGCGTCGGTTGCGACGAGTGGTTTGAAACGGGTACGTACACGCTTCAATGTTTATGGTGTTATCTATCGTGGTTTTTTTAACCGGCTTGTTTGCGCCGATCATCGCTAACGTACGCCGCGATTCCTGAATGCTAAAACACGTGCGTTTAACTTTACATTTTGCGTTTTGTCGGTAGTCCGCTTCGCGAAGGTGAAGTGTGCGCGCGCTCACGCGTTCACGCGCGTCGGGGGCTTTCGAAGAGATCGGCACCGGCATTAGGTAAGTCAAGCTTACAGAAATTGCAGGTCTGTGCTCGATATGTCGCATCCGCGAAACACCGGCGCAGAGTTCGCGATAACGACTCAACTCTGCGCGGGACGCGAGGTTCCGAACTCTTGCGGTGTCCCGAACCGGCGCGTTCGTGGCGACCATCGCATGCCCGGCCGCTTGTGCGACTCGCTGCATTAGCAGGTGTTCGCCCTGTTCTGACACGCAAGATGGTGTACTTGCAACGAGTATAAGCGATGTTTTGGTGCTCTGCTGCGATTTGCAGCGCACATGCAACTCTGAGGTCAAGTTCAGTGACCGCGCTCAATGCTGTGCGTCTCTTTTTTTATTGCCAGCGGCGTCGGTACAAGTTATCGGGCTACCCCACGGTTACGCTTTATCTTTACGCTATTCTGCGCCGCTTGTTTAGGTGGTGGCGGTCGCGCAGGTGCAACCACAAGGCGTTTCCATAGAGAGCGGAGTGAACTGCGATAGCGCCGATTTGTTCCGTTGCATGCCCGATTATTCCTTGTGTAGCGGCGGCGTCGTTGCGTCGCTAGGCCTAATTGGAGCTTCGCCTTCTTCGATGCAGATGGCGGTAGCGGCGTCCGCGGTTTGGCTGGCGGTTGCGGTGGGCGTAGCCTTTCCGTTATGCACCGTTAATTAGCCTGTTTGTTTGCCAGTTTCCTAGCCTCGCAAAACAATTTTGATATGTGCGTTGTCGCGGCATGGCTACACTGTTTTCGAAAAGCGCCGACGCGCATTATCCACATCATCACGGTTCTTGGCGGTCTTTTTCGAAAGCAGCGTTGATGCAGTAACGGCGCGTAACGGGACCTCGCATGACGCGGTGCCGTTTACAGCATCTAAGTGTCTAGTTTTGAGCTTGCTTTGGCACCTATAATTCGCGTCAGAAGGTTAGCCTGAACAGTGACTGGGGCAATGGCCTGCGCTTCAACAGATGAAATCTTATGTATACATTACAGCCTAAGCTTTGTTGTCTACTATTACTGCCGCCAAACAAGCTCGTGATCTGCTGCTTTCAATGAGGAACGTCAGAAGCCTACGCGCATGGTTCCGGGCGTTTTCGCAGCTGACAGAAGCGGCAGCTGGCGCCCTTTCTTTAATAAAGGCTGTGATTGTAATTAAAAAGCATGCGTGCCCTGATAGGTTGCATATGAACAATACTAAAAACTCTGGAAGATTTTAATCTTTTTTTTTTTCTCATAACAGGTTCACTTCATAACATAGAACCATAGTGCAAGTCCAGAAAACAAACAGTAGTTTTTGTTTGCTTGTGTGCTACTGAGTTCTAACATATCATAAGAAGCTAACAGACACCAAGGAAAACACGGGAAATTACTTGTACTTACTAAATGAATTTAAAAAATTATAAATTAATGGAAATGAAAGTGGATGAAGAAACAACTTGCTGCAGGTGGGGAACGATCCCATGTCTTTGCTTTACACATGCGATGCTCTACCAATTGAGCTACTGTGGTGCCGTTTCCCCATCCACTTTCTTGGCTATTTGTTTCCTACTAGAACCCTGGGAGTGTTAGCCAGCGCCACCACCTCACAAACCTTGGCGGCGGATGTGGAACATCCTTTCCGCTGCAGGTGTGACGAGTATGGGATCTTTTTGGGTGAAGGCAACTTGCATAAAGTCCCACTATTCAATTTTTGAATGTTCATTCACTGATTTCCACTACTTGTTGAGCGAACCTTATGTGTGATAATTTGAGCCTCTCATCTGTCATTACTGTGCAGTCTATCCATATAAGCACAGTGTAGCCATACTTGAAGTCTTTGAAGACTTCAAATCAATTTAGGGTTCAGGGGATCTGGGTATCTGACCGGGTTCGTCTATTTGAGGCCTTCTAGTGCGTGTAGAACAATGAAAAAGGCACCAAAGTTAAGGTTGGAAAGAAAAAGATGCCCCAAGTTAGTGTATAGCTATGTATGGAGCAGCAGTAAAGCATAATTAGCTTAAGAAGGCCAAAATGGAACCGAGGTGTGCTTGTTCAGAGTACATGCACCTAAAACAGGAACCAGAAGTGTCTTTACTCAACAAAAGATGTGGGCACCAACAGTGGAAGTGGCAGCAGCCAAGTGCCCAAAATTCTACCAGATATCGGTTGTGCTTGCAGGTCAACGACGAGAGCACCTCTGAGCATTCTAAAAAAAACCAGACGAATATGGTGCAAGTAAAACGTGCTACCAGAGCGCTCAAAATTTATTAGCTGAATATACTATGAGTAAAAGCAAAGCAGCAGTAAGCAAATTTTTTTTCTAATTTTCATGGTACCCATTTTTCTTTAGTGCAATGGAAAGCTTACAGGTCAGAGTGTCAAGTCATGCAATGGTAACGCGGAAAATACCGTGGAAAATTCTTTATCTGAATTTTTCGATCTGCAGTGAGGATGTAGTCTTTCGCTGAAAGCATGCTGGAAACTGATAGGTGAGCATGACAGCAGTTATAAGCCGGCATTGGTGGGAGGCAGACAAGTGCGGCTATAGCTGTGACAAAGCATTCGTTTATCGAGTCGATGTTCCTGCGATTCATGTTTTCCAAAGTGTTCAAGTATGTCTACAATAATAGCTGTATTTTTGCGGTTTGCTGTCCAGCTGCTTTGGTCATTAACCAGTCAAGAGTGCTTTTTTTATCCAAGCCAGGTAGAGTTCTCAATAGCAGAACAACTTTTTTACACCTGACACGCAGTTCAATGCATTGCCGTAGCCGCGCGTGTACTAGTATTGTACTGCTGGCACCCATTTACAGCAGAACTAGGCGATCTCATTTTGTACCTCGCAGGGAGACCACACAACTCTGGGTACTGGTTCGCAAACTCTCATGCATACGGCAGCATGTGTGCCGGCGTGCATTGTGGGATGCTCATTGGTGTGGACTTTCTTTACTTCGTAATATGCATAGAATAAAATGCAACCGTCTAATGATGTACAAACTACAATTTTAAACAATAAATACACTGTACTTAATAACAGCCAACTTACGGACAGCAATCTTGTATACTACGTCCATAGTAGCAAGTAAGTGGCACCAGGCTGCACCATGTACTGGTGTGTGAGACTTTCTCTGCCAATTTAAAGCTTCAATTTCTACTTGGATCGCAAACAGCATGCTGGATTCTATCACGATAAATTATGGTCATTTCATTTCCATCAATGTCTCGCAACACATTTTGGCCAGTTAGTTCCTAGAAGAGCAGTATATTCCACACACATGGAGGAACCGGTGATAAGTGAAGCTTTCGTTTGATGCTTACTGAAATGTCTTCGCTTTTCTTCCTTCATTTCTATGTAGCTCAGCACTTCTCACCCAGTACATGTTCCAGTCCCATTTTGTTAACTTTTTTTTTTTCTCCGCGCTCAGCTGATCGTGCTGTAAACTTCTTCACTTCTCTGTAGCCGACTCCCTGAGTTTCCAGTTGGCAACTTCTTGTGTTTTGTTCTGCTTGCTTATTCGAGCACCTACCCAGTACCGCATACTCTCTCTGGGGTATTGGCCAAGAGTGTCCACATAGCCAGTGTCGCATGCCCAGTTGCACACACTACAGTGGTCCAAGTTGTTCTATACTTGGCAAACCAGCAGCAGCCAGCACCCACAAAGTTTGGGGAACAGGCAAATTCTTCAAATACACAGCTCACTATACAGTACTTGTATGATTCATAACAGCACTACTTCTTGAGCGAGGACAAAGCCAAAGAATGTGGATGAGGACAAGCGCTGCAATGAAGTTTTACAGTTGGGAGACTGCACTTGTCCGTGTCTTTTGTAATTATTATTTTGTCCTAGTTCCAGAAGTTGCGCTGTTATACTTTGTATCATGGAGAACCAATCTGCCCAATCTTTGAGGTTCCCGAGATACTTGTGCGTCTGCTCGATGCAGGGCCTCGTGTGGCCCCCTCAACCTTTTTTTTCTTGCCGTTATCTGTTTGTTTTGCAGGCGTAGCACGCGAGGATGGCTCCCCCAAAGAAGAGCAACGTTGAGGTAGGTGCCCACGTGGTTGTTAAGGACCACCCGCTCCCCGCGCGAGTGGTTCACATCCAGGGCAACGAATGCCAAATCCAATTTGTCGACGACTCGGTGGCCGTCGTGCACCTCTCGTCTGTCACGAAGGTAACACTGCGCATGCCTGGAAAGGTGACGGCTGCGCGGCGGTGGCGGCATGAAAGAGAAAAAAGAAAAGTGCTGCTTGTCTGGGCGCATTATACGCCTGCATGTGCACGCCTCAAATCGGCCCTTCCGTCGTCATTACCTACGTAGAGCTACTATGGCAGTGATGGTTAATGCATGCATTTGGCTTTGTGTTTGTGGCTTCAAATGTTTTTGTAGCATTGTTTGTTGTGCTTCATCTCTCGCTTGAGTTGTCAAGCTATCACAGTTTTATAAACGCAGCAATGCGTGCTCCTGCATAGTCATTGTGAATCATGTTTATTGAACACAATGAGTGTCGCTAAGTCATTTGAAACCACGGCTAAGCCACAGGGACAAAGCTTTGGGCAAACCCGTGCGATAGCCATCATTTTCAGGGTGGCTGAACTGCCATGCTTGCGTAAGGTCTCCACTGTCCTTCAGCCTGTACATCTTCGCATTCAATGCATTTCTTGGCCTTTAAGCAGTTAAGTCCAATTCTCAGCTGTTGATTTTCTGCAGATGCAGAGTGCCCCTTGTACCCTCTTTCTTCTGTTATTCAATCGAGGGCTCGGTGCACTCCGGTTTTGACGGCACACTTGTGGCACTGCCTGCGTCCACTACACCGCGCTGACTCGTGGGTGCGTCAGTGATGCGGGAGTGCATGACGTGACCAGTGGCCTGTTTCATGCCTGTAGGCAAGCAGCACTTGGTGTGCATGTTTATTTCTGTTGGTCATGTTAGAGGACCATTGTTTTTGCTCATCGCACTATTCAGAAATTGCAGCTTCTCGCCGCATTTAACGGCTCTATAGCTGTAGTACAGCAGAACCCCTCTACCACGTTTTCCATATAGCTGCAGGAGCAGAACACAGGGTTAGCTAGGGAAAGATTCGTTTAGAAATTATGCCACGGGAGCCTGGCTTTGGTCGGTGTTACAGCTAGCGGAATGTATTAGCAAAGAATGCAGTAGTGAGGTTCTACCACATTGGATCGCAGAAATGTGTTCGTTTGTAAGTTAGACACTGCATGGGGTAAAGTTTATTTAGAAAGTTCCGTATTTGTGAGTGCATCTACACGACACTATTGGCATTGAGCGCCCCCCCAAAAAGACTATATTCGCGTAATGCCATTGAATGATGTTAATGCCAGTGAATATTTCTGAACTTTATGGAATTTTTTAACATTGTGGGGATAAAGATTGTGGATATTTTATTGTTTTGAAGGATTTTCTTGCTTGCATCCATTGTGGATCATTTAGCAAAAAATTAATTTTTGTACAGGGGATACCATTGGTTCACTTTCGTATACAGTTACGTAAGTGAGCCACAGTTGTGCATCTTGTGCCAACGAATATTCATTTAGCGACTTGTTTTATGGTGCTTGTCGCAAGTGAAGGAAGAAACTATAAATTGCGCTCATCTGCGAGTACTTGGGGACGATTCCTAGATGTGATGTCCAGTCCACCACATCGGGCACAGCTTCTGGAGCAAACGCATCTAGTACTGAGCACTCTGCATTGGTACTGTAGGGAAAAAAAAGCAACTGAAGCACCTAGTGACTCTTGAATGCACAGCCATTTAGACAACAATGGGGTGGGGATAATGAAATGGCAACCATTTGGCCTGAAGATGTTTGCCTTGCGGTACTGATTGCCCCCGTTACTGATAGTAGACCAGGCTGCTCAAGATGAGCCGAATAAGGGGTTAAGGTCGCGGGCAAACCTCCTGCATCGCACGTCAATTCGTGGCTGATGAGTAACGTCCATCTGTCCATTTCTCTTCAACTTTCTTGTGCAGTCGAGTTCGACATTGGCATCTACCATTGGGGCTGTGACCAGGGTACATTTTCTTTCTTTACTAATATCCTCTGAAGCTCTCAAACGCATTAGGGTAACGTTTCCAGACTATATCACCGCTTATTTCTCTTCAATCTTCTTGCGCAGTCAAGATTGTCGTGGACGCCAAGCAGCTCGACTGTGAGTGACAGTGCGCGTTTTGTTGTTTCTTGTCACAGCACTGCATGGAACAGCCAGTTCTCTTCTTGAGTTTTCTCAGCCGGCTAAAGGACTCTGTAACGAGCATTTGGGGAACTGAGGACAAACCAGCAGCAGATGGGAGAAAAAAAAAGAATACGCATTAGCTGATCTGTGCTGACTTTCAGTAGGCATGCATCAAGAACAGCGCTAGCTTCATTCGCGATTTGAAAATGCATTCTTTGGCTGATGCTGTACTCTTGACAGCAGTCATTTGAGTTTGCAGAAGTTTACATGCTGACTGTTGGCAACTTTGAGTAGGCTCTGCGTAGCATCTGCTGCAGTGCCTGCCTGCTGTACTACTATTCATTGCAACTCTTGATAATCAGCTTTAGTGTTTCGAAAACCAACTGCAGTGAAATTTAGATTTGGCTATAAATAGTGAAAAAGTATTTCGTTAAAGTTTGTTATATATGAGTAGTAGTACATATATAGACTGTCAAAGCAGTCTTGACAAAACTGCATGGCTCTAATTGCCTAGATTTTTTTTTTTTATAGTGGTTTAAGATGTACATTAGCAGACGACACGGGCACCTGGTGGTTAACAGAAATTATACACATCCCGGATCTTGACCTTTGAGATTTTCTGTGTGCTGCGAGCAACTTCTACTCGGAAGTCATGTCCAGTCACCGTGCTGGTTGTTGACGTTTTGGATTGTGCGTCATTTTTTGTGAGCAGTAATTGCTTTTCTTTTCTTTGTTTTTGGTTTCTCTATTAAAGAAAGTATATTTCTGCCATTATGTTACTCATTCGCTCGTACCTCAAATGGAACATTTAGCATGAAGGTTGCCTTATGTCTGCACATTCTGAAACTAGACTTTTTGCGCAATAAAAGTTACTCTACCATTGGCCTACCAATGCCCTACTCACTGTCAGCAAAATTTCAGCCGAAAGCCTTAACTATGGTGCCCGTGAGG
Organism: Dermacentor variabilis; assembly: GCF_050947875.1. Taxonomy (NCBI): domain Eukaryota; kingdom Metazoa; phylum Arthropoda; class Arachnida; order Ixodida; family Ixodidae; genus Dermacentor; species Dermacentor variabilis. The sequence continues at coordinate 129,359,310 of NC_134574.1, forward strand.
CTTCTTTGTAAATCCGTTGACTAATGCAATACTCCTGTGACTTCTCGAGTGGTATTTCACCAAAGCTAGTGTTAACTCGAGTGAATTGTATTGGCATCCTCACTTGAGTGAATTGAAGCGCCTGTGTAGTCTGAGAAGGTAATTGTTACATTTGATTGAAATGTAGTAAATAATTAAGTGAAGGGAAATGAAACTGAATGGATAGATAACTTGGTGCAGCTGGGGACTGAACCCACATCCTCTGCATTATGCGTGCAAGGCTTTCTTGGGGACTGCAAGCGTAATGTAGAGGCTGCGTCACAAGACAGAGCTTCTGCCTGGGTTCTTCTCAGTGATCTTTCAAGTATCAGCTTCTCTGCAAGAATCCAGTCCTTCAATTAATGGACGGTTGGTTGGTCTCTAACTGCGAACACGAAAGAGATTGGACATCCTTGTGAGGCCGAGCAAAATTTTGATTTGATGTAAATGAGAGGCAAAGGAGTGCGAGAAGGAATAAGAAGGAAGTGGCAGGCAAATTCGTGCCCCTAGCTGTGCATGTCAATTGGATGAGCGTGGCAGAGGTGTAAGAGAAGTAAAGTGTGTGAGCAGTAAAACTGCGCTAAGCAACAGGACAAGGAGAGGGACACAAGACAACAGCGCTGTGTGGCTGCAGGTGGTGTATGTTACTACCAGAGGTATTGCCACGAGAGGCAGACAGGCACGCGCTCTTTGGGGGGGTCGCCGGTACCAGCTTGGTTTCTCTTTTGTTCAGTGCGCTCGTGCTTGCTTCATTCTTTTGGCGGCTTGTATAAAATGCTGCCCGCCACAATTTCAGTAGATTTCGTAGAAGCTGACGGCATCTTAGATAATTCTCCATGATTTCTATTGGTATCGATGCAAAAAGTTGTCGCATTGAAACAAACATCTGTGCATGAGAAAGTCAAAATGAAGTGGGCATAACGCAACATTTTTTTAGAGGAGTGACATTCTGCAGAGCACGAGCTTGTTCTGATGCAGCATGGCCTACTCTTCTGACTCAGAGCACCGTTGCTCGTTTTGTCTTCTTTTATCTTTGCACAGTCTGACTCGTCATCATCATACACCAGCCGTAGGACCTACACAGTGAGTGAGACAGTAATGTGCCAGACTCGCCTAACGCATTCTATGCATGATCGTCACCCTACAGCACGGTCATAACCCTGAGTGGCACGGGGCGGCAAAGTGACCGTTTTCGCTCGCTGCCCTGGCATCTTACAACCAGAAGCGTTTTGTTGTTGGGGTGGTGATGGCAACACATTTTGGCGAAAACGGTTGATGCTGGCTTGTTAGGAGGTTCTGTGGCCCTCTGAAACTCAGTTGCGCATGCTCCTTGTTTGACAGATCAGCTTATCCAGTTCCTGTTGGATAGGAATCTCTCAACGTCGGTTGGAGGAGGCTCAAGCAACATTGAGTTGCGCTTTGAGTGAGCAGTGCTGACGAGATGTGGGTGGAAGAGTAAGCTTTCACAGACTGGACCAATCAGTCCTCTCAGCTGTCACACTGCCTAATATCCTTTGTGCTAGCACAGGTTTAATTTTTTTTAAAAATGCCCCGCGGTTGCTGCTGAGGGAAGCCTCTCCAAAGTAATGGAGTTGTCTTTGCACTTGTCACTGTGAAATTGTGCAATGGAGAATGAACAAGAAGCTTTGTAAGTAGGTGAAGCGTTGCACAGACGACAAGGAAAGGGAGGCACACATGGTCCCCTGCATCATTTCATCATGTGGCCAAATATGAGATCCGATACCGACTTGGTGTTCTCAACATCTTCCTCAAATCTTTGCTGCGTATCATTTGGAGGACTGCCACCTTACCCCCAACTTTTGTTTTTGTTCTTCTCTTTTTCTTCTTCGCCTCGTGCAGAGTGAGTCTACGGTGACAGTCACCAGCCGTAGCACCCGGACGATGACGTCGCGCAGCCGCTCGTCATCGAAGTCGCCAAAGACGAAGCGTGTCACGAGCCGTAGCAGGAGCCGCAGCGCATCCCGAGCTGGCCCCACCACATCCTCAAGAACGCCCCGGTCGCCGCAGAAGAAGGCTGCCTCCCCCAAGTCGCCAAGCCCCGCCACGAAGGCCAAAAGTCCGGCAAGAAAAAGCCCCGGGCGCCCAAAAAGCCCTGTCGGGCGTCCAAAAAGCCCCGGGCGTCCAAAAAGCCCCGGGCGCCCTCCAGCAAGGACTTCACTGGCCAAGAGTCCAGCGCGCAAGTCGCCGGCAGCCAAAAGTCCAGCTAGGAAGACTCCAGCCAAGACGACTCCGGCCAAGACGAAAGCCACATCGAAGTCACCAGCACGCACCACTACGCAGCGAAAGAAGAGTGTCAGCCCTGCGAGGGAGAAAGGTGCGTGACTTCTGTGCTCCATTGCACTTCTGTAAGCATTGAGTGTGTGGAGTTTATTTCAGTCTGTCACTGTGTGTAATTCTCACCATGGTGCCCATATCAATATTGGAAGTCAAATGCATCCCATGTTGTTTCTAGGTAAATGTGTGCTGACGAGGGGAGGTGGTATTTCTAACACGTCTTCTCGTTGTTTTTCCTTTCTTTTTTCTTCCCTTTCCACTAAGTAAAGGTCTAGACCATCAAATACCGTATACATCTTATTCAATTGTGCCCCCAAATCTAGTGCGCACCCAATTTTCACGGGTGTAAATTAAGAAAAGTGACCTGAATATAACATGCTGCCAATTTATAAAAGAAAATTTTAGCATGTTCCCTCCACATTCTCGATCAGAAAAACCTAGACGTGCAGAATTTACCTTCATGGAAGGGAGGTTTTTTTTTTAAAATGAGTTTTTTTAATAAAAGCGTTGTTACCTAGCACCCAGGAGCAGTATTCTTAAACAGTCACTTTAGAGATACAGTATACTTCCGTTAATTCAACGCAGTTTAATTTGGTTTTTCGGTAAATTCGATCCCAACCGAACGTCCTGGCTGGTGTCTATACATTTCTATGGGCCAGAATTTCAATATTTCGATATTAACATTAGCTTTCGTTGGATAATTCTAACTTGACTAGTCGGCATGCCCATGCTTGCCCCAATAGTGGCCCCTTTGGCAGCAGCGTCTGTCTTTGCGGAGCTTAGGGGACAGTGAATACGTCGAACACACACCATTCCCTGCTGAAAACACTCGTTATGGGCCCACCATAGGAAGATTTGAAAGTGAGAAGTGAAAGCAGCTCACAATGAACAATTTAACAGTATTTACCCAGTCATAACGGTTGCTTTTGTTTTCCTAATAAAATTCAAAAATTACCTGTGCGGTGTAAACAGCAACAGCCTATAGTGATAGCCAATGTCATCACCATTGCCACCACAACATGGCGACTCGTGTACCATCACGCTTGTATAGCGTGACAGTGACGATGTGCCCCTTTCAATCTTCGATTACGAAGGCTCATTCTATAAGTTATTTTACATGCTAAGCTTGTGGCAACGAGTCACGTCGTGTGTCTATAGCCTTTCGGGCAGTTCCACGCATCACAGGATGAACTAGCGAAGTGGTTGGACTAGGTGAAGGCCACGATCCTGTTTGCAATTGTTGCGGAGTCGTTAGAGAAAAGAGTATCGAACATGCAATTGACCATATGGAGGACATATGGTTCACAGACAGCAATGAAGTGCTCTCTGAGAGTTATGACAGTGGACGTAAGCTGTAAATAAATCAATATTCTGTGAAGGTAAAGATCACCCGTTTACCCTTTTTGTTATTCACCCTTGTTCTGTTAGCCTTGGTTCATTGTGGTTCTCTGAAATTTTTCGTTATCAAACCTTTTTTTCAAGGCCCTTACGTTTCACGAAGTGATCGGAAATCCTTTCTTGAATTTCATATCTGGCCAGGTTTAACAGAATTTCTGTCTCTAGGAGCACATTCTTGCTTTGCAGCAGCAGTGCAGGACTCTAGTCTTGCCCTTCCTTGCGTCTGACGAGGCAATTAAATGCTGCTGCATCTGCACGTTGCTTGCATTGCGTTCCACACGCAGCCTCCCGTGACCTCTCACTGTCGAATCCTTGCAGGTGGCGACTCCCCACGGCCCGGCCCTTCGCGCGCTCCAGTGTCCTCGTCGTCCTCGTCGGAGACGATCGTCGCACCAGCGCGCAGCCGCGCGAGCCTTGCCACGCCCCTGGGTGCCGCTTCTCCCGAGCCTGTGGTGAACCTCGGCAGCAATTCGATCACCCGCCGCATATCGAGCGCAGCTTCCACAGGTGCATCGTCGCCACACGTCTACAATGTGCAGGGGGTGCGGTCTTCCCCACGCATTGCCACCATGCACTCGACCTCGGTGAGTTACCTTACCTAGCTGTGTTGCTCCATAGCTGCGTTCCTTTACCCCCTGCCGGAGCCTTCTGTGTTTCTTCAGTGACTGCCTAGCGGCACAAAGAACAGAGTTCACTTAGAGGGCACTGTAGGGCTTCCCCTGCTGGAGTTACTGCAAGGGAACTGTGGCATTGCGATCATCACTCTGCTTACCATGGGGTTGATGAGTGGTACAGTAAAACCTCGTTGATTTGGATTTCACGGGACTGAAAAAAATCTGCGAATTAACCGGATGTCGAATTATTGAGGGTATCCAGAAAACAGTTAGCAAATGTTTATTCCGTTCAACATGCTTTTTGTTTAGTGAATGACTGAGCAAAACCTGTTTCTATTTCACACAAAAGCAGTGTGGAAGCTGCAGTTCTCATCACCTCGTGACTCATTGGCCCATGCAGCGGTGATCGAGGCCTCGCAAATTTCTTTGCAGCACGGCCGCAGTGCACATTTTCATTTGTGGTACGCTTTGCACTACCGCACGCACATTCTGATTTGTTTTTGTTTTTTTTTCCCCCACTAGTGTGCTGATTGTCAACAGATTGTCTGTCTATCGCGATATAGCCGGTGCTCTTCATCCTTGACAGCTTTGTAGCGAAGCAAAATGAAACAACCGTTGGCGGCAACCGCTGCGTAGGAAACCACGACCTCTATTGACGCAATTATGAACGGCGACATTCCGGTGCTGAAGGCACACGTCCGATGCATGCACTGAGTCAGAGTGAAACTTCCGTTTGCTGCAACTACTGCAGGCGAGTGAGTGAGGGAGTGAAAACTTTTTGAGCTCTAGTAATTGTATTCTTCTGCAGCTGGGGCGTATTCTCCAGGGGAGTCTTCCTCCTTGTGTGCTCCTCAAAGGTCTTCATCACCCCTGCTTCGTCCATCTCCTATTGCACTGGTCGGCTGCCCTTGGTCCAGGGCTCTGCTGGCCTCTGCTGTCCGTCGTGCACGCTGCACTAGACCTAGCTGGTCTTCGCAGTGGTCTCTGGACAGAAGTGCCTCCCATTTCTTCGCACTTGGTGTGATATGATTGGGACTACGTCAGTTTGTTGACATGCCCATGTTATGTATTATAATGTGGGCTTCTCATTGCACCATGTACATGTGTCCTTATAAAGTGTGGGGTGCATTTTACTTAGCACGTTAAGGTTAGGGTACGACCGACCCTGTTTGTAGTTGTCTCCATGCGACAGCTTCTTCCCTGCTAAGAGACGTGCGGCGGGGAGTACCGCTTTCTGCTGCCTCTGTCATTGTTTAAAATGGCCAAGTACTGTCGGTGTACAGGCATGGTTTCCTCGAGGCTGTCGACATTGGACGCTTGGTAATTAGTGTACTCTCGAGCTGTCCTGTCCACCTCTTGTTTCCCTGCCACCCTCGTGTGTCCCGGTACCCATACATTCTTGTGTGTGATCGCTTCATGTGGTTCTGTGCCTGTTTGTTGTGTTTCATAATCTACTGAGCAGAGTATGCGGAGTGCTCTATGACTGATTCTGCCATGCAAGTAGTTGTGGCAGGCTGTTTGCGATAGCAAGGGTATTGTTAGCGACTGTCCAATCTGATAGCCCTCCACTGCTTCTAGAGCAACGGCCACTTCTTCAGCCTCGACTACCGTGCAGTCTTGTAACGGTGGTTCCCTCTCGTAGTGCCAAGTCGACCATCATTGCTACTGCGTTCTTGCTTCTCGTAGCGCCAAGTCGACCATCATTGATACTGCATTCTTGCTTCCCCTTTGTGTGGTATAGATGGCTACGTCTACATACACTGTTGTCTTTTGGGGAGCATAAGTTTTCTGGAGGTATTCGGCCTTTGCCTCCCTGCAACCTTTATGGAGGTTAGGGTCCATGTTCCTTGAGATTGGTGCTATTTTAAGCATGCAGTTGTACCAAAGCTATCCCCGACAAGTACTGCAGCATGCTTAAACTGCAGACGAATCATGGATGGCGACTACGCAGTCTTTTAGGTACGTGGCCGACACACGTACCGAGTTAAAACGAAACAACTGTTTCTACAAACACTGGAAAAAAACCGCGGCAACTATCAACGTGATTATGCATGGCGACTACACAGTTATGAAAGCACGCCACCGATGCAGTGTTATGCGCAGCGGTAAACACAAGAATAGAGGCTTTAAGGAGGGGGGAGGCTACTCTGGAGACCGAACTTTTTTATTTTTTGAGATATCCAGCTGAAACTTTCAGGGTACGTTCGCACCACCGAACTATGAGGATCTATGCAGATGTGTTTATTACAGTCAACGACTGAATTTTCGGACGCCCAAATTTTCAGACATGCCTGATATTTCGGACGTCTTCGCGGCACCGCCACGAGCCCCATAGAATCATTGTATAAGGACATCTGGTTTCGGACACTCGAACCCCCCGCCGTCCAATTTTCCGGACTTTTTGATGCGACGGAAGGTCCTTTGGCTCCTCGCGCAGCGCCCTTGCGAAGGAAATCGACTTGCAGCCGAAGCATATCACCGCTTTGAACCACAACTAGCCGAATCTAGCCGTCACACACCGATTTGGTCTGGCCACGCTGGCTATGTTTATCGCCGCACTTTCGCTTCCGGCGGAGTTTCCGGAGTGGCCCCATTTCGTTTGTTTACGCTGGCCACGTTTTGGCTAGCGTGGTGTGTGATTGTGCTGTTCAAGTGTGCTCCGCGACGCTAGGCTTAGGTGCTTCAACGCTCGTCAGCGAGCTCCACTGTTCGCAACTTGAGGATTTTGCTTGCCTTCGATGGCCCCATTCCGTCTTCGTCGTCCTCGCCGATGGCATCGAAGCGCGGAAAGCAGTACCGTCGGTTAACGATGGAGAAGAAAGCTGCCATTATTAAGCAAGTCGTGAGCGGTCGATCCCAGGCTGGCGTGAGCAAGGAGTTCGGCGCTCATGGACGACGTGATCAACGACCTCCACTCTGCTGGGGTTTCCATACCCACGGAAATAACTTTCGAACAGTTTGTTGACGCTGACAACAAGCTGGACTTCTGTGCAGAACTGACTGACGAGGAAATAGTCCGTCAGGTTCTGAGTGATTCAGAAGACTCCAATGTTGAAAATGAGGAGCCAATGCATGCGCCGACTACAAGCGCCGAGTTGACGCGTGCACTGTTGACTCTTTCATCGGTGTACAGTGCTGACATGACCCTTGCTCAGATCGAGGCGAATATGATCGCATGCAACCGGAACGCCGTCCAAACAACAATCAACAAGTTCTTTAAGCCACTGCAGCAATAACACCGGCTGCCCGACGATGCAATGTACATAATAAATCGGCAGTCGGCTGCATACAGAGTTTTTGAACGCCTCTTTCTATAGCCACTTCACTGATGCTTTGGCAGGGTTTCGGAAGCCTGGTACTTCGCCCTCTACCTGAAAATCCGATAAAAAAAGAAAAAGTGCGTTTTTTTGCATGCATTCATTTTTTCAGACTGCCTGAATTTTCTGGCGTTTTTACGTTCCCTAGAGGGTCCGAAAAATAGGTCGTTAACTGTAGTTCCAGAGTTATTGAGATCTAACTAGGTGATTCATGTATAAAAAATATGCCTGAGGAAGAGTCTGGAGAAATGCCAGGACATCGTAGGAAGCTGAAATTCACTGTGATGATCCCTTGATAGATAGCGGTCATGGCAGGCGCGCTTTAGCCCGCGGGATTTGAACGCGCTGCTCCGGCCAGTCAGCGCTCCGCATCACATCGCGGGAAAATGCCCACAGCGCCTCAACCGCGCCGACGATGCCATTTTGCAAGGCGGCAAAACAGAGACAAAGAATTCACGGTCAAAACGACACCAAGATGGCGCGGGCAGGCCGCATGGGCCGGGAATGGCGTGCGCGCGAAGTTTGACTTCATTTTGGCATTTGCACGTGTTTTGTGGGCCGCGGAGGTCTCAAAAGTGGCGATTTTTGGTACCTTACGGTCGAATTAGGTGCTGATAATTACAGAACAGGTAGTTTATGAGACATACGACCCAAAAATATGGTTTTTCAAAAATCGACTTTCTCGCGATTTTTCGAAAATCGACTTTTTTTCAATTTTTCAGTTTTCAAGGGCCGCGTCCCCCCTTAAAGGCACAAATTGGCACGAAGCGTTCCGGCATTGCTGTCATTGTACGATTTCTGCTGATGACTATGGCTCCGCCGCTTCATTTCGATTGGACACTAGCACCATTTTTGCTCTCTTGGGTGGCAAATTGGCAGCACTCCTCGCTCGCCGAGCTCGAAAGTTGTCCGAATTCAGAAATAGAATAATCAGAAATCTAGACTTGCTTTTGCGGGAGTTTCAGATTCACAACTGTGGTGTCCAGCTCCTGCGCGAACACTAGTGGCAATAATTGAGTGTGTGTGAAATCAATGAGCGACTCAATCGACGACAGTCCACTTAGCATGCACATTAGGATAGGTGTCAAAGGCGGGTCATTGTCAATCTTGTCGCCCCCGTTGCACAATGCCACCGTCTGTTGCGACAACTATTGCCCCATCGGAGATCTGTTTGCATAACGAGGCGGCACTATCTGCACTCAGAAACTCCTCCATTGAAGCACCACCTGTTTCACTGTCATTAGCGACGTGCTCCCAGAGCTCGGTATTGTAAGTGGCTTCCAGACCGTATTGGTTTCACTATCATGGAGGGTTTCGTTCTGGCACACAAAGCATGCCTTTTCCGTTGATCGGCATGACCTCTGGTTGCAGCCTTCATGTTCGCGGCACCCCTGCGCGAGCTCGTACTCCTCTGAGCCTTGCGAAATTTGCCGCTTCATCTCAAGCAATACAACATTGCACTTCGTCAGCGCCGTCTTCTATCAACTGGGCTGTCCGCAGCACATTTCCACGCTTGCTGAGAAGGGGGTCAAAGGGCGGATGCTGCTTTGCTTCTCGCATTCTTTTTTCCCTCTCCACATGTATCTGGATCGTGGGCAATGCGAGGCGGCTGGCGCCATATTGTTTCACGCTGCACCAACTAGTGATGCTCTCTGACTTTTGCAATCGGCGCGCGGGTGGGACACTTTGTGCAGCTAATGGCGGCAGATACGAACTCACGTACGAACACGTGTCGCTCCATCTCGGCATCGTTCGTTTAACGGGAACTTAGGAATGTAAATTTCACGATTATTCTGCATGGGAAACGCCGTTCTGAAGGCAAAATTTTGATCGTTATATCCTATATGGGGTGAATCACATATTGTCTTTTTTTTTTTTCATAGCCCATATTTATAAGTTGACACTCTCTCAAGTCGGCTTATCGGTAACAACCGATATATCATCATATGTGGTATGGCTACAAGTGGAGTCCACTGTGCACCGAAATCTAACGTGTGGCTTTTTTCCAAGAAAATGGGTCTGCAAATTACCTGGCATGTTACAATTTCATATAACAACAAAACCGTGTTTTGTGGCATTGGCAGCAGCCTACCGTCAGAGTCTGAAGTAGCATCATCCCCACCTCAATATGGTGACAGTGCCCATTTTTGTGAAGGTTGTTGTGGGTTCACTTGGGCTCTCTCAACTGCGATCCCGAGCGGTATTTTCGGTCAAGCAAAGCACTTTCACATATACTATCACTTTCGCAAGATCTCAGGCGACTCTGCAATGGATGCGTCGGCTTATGTGGCCACCGAGTGTTACTGCCACTGTGTCAGGCTCGTTGTCTTACTCACAGTGCCAGGAATACTGCCGGCTGCAAACGTCTACAAGTTCGGTGCAGATTAACATAAAACCTCGCGATATCGAACATTGTATCTTTTAAAAGTAATCACCTTAAAAATAAGTAATCACTTAAAGTCATCAGTAATCACTTAAAGTAATCACTTAAAGATTAATCACTTAAAGAAAGTAATCACTTTAAAGTAATCAACAGCCCCTGTGGGCTTGTTGGTGTCTGCGGCCAGTGAAGTTAAGTGGTGAAGATGACACATGCCACTTTCATTGTGAAAGCTTGTCTGGGGGAAAAAAAAATGTAATTCAATTCTGTGAAGGTAAATTCTACACATCTGTTCTTTTTTTTTTTTTTCTGTTTTTCATGATAGTGAACATGGTGGACATTATTATTTTCTTTTGTAAATCAAGGGCACATTACATTCAGGTGCACTTTAAACGCCTGAAAGACTGTGCGTTAGATTCAAATAAATACGAGGTTGCCACTCCAAGCATTCCCCATATTGTATTTTGTTACAGGACAGCTACAGCAGCGTAAGTTGACTTGTCAGTCTTGTCTGACATTTCATTCCTTCTTTTAAAGGAAGAGTCTGGTCTTAGAATTATATATATATATATTTTTTAATGTTTATTCTTTGGGTTTTGTTGCTGAAAACTTGTAGTTGTGTGTAATTTTTTGTGCTTTTGTCGAGTATGAGGTCCATCCTTGTTTATGTCATTTGGTTCTATTTTTATGCAAGCTTCCTCTGCTTAATTTTCTTGAGAAGTTTAAAAAAAAAAAAAAGATTTGGTCACACAGATATTGTCAGACTGGATATCAGTGGCTTCTACATGACAGAAATATTACAATAACACTCACCTTATTGCTCTCTCTGCTCCACGACAAGAGGTGAAAGACTTTGAAGCAGACTTGGAGAAAAACATTCATCTGAGTGTCAACTTTGAAGTCTTGCAGCTCTTGTTCTAAAAGGTTGGTCTTATTCTAAAGAGATTGGTCAATGCCCGAATCGGGACGTTTTTGACGTTTCTTTGTCTTGGGCTACCAATTAGACCTGGGTAGATCCAACGAGTCGTGTTCAGAGTTTCAACTTGGTACAGTAGACTTTGGTTAGTTCACCAGTTTTTTTTAATTCACCGAAAACAATCCACCATTTGATTTTTGTTACAGGACCGTTACAGCAGTGTAAGTTGACTTGGCGTCCAATCTGACGTTTCATTTTTTTCTTTAACACTTTCCTGTCTGCTGGAAAATAGGCAGTTTTTGGGTATTCTAGTAAACAATTTTTTTACTGCTACAGAAAATGCTTGATTATGCAGGCGTACTCAGCTGCGCACTCTTTATCATTAAGATGAACACACTCCGTGCCTCATTACCAGCGGCTATGTTACGTCTACGTGGACGACATACAAATAAGCTTCATGTCTTGCAATCTCACATTTCTTATGGTATTATTTTTTAACAATTCTTTGAAAAAACTTAATAAAAAATTGTAATGAAAACGAGAAAACTTCATAAAAACATAGATGCTGCTTTGCATCAAGAGAACATTAAAAAATTTTGAAATATGCATTTTGAACAAGAAGGCTATATACGACATTCCTGCAAATGTAAGCTTTCTGTCTGTAGAAGTTCTTTATATTTAAAGGAAAATTGGAGCTATAGTGGCTATTGGGCTCGTGCGATGGCTTTTACGAACCGCCGCGTGGCACTGCGGAGTGCGATCATAGCCCAGTGCCGAGGTCCACTGCCAGCCACCTTCTTACGCAAAACTCCACTCTTTGCGCTGCCACCGGCAGGTGGTCCTGCCCAAACGATGTTGAAGCACCCCAGATAAGAACTGTAACCTTTAAAACTCACCAGATGTATTTAGATCTGAGCGCAGCAGCAACGAAATGGTTTGGAGTAGAAAACGAAACCCATCGGCAGACACCTGTTGACGTTCCGGGGCTGTTCGACACACTTTCGCCATCCGTGCTGAAGTCCGATAAATGAAAATTATCTTCAGAGTCTGTGCTGCTACCACCATCAAAGAATTCTGACGCAGACTCGTCGCAATCTGTCGAAATTTGCCGTTTCTGAAGGGCAGCTGCAACCAATGTCAACGCCATGTCGGAAGACTGCAGACTAAAAGGCGCTTTAAGAATCCCGTCCTGGCGGGAAAAAACAGACACACAAAAGCGAAACTAGAAAAATAGTTCTTTTATGCGCCGGATGGCTCTAGCTGCCCAAAAGCACTCCAAGCACGGAAAAATTGGAAGAGATGTACTTTCATTTTGTCTGCTTGCCCCCACGTCGTGCAGTCATGTGCGCAGACACCGAAACTATGTCAATTTCTACTGTGTTCCAGCGCGGGATCAGACTGTGTTCCGCTTGTGTCTGCCTCAGTATTCGTGTAGCACTGACTTATAGTGCTAATCAGGAGAGGTATTCTGTAAGAGTAAACCTAGTGGACATGTCCATTTCTTCTCCTGTTGAGGTTCTGATTGGCTGGGGTGTGCTGCGTGTCCGCAGCCGTAAGACGCCATAGCCAATGAGCACTTTTTTGCACAGCACGCAAAGTCGTGTGCTGCGCGAAGTGAGACAATCCTAACAGCTTGCGTGCGATGCCATCAGCGCAAGTGCGCCGCACCGTAAAAAAAAAACGGTGAGAAGAAAAAAAATGAAGGCGGGGCCTGTGACGCCTGCGTCACGCAATTCTCGAGGTCCGGTATGGGAGAACACAGGCAAGGAATTTCGCTTGCAGAGGCTAGACTGGAGCTCGCCTCCTGAAATCATGGGTTTGCGGCACTGAAATATTTCCATCTCGGCTATTAATGAATAAATTTGAAAAATTTTTGCGGCAGAACGCTCCCTAGAGGACGCGTAACAACTTCACTGTATAACCAAAATTTGCTATGAGGCCTGGTGAGGGGCCCTTTAACAGCGGACCGAATCTGTACATATCTTGCATAGATTGTAGGTTTGACCTGGATGGATTATGTACTTTGTTTGAGTAGCCAAGTAAAAAAGTTAGTATTTTTACCCAAATCTGACTACTCACGGTACACATAGTAGGTTGCAGACTGCAACAGAAAAAATTGGGGTAGTTATTTTGTCAGTTTGAATGTTCTGTTATTTTATTGCTGCTAGTAGATGGTAGTGGTAAGATGTGCGTGACGCTGCTAATGAGCTAACATTAACTCGTGCACAGGATTGGCACAGAATGCGTGAAGTCGTCAGCTACAGCGTAAGTAGGATGTCTTCTTTTGAAGAATCGAGACAATATTGTATGCTTACAGCGTACGCTGCTTGCGGTACCCAATAAAGGGTTGTGATAATTTTGTGCTTTTCTTTTTTTATTACTTAAAAATATTGTTAAGGCTATGCAGATGTTGGAAATGCAGTCAAAGGCTTTGACGTGGGAGCAGGAGTGCTTGCTAACACACATACTGTGTGTGAGAAGTTAAACATTCTGCTCACTCTATATTTTGTGACGAAATGAAACAGTGGCCTTTCCTTCTGACCCAGCTAACTTGTGGCTGTGGGTTTTGGTAGTGTGCCATTAATTTTCGACCACGTTTTGAACACCACTTATTTGCAGATTGTTGTAGCAATTGATACTTTCACAGATGTGTCACTCACTCATTCAGAGGATGGATGTTCCAAACTTCATAAGTGCACTGTCGAGGTTCCCATAGGACCACTGCGTTCTCGCGACCGATTTTTCGGAAGAATTTCGGCATTAAAGTTCAATTTTCCGGACTGATTAGCTCATTCCGAGTCATGCTACCCATCTTGAAGGCCACCTTGTTGGATTTTCCGCTGGCTTGGCCAGGCTTGTTTTCCAGTGGTCTGCTCTAAAGCCTCCAAGATTGGGAGGTGCACGCCATTGTCCAGTCTTGGAGGCCATGTCTTCTTTTCTTTGGCTGACAGAACATTCCAGGGAACGCCACAAAATTTTGTTTCTATTATATTTTTTCAAACTGCTTGAAGCCTAATAATTTCTTTAACTGAACGAATTTTTTCGGATTGTTCAATTTTTCGTACTACTATTCGGTCCCCGCGAGGTCCGGAATGTCAGTCGGCAACTTTAGCTTGCTCTACTATCATGGCTGCGAAGCGAACAGCTTGTTGCAAAAACGCTTTCGAATTCACATTGGCACTTTTCTAGTATGAAGCTGTTGTACCCTGTTCCTTCATAGAGATGACACAAGTGAGATCGACGTTTTACTCCCAGCATTTACCACCTGCTTTCTCTTGCAGGACACTGAGAGCAGCGTAAGTTGACTTGGCTGTCCATCCTGATGTTTCATTCCTTTCGTTTGTGCTTTAGCCTTGTTTTAGATCAAAAAATTTTTTTAATGTTTATTTGTGTTATGGTTAAGGACAAGGAAGCCTGACCTTAGGCAAAAAATTGCTTTACATCTTTGTTCTTTAAGTCGTGGTGCTGAAAAGTTGTGTATAAATTTTTGTGCTTATTTTGAGTACAAGGTTCATTTGGTTCTACTTTTATGCAAGCTTCCTTTGCATAATTTTTTTTTTGAGGAGATTGCGAAAAAATTATTTGCTCAGCTATCCCCAAACCTCATATCATATCCTTCTGCATGATTAAAGAATTCCAATAACAGCCACCTTATTGCTCTGTCTACCCAAAAACAAAAGATGCGAGACTTTGAAGAAGACATGCAGAAAAACATTCTTCTGGGTGTCAACTTCGAAGTCTTTCAGTTCTTGTTCTAGAGTTGAAGAATAAAAAGGTTTGTTTGTTATTGGAATCTTTTAATCAAGTAGAAGCCATTGGTACCTTGTTTAGCTGTATCCGAGGTACTGATATTTCAGGGAAATTTACCAGGGAAATTAGCTAAAAATAAGCTTGCATAAAGGATGGGATGTTGGGCTTGTTAAGAATGACGTGCATTGGTGAGCTAGTTGGTACGTGTCTCGGAAAATATGCTAAAAACGTGACTGAACAAAAAGCCCCAAGACTGCGCTATGCGATCTGAGAATCGCGTCTGTGGGGCTAAGGAATAGAGAGGAATGCTTATCTTTTCAATTAAAGCATGCATTGTAGTTCGAAATTTGTCGGTTACCTTTGTTTATTGTCGTTTACCTTGCTGTTTCTTTCCTCTCTTTTTTTTCCCTTCTAAGGTTTTTAAGCCACCTTTGTTGAAATAAATCTGTTAGTCGGTAGCACAGTGTTCAGTCGCATTTTCAGTGTTGTTTGTTTTCCAAGGCTCGTTGGTGATTCATGACTATAGGCACAGTTTAGTGAACACAAGACACACAGGAGTAGATGAGCGTAGCGCCGACTGTCAGCGCGGTGGCCCACCCACACCTGTCAATCTAGTCTTCCTGGTGTCGTGCCCAAGACCCCTCACCTCGCTGCTGGCGTGTCGGCAGGGTGTTAGGAGTAATAGAAAGATTCACAGGTTGGCAGCGGTGGGAAAGGGTCACACCCGTAAGGGCCTCCGAGTGGGTGCATGAATACGACTCGCTCTTTCTGCACGGCCCACATTTGCAGCTTGACGAAGACGAGGGCCCATCAACCTCCAAGAAGAGCCTGGTGCAGATTGCCGAGCCAAGGAGGCGCTACCTTCCCCGCATGCCCGAAGTGCGGCTCCCCTTCCGTCTGGGCAGCACCCTCGGCGCCCTCTTCTGGATATTCCTGGTGCCCTCGCTGGCCATTGGGCTCTACCTGCTGTGCCAGAAGGTACGCTGCCACTCCAGGCTTCCTGCATGTCTTTGCTCAATGGCTGCTCAAATAGAGTATGAAAGTTCCGAGAGGAAGCTCCGGCACCAGTGTCTGTGGGAGGTGCAAGTATGACTGTCCGGCCAGCTTCGGAAGAAGTGGTAGTACAGTCGTGCTCAATATGAGCTGCAATGCGGTCAGTGTGGTGGGTCCGACATATGAAAACTAGGTTTAATTAACACTGGTAAGTGGAGCGGCCTTTTTCATTGTCCACTCTTTCGTACGTCGTCAGCTGCCGTGCAGTCCTGGAGCCCCATCGACCGTGAGTGCTATGTTGTTGCAGCTCCCACTGAGCACAGCTGTACATTTGTTTGCCTAAGCTCTGTCCTTCTGGCTTCAAACGACTTTGTCGCTTTGTAGATTGATAGATTTCTGCAAAACATTCCTTATGGATGCACTGATTTGCAGCGAACATGCGTGTGTGCGGAAGCTGATTTACAGTACGTGCGTTGATAAAAAAAGTGTGATTGCTTGGAAATTTTAAAAAAAGATAAAGCCTAATCAATAACGCAAAATCTAAAGCCACAAGACAAATCCATGCATCACCCGTCATTCCCGTGGTAGGTGAATGGTCGGGGCACAAGAAAGCAAGAGTGGGAAAGGGGTATTGAACACAACCAATGTCTCGTTATGAATTTTACCAGGGCAGTTTACTGGCAACTTGGGTCACAAAATAAAAGAAAAGAAAAAAGAAGACTGGCTTCAAAAGGCTATAGTTTTCATTGGAGTAACTAAAAATTGTCTATACAGTCGACGCTCGTAACAATGGACCATGATAATCAATTAAAAAAGTCTGTTCTGCATCCGCAGAACACCAGTTGTATGCTTTTTCACAAAGTCTACCACCGTCTGCCATTGCATATTGAACTTGTCAGGCTTCCAACTTCTTATCTGGGACTGATCATCAACATAAAGTTAGGTGTACTTTCTGCAACACACACTTTTTCTTGTTCCTTCATACCGCCCATATCTAATGATTGGAATCTCCTTCCCGTCGACATTCTATCTATTTCTGATCACACACTTTTTCGTTGTTCTTTATTTACGCACGTTTACTGTGATGATCCTGTGTGATTATTTGATGTTCCTGCCATGGTTGTTCAGTGGCTATGGTGTCGGGCTGCTAAGCACGATGTCGCGGGATCGAATCCTGGCTACGGCGGCCGCATTTCAATGGAAGCGAAATACGAAAACACCTGTGTACTTAGATTTAGGTGCACGATAAAGAGCCCCAGGTGGCCAAATTATTCCGGAGTCCCCCACTACAGCGTGCCTCATAATCAGATTGGGGTTTTGGCACGTAAAACCCCTTAATCTAATTTAAATTCTTTATTATTATTATTTGATGTCTCCCCCCTCCCTTTTTTACAGCGAAGCTGTTGGCCCCTAGTTGGTCAGGGTTTTGCAAATAGATAAACAGCAAGATTAATGACTGGCCTCTCAGGCCCAAGTGTGTCGCCGCCGCCAATGACACAAGCATCGGCTACTTTGTTCTTTACACGAAACAGTAGCTGAGCTCTTCGTTTTATCTGTTGCCACAGGCGACAACCACTGTCAAATCTGTAGCATGAATGAAAACCGCCTACGAGGCAACTTAGTTCAGTGCCCGCGTCTGGCCACCCAGCGTACTGCATGTGAGACGACTCGACCGCACCACCTGTTTCAGTCTGGATGCCGCGAATAGCAGTGCAAATTGATGCAATGAAAAATAAAGCGTTCTCGAGACGGTGCATTTTGCGATCGTTGGTGGATGTTTTCAAAGCGCCATATGCTACGGCTTCGCTTCAAAGATGATTAGGCCTAGCGGCAACCTCTGCACTTGCTCGGCAGTGAGCCGATGGGCGGTGGGAAGTAGTGGTCTGCTGGCGTGATTGACATAAAACTCTCCGCTTGCGGGCGTTGCGCGGCACACCGTTGCAGGAAGCTCGCCAGTTGTGTATTCATTCCTTAAGAAAAAGTGAATTTTCGCGAATATGCAAGCGGCCAGACGTAGTTGATTGCAGCGCACTGCCGCACTAGTGCATCGTCACTGCAAAGCGCTACATTGTATTCACACCATCGAGAAAAAATTTGCCTGTAAATATCTGCTGTAGACGATAATCCGTTATAGCCGGGTCTGTTAAAAGCGGAATCGGTTGCATTGATACTTATAGGCAGACCAAACGAAGTGAGAAGAATGGTCTGTTATACCCGAAAGTTTGTTCTATGCAGATTTGATGTAACGGGCGTGGACTGTACGATAGCAACTGTCTCCCTAAATTACCGATGCTGCTTTGTGACTTTGCACTACAAGACGTACTGTATGTACTTGCATAATGAACACACATTTTTTCTGGAAAATTTGCACTCAGTGGGAACTGTGTTCATTTATGCAGGGTAAAATTTTCAGCAATGTTTTTTTGTGGCCGCCTCTAAAAGTAGGAGACACATAGTATGAATCGGCATTCGATACATCTGCACTAAAACAGCAGCCAGATTCGAGTCATTTAATCTCATGCGCTGGGGCGCCACATCAGTTGCCGAATCGTACCGTGGGTCTCCTACTTGTCTTGCACGCCGGTTGTACGATCCGGCGCTATGGCACGGCAAAATGCCTCGGATCCAGCACGTCGGATACTGTATCAGACGCCGAATTGTATTGTGTCTACTACTTCATGGCAGCAAGTTCAGGGTGTGATCATTATATAGAGTAAGGAAAAAAAACTCCTTTTTTGATTAGGAAAGGGGGGGAATTCATTAAACGACTAAATACAGTAGTTCCCGAAGTGTGCTGGAATTGTATTAATTTCAGCTGCGCTGTGACATTTGAAAACTCTGTGAATCTCGGCTGGTGAATCTCGGCTGGTGCATCTCGGTCAAAATAAAGTGTTCGGTCTAATGTTCACCTGACATCTGCATGCATCCCTGGTGTTGTATGACCCGTGTTGCCCTGTGGTGCCTGCCTTTCGCTGCATAAGAACTGCAGACAATAGTGACATTAGTCTTGTGGACATTAGATTGGAGTGACTGTTGGTAACCTACTAATCCAAGCGAGGCAGGTGAGTGGGGCTGAGTACATATGTGGCCCCGCGCTCCCTATGTTGGAATAATCTGTGGTGGATGCAAAAGCTGTACGAGCTGGGACGGCCATGGCTTTTAATGCGTGCTGTCTTCTCGTGCGCTTGTCGCTGGAGCTCGTCGAATCTCGGCTTTCAAGGATGCGTCGGAAGCGAGAGGCAGGCGAAAGTGTTCACTCCCCTCAGCCTCGAGAAACTGACCCCTCACCCTCTGGTGTGCCATTTCAGGAGAGCTGCACCATCATGAAGGCTCCCAGACTGCCCAAGACTCTGGGTGCATACTTCCACTGGAAGCTCTACGTCGGCTACCTGGGCTTCCTGGTTATCCAGGCTGTGATCCAGGCACTGCCCGTGGGCCGCACGGTTCAGGGTTTCCCTTCCAAAGCCCTCAAGCATCGCATTTCCTACGATTATCGCCTCAATGGTGAGCGACTCGCCTTCTCTGTTTGAACAGAAAGTGGTTGTTTTTGTCAGCAGCGGGTGCGGTGCGACGTAGAGACGTACGTGGTGGGAGGAGCGGTGCTAGATGCGCAGTTGCGCATTGCGTTTGCTGGATTGTGTACAGCTGACCTCCACATTGCCCTGTAGGGAAGTCTGCGTCAAGACTGAGAGCTGAGCTGCTTGATGCAATTCCATTATGTGAAAAACACTGCAAAGGGTGCAGTGAACAATTGGAAGACAACACAAGCACCGACTCACAATTAAAGTTTTTTTTTTTTTTTGGGGTGCTTGTAGCTGTCTGTTACACAGGGCCTGCAACTACTCGTGACCAAATAAGAAATGTTTATTTTTCATTGTGTTCCAAACCCTACAAGTGTTTGTGGGTGGTGCCGTATGCTTCGCGCAAGTAAACGGGGCAACCGAAACCACGTGCTACCCTACAGAGTTACCTATCCGTCCTCTCTCTCTCTCTCTCTCTCTCTGCAGGCTACGTGAACTTGCTGGTCACAGCGGCAGCGTTTGGCGGCCTAGCATGGTACGGCTTTCCCGTGGCCATACCGTACCATTACATCCTCCAGCTGCTGATGACCACCGCTGCATTTGCCCCGGTCCTCGCCCTGCTCCTCTACATCAAGGGGCACTATGCATCCTGGGAGCACCAGTTCCCACCAGGAAATACGGGTACGTCGTCACCGTGTGTCGCGACATTCGTAGACACCCCACCGAGTTGCGAACTTAAAAGGGGGGGGAGCGCTAGCATGTACGCGTGATCGGAAGTATGCAGACCGGGGATTCTGGGGGGAGAAAAAAAAAATGAAAAAACCTGGCAACTCGAACTGATGATCTGAAATTGACGAGCGTGTTGCAGTCCTCTCTGGGTTACATGACAAGTAGGGTTGTGCGAATATTCGATTCGGCTTCGAATCGTATAGGACTATTCGAAAACTTAATATTTTCAAAGTATTTTGAAGTTTAAGAATAGCAGTATGAAAACTTTTTTTTTTAGAAGTTATTCCCGAATGTGAACAATATCGATAATGATACTGATGCCAATTCTTAATTTTTAAAGAAAACTTTTACTATTGCATTTTTAGGCACTATTTGTAATGTAACTGTAGGGTCATTGAAATATCTGTAGGTAGTGTTTATTTATAACTTGCAATTGTAAGATATAAAACACCTTAACATTGGCTAAATAAAAAAAATAGTTACCATATTTACTCGTTTCTAATGCGCCCTCGATTGTAACGCCCACCCGTTTTCCATGACCAAGAAAAGGAGTACAATACCGCGCACCTCGTGCTTTCATATAGCAATACTATTTTCTCTCATTCAGAAAACAAAAAAACATTTATTCGCGATGCACTAAAGTTGCGGTGAATAAAAACACAAATGGAAGCGGCTTACCTCTCCGTTAAGATTTTCCATGCGCCGGTACGAGTCGCGTGGGGCAACAGATATCACTCGTCGTCGCTATCAAACAACTCCTTATCGCTACCAACAGACCAAAGCATTTTATCCATGGTGCCGTTCATGGCATTCGAAATCCCGCACTTTTTAAAGGCCTTGTTGTCCATGGCAGATGGGATCGTGCACCATGCATCTTTCACCCATCCAGCAAGCGAAGCACGCTTCATTTTATTGGCGGGCGTGAATTCGTGGCAGCCACTAACAAGCCATTCTATGTACAGCGCCCGAATTCTATCATTCACTGGCTTGTTCAAACAAACATCGAGCGACTGGAGCTGCGATGTCATGCCGCCGGGTATCACGACATGGTCGGTGTTGCATGCAGCCAGCTTGTCCTTGATGCGCTGGTCAAGGTGTCACCTGAATGCCTTGAGCACAAGCATCCCACGCAGACCCAAACTGCCACCGGGTCTCTTCCGCCAAACGGTATCAATCCAGTCGGCGACCGAGTCCGAGGTCATCCAACCTTTTTCATTTGTGCGCACAATCACGCCACTCGGAAACACGATTCCTTTTGGGAGCGTCTTTCGTCTGAAAATAAGATACGGGGGCAACTTGTGCCCATCTGCAGTGCAACAAAGCATTGCAGTGATTCTAGTTCTTTCGCGGCCGGAAGACAAAACGCGCACTTGCTTCGCCCGCTTCTTTTCAACGGTTGTGGTGGCAGGCATGTCGAAGTAGAGCGGCGTCTGATCGGCATTTCCAATCTGTCTGAAGTGGTAGCCGTTTCTATGGCGCAACTTCAAAACGTACCGCTGAAAACTGTGCAATTTCTCTTCATGTTCTTTGGGCAATTTTTGGCATATCCCTGTCCGCCTTCGAACAGAAAAGCCTTTTCTTTTCATAAAGTTTGATAGCCAGCACCTGCTCGCTTTGAAGTCACTCCGCATAGCCCTTTCTGTAGGGCTAACTGCATTGCCCGTACTTTGAGCAGATCGGTTGTCACAGGCCGCTGTGCCACTCGCTGCTCTTGTACGTATTCCGCGAGCAGCTCTTCTATTTCGACGAAGCGGCCCTGCTTCAGTTCACTGAAACCTTTCCTTGTTGCTTTGCTGGTGAAAATATTCTCCTTCTGTTTGCGCCAGTCTCGCATGCAAGTTTCGGGAACTCTGAATGGCCGTAATGCGGCCTGATTTCCGTCTGTCTCCACGCACATAACTTTCCTTTTAAATGCGGCATTATGGTGGACTCAGTGCGTCTTCGCAGTTGGCGCTTCCATGCTGATTGAATAAACGCAGAAAACGGGAACACAGGCGGTAGACTAGGTTACACCAGTGCCTGGTTACACGTACAACATGGAGGTATGCAGATAGAGGGAGCTACGGCAGCTAGGCTAGAAGCGCGTACGAGGCGGACATTTTTCGAATGCCGATGGCGATATGGTAACACGGATTTAGGATCGTACTCGATTGTAACGTGCATGCAATTTTGGACCCGTTTTATCGGAAAAAAAGTGCGCGTCAGGTTCAAGTAAATACGGTAATTTGCTGTTGCAATCGATGCTTCACCTTTCAGGCGAAACTGTGACTTTTCTTTGTTTATTTTTTACGTTGGATGTTCTTCACTTACTCTTTGTAATAATGTTGTAATAATGTTGTTACACATCGTGACCAAACTTTTGGAAGTGAGGCGTTTTTAATATTACAGACCGGATAGAACGTACATTTTTTGATGGAGGATCAGGGTCCGTTGTAACGATAGTCGACTGTACTTTTGATCACGGGTGTACACCAAAAGTAGCTGAGATTGGTGCGTTGGAGCACCAGAAGTGCATTCATAATTCATGCAACTTTATGCATGTCTGAGAAAGATTGCAAAAGTGTCAGAAACATTGCATCTTTAACTCACTTCACAACAAACAATGGGCTACAAGAATAGTGGGGCTCAAGTTACCTTAGTGCCTTGGTAAACATAACTACAGGGAATCAGTGGAAATCAAGTATTGTCTGTAGAATTAATCAACTTTCTACTTTCATGCAGAGCAGTTCGATTTCTCGCAGGGCAGACTCGGACTTGAGGAGATCCGAGCGCTCACCAGAGGATTTGCGTGGCTGCTCCTGATGAACCAGCGGGATGCATTGTAAGCTTTCTTTTTAATTTTATTTTTCAGGGAATGTGCTGAATGACTATGTGAAGGGCAGAGAGCTGTCGCCACGCATTGGACAAACCTATGACCTGGCTGCTCTGTGCTTCCGCTGTGGACTGCTCACATGGGTGCGTATCTGCTCAAAGTATCTGAATGTTGCCCTTATGCGCTTGTTCATTCTTGTTATTGCAGGATGTATTTGAGGCAGGTTAAAAAGCAGCAGCGTAGGGGCTACTCGGGAGGAAACGAAGTGGGTTGATCCCCACAGGACACAATCCCAGGGTAACGTGCGCCGATTGACTAAAGAAAAGTGAATAAACGGCTGCGCAGAGAAGCGTCGATGCACTGTGTTCTCAATGGTCGGTGCATCGGCCATTGTTCACTGAGCAGTGCGTGCGCGGCTGCATGGCAGATGTGCGCTGGCAAACGCGACAAAGCTACCGCCACTCAAAGATTGACCACTTGGCAACTCCTGCCTTTATTATGTCATGCCTGTCCTTGCTGGTGTCTCCACACATGTGTGGGAAAGAATTAGCACAGCTCTGGAGAGGAATGAAGATTTGTTTCCTGAATTCGATGGCTTCTGCATGGCAATTGAAGCAGTGGTATTCAGCTATGATCGTCGGGTTGTTATGTACACAATGTGCATGTTTGTTTGAAATAAATGTGTTCAGTTGTTGGCAGGAGTTCTGAGAGCCCTTTAATGGCCAAAGAGTAGGCTCAGTACACTGCTGTTTGAAACAGCAGTGAATACTTCGTTCAAACTTGTTTTTGTTTTTTTCAGTGAGTAGATGAAAATTGCTTTTTTTTTATTTGTAGATGGTTCTGCTGGGTGCAATGGCTTGGCATGACTTCAAGGCCAAAGGATGCCTGGAGCACGGGTTTGCCGTCAGCAGTGCCTTTCAGCTGGCCTACATCGTCATGATTTTCATAGACGAGGTCAGTGACATCGCTTTTTTTAGTCGGGCACTGTGTTTAGACTGTGGGGTGTGACTGGTTTCTGTGCTCTCTTTATTTTTAAGGCAAAGCGTTCTTTACTTCTTTTGTGGCACTTCAGCAAGAGGTAGGTTCCTGCCTCACCTTGTCTGGGGAGGCCCCAATAAAATTTATGCAGAACCATAGAAGGTGATTGTCAAAGTAGGTGAAGCTTCTCGGTTCTTCAACTGTACTGCCCCCCTCTCAGGGACCATGTGTCTCTTGCCCCGTGACTCAAGCACAAGTGCACATCCGTACACTATATACACCCGTAGAGGGGTGATGTTATCACCCTTGTAGAGCTCTTGCCTTTCCTTCACTTGTTCCGAATTGCGCTGATGTCAAGCATGCATTGTTCGATTGATGGTGTCCAAAACCCGACGTCTGTGACGTATTACCGGGTCCCAAAGGCGCTTCCAGTGCATGCAGCTGGCAAAAGCATACATAACATTTGAGGTCTGTGTTTGTTTTTCCAGAGGGTGCATGGGTTTGCACCACCTACAGTACATACTCGTGCAATCGCCGCTCCCAGAACTTTGAAAAAAGAAAACCAAAAATATATTTAAAATTACCCGTGTACAAGCTTCACCTTTGACTTTTGAGAAGGTGTGCAGTGTTATCTGTTGTATGGTGCAAGAATTTCGAAGTTTACTTTGTTATATCAGTGGCAAAACAAGGCAGCCTTGCTGAGTTTTCAGCACCTCCAAGTGCAGTAAAAACTTGCTAATTCTAATTCTGCAGGGATGCTACGAAAATTCAAATTATACACAATTTGAACTAATGAAAGTCTAAAGAAATCGCTCGGTTGAGGAGAGTGCATAGTCCGACGTAGCACAGCCAACGTGCCCGACCCACAATGCATGGTGTGGATAAAAAAGTTCCCCATGCCGCTTCGCCGATGGTCGCAGACAGCCGTTCAAAGTGTTCAGAGTGGCGCATGGGTTAGGGATCGTTCTGCGCATGTTCTGAAGAGAGCAGCCGACAGTACAGTCTTCGTATTGGGCAACGTATGGTGCAACATTCCAGATGTGATGTATTGGACACCAGCCTTGGTGGAGCAGTCGCACTCGGTGCATTTTGCATGCTGTTGTCGGAGCAACCGACATCAACCGGAGATGCTTTCATTGATGTTGCTGGGGTGTGTGTGCGCCCATGCAGGAGTACTACCTGAGCTCGGCGTTTGTCAATGAGGACGGCCTCGGCTACGCAGCCGTCGCTGGCAACCTGGTCCTGATGCCCTTTGTGGGCTGCCTGCCAGCCAAGTTCCTCCTCGAGCAGCGACCCCAGACCCTGCCCCTTGTGTGCTACATTGGCATCTTCATCATTTTCGGTAAGTGGTGCTAGAGTGTGCCGGAGCCTTTTTCTGAGTGGCGCGACAGTGCCTCTCTTCACCTTACGTGTTTTGAGATACCAGCAGTGACGACGCTGCAGTCTCGAACTATTCAAAGTGCATCGTGGTTGAGCGTGTGACATGCTAGAGCATGGCCAGTCTGGAACGCACGATCAAGACTGCTCGTGGCTGAAGCTGCCGCTTGCTAGACGCCTTCAATAGTGAGGGACAACCACACTCCATTCTGGGCACCACTTCAGGTGATGCGCGCCACAAGATGTCGCACGCATCGATCAGCACACTGCCCGTATATCCTAGTTCACTGCAGTGGTGCTCACCTAAGTGTGATGGGCTAAGCCATCTTCGAGTGCACAGTTCCTTGCAACACTGCAGTTGAACCTTGATATAACAAAAACAGCTATAACAAATTATTGGATGTAGTGAAGCCTTTATGAAATATCGAATGTTTCCTTCCAATATCAGCATGTGATGAATATATGTCTGCAGTCGGCTTCTATTAATTCGAACCCTGACTGGACGGAGAAAGAATAATTCAGGAGGCACACCTCAGCTCCTTCCCATGTTGTCTCCTTTCCACGTCATGACATCACCTCCTACCGAATGACAGACACATGATGTATGGTCACATGACGGTTTGTCGAAGCCGTTGAAGCAGTGCAGAGGATCCATCCGGCGCGAGGAGTGCTCTTGTCATCATCTCGTGCGTGGCTGCTTGATGCCAGTGATTTGAGATACCCATATTTCTTAGGTAGCCATAGCTTGAGTACACTAGCTAAACACGATGCCTGTCGCTAAACGAGGTGGGAGCTATTACAACGTGCTCTCGCTAAGCTGGCCGGAGCGCTATGAGACAGGGGCTGACCAGTATTGCCCCAAGGAGCAACAGTGACTTTTCGACTGGCCAAGGTCAAGGTGTGCCTCCAAGGTCAGCGTAGTATTTACGCCTGCTGACCATTCTGCCAAGGAAATGCTTTCACCAGGCGTAGTTGCCTGTTGTCAGTTTTCGATCTCGCTTTCTATAGCTCTTGCCTATTCTTACAGGCGTTCAATGTCCTTTGGAGCTTTGAAAGTTTGAATGTGTTCCGCACATGACTTGTTTTCGCTGTTACAGTTTGGGACGAAGCATCGGCGCCCCGTTTTCAATAATCAGTGAACGCATACACTGAACACGTTTACATTGTAGAGGAGCAGTGGAGGAACTGCAGAACTTATGAAGGGATGAGTCTGACTGCTCGAAGCGAGTGGCAGACACTGCTCTACTCTGCTGTTCTGTCTGTCCAAACGTGCTGTAGAAACATAGTGAAATTTTGTTTTGCCGCACAATAGCTATGTATGGCCTACTCTGATCAGCACTTTTTGTGGCGCCACGATAGGTGAGAACAAATTCTCATTTTTCATAACATCAAAAAATTTGAAGAGCACCAGGTGCAGTTTTCTATACGTGCAAGGTTATGGTTGCTGATGATCTGCTCTTTCTATACACGCCTGGCAACGATTGCAGATCGTTTAATCTTTCAAGTGCGCGAGTTTCTTGCTCTTATGACCGCATAAAAAGCATGTGACCTTAAATATAAATCTTGGAAAGAAATATTTATACTAGAATGGTTTACAGTCCTTGAGCGCAGACTGCGCTGGCACAAAATGTTTATGGCGACGTCTGAGAACCTGGCGCAAGTGGCCAGAAGCAGACGACGCCGGGCACCGTCAGAGACAGCGGCTACGTCTGCTCTGCTCCTACCTCGAGAGGCAACGAAAGCAGTTCCTGGCGGCGCCATAAGGGGCGCCGCGCCAACGTTCGCCAACTCGCAATAGCACGTCTGAAGCTGCGTGTCTCCTCCTCACCCAGCGTGACATTATCACGTCTCGCGCTTGCACCGGCGCCGGCCCGTAGTTTCGCCTCCTGTTATTCTTACTCCGTGGCCCTAAGCACTGCCAAGACGGGCACACCTGTGCTCTTGGAGTCGCCACTGCATTGGGGGTCGGGCGCGTGCGTGATGACCAGCCAAGTTCGAATTATCCGGCGAAGGCTAATTTCAGGATCAAAATAAACTAAAGTTTGGTCTCACAGAAATGCATCGACGTGGACCGGGACTTTCGGTCGGAGTCGAATAACCGGAGTCCAATTAATAGAAGCCTGCTGTGTACCCCTCCGAATTGTGGCCATACGATAGCAAGTCTGACCTCCTAGTGTCCCATCATGCTATGTGCTGTCTGCGATGTTTGTTCTGTCCCACTGTCCAACCCTTTCCCTGTCCGTGTGATGCATGCAGCGGCCAGCCTGGCTGCGATGCACATTGCCCACAAGCGGAAGTACCACCTGCGACGCAACTGGCCTGACCCGAGCTCCCGAGGCCCAGGTGAGTTTCTGGTCGACGCCCTTTCGTGGTGCTGTCTTGAGCGAAGGTTCTCCCGTACGAAAACATCAGTGGAATGGAGAGGCTGTGCTGGTCGTGGGTGGGCGAAACCCATGTCTGCTTTGGGCGAGCTCATGGAAGTTCCTCTAGCAGGCATAATTGCTGAAAAAGTCACTGGTTTAGAAAGAATGTGTTGCTTGTCAGTCTCTAGTGATCCCCAAGCTTGCTGCCCCTTGTTGTGTTTCATCTAAAGGCATATTATCATTAATAATAGGTGTGTGCTCTGGACACACTTTTTTCTTAAATGCATGCTGTTGCCCTGCTTTCTCGGGTGTTGTTTTGGTGGGATATTTACAAATCTTGATGTTCATGAGTTTAGCGAATTAGTTAATCAGCTAACACCAAATTTTGGGCGAGTTGATATAACGTACTTGTCCATAAACAGTGAGTGCAACAGCCCACAGAACACAAAAGGAGAGTGCAGGTTTTGTGTTGTGTCAGTTATTGCGTTACTATCGGCAAGAAATGAGTAATCGGCGCCTTTTTTTTTTTTTTTGCCCAGTTTCATCAGAATTTTGTTTTTTCTTTGGGGCCCCTAGCTTGCACATTCGAATTCATAGATGAGAATCCTTGTTGTTTGACTCGCCCTTTATTGATTTGCAAGCTTCCAGCAGCACCGTCTGCAAGACACGTGCGACTTTAACAAGGCACATTTTTTGTTTTGCTACTGCATTATGCCAGCACCTTGCATTCCTCACCATTGTCTTCGCGGCTTTCATACTCTACCTCTGCAATATGCCCATTGCAACCGCCATGCCCGCAGCTCTGCTGTTGCTTAATTCATGCAAGGCTGCTGCTCGTTTCTTTGTTCTTCCCAGTTCACTTCTCACTTGTGTGTCATTTTTTGGGCCGAGCACTGTTGGTGAAACATGGAGCTCTCGCTGGTTGTGCTCGTACCATTAAACAATGAAAGGGTGAGCTCATCTAAACGTGGTTTGATCCCATAAATTGGAGGAGGGGTGATAATATCACTCAATTGGATCGCTACTGTATTGATTCGTGGGGTTTAACGTCGTTGAGCTATGAGAGCTGCTGCAGTTGGGGTCTTAGAATTGACTTTGATGACCCACAGTTCTTGGAAACTTTTAACGTGGTCTAGGAAATAATTTCTTTTCCCTGCCACAGAAAATACCTGATGATAAAGTGTACAGTACCAAATTGTAGAGGAAGAAATTATCTTCCCAGCGGTATTCATTTCGAACAACATATTTGTTAAAAATAATATGAAAAAATATTAAAGGGACCCTGAAACGCTTTTGATGATTTTCTACAAACGTACTGAGTCGTTAGAGTAGGTCCTTCTGATTATTAATTGACACATCTAAGTGCTCCGCGTAAAGCGTGTAATTTATTATAAGGTTTTAAAAATGTACATCGCTGCCGATCGCAGCACACTGCTCGGCGGAATTTTAAGCCGCCCCTACCCATATGACGGAAATCACCCATATGACGCCAGTGGGGCGAGCTATCTTATTGGCTGACCAGGGCGCGTGATCGATAATTTTTCCAACTTTATGGTAAACAAATGATCTTCGTAATAGCTGGAATGTTAGTTAATTTGTTTTTATAAAAAGAAAGTAACGTAAAGAGAATGCACAAGAACAATTTTTCAGTACACTTTTAAGCACTTCCGGCACACAGCAGGTGTCGTCTGGTTGTGTTACAACGTACTCCATTTTGACGGGAGCTCCGCGGTCAGAGTAGGTCTCAGTCTTTTTGCGAACACTATGATTCGACTTCGTTGCCTTGTGGACTGCAAACGTAGCGACTGGCAATATGCCAAGCTGCGACATCGTGTCCCTATGTAAGGCAGCATACAAGCGAACTAACTGCTGCGCATCGGAATGCCGCTATCCGATCGGCGACAGGATCAGCGTGATTGTGGCCGTCACTTTATACCGGAAGATTACTAACGCAATAGCGTTTCACGAGTCTGGTATTAGGGTTAACGCAAGCGCAAAGGGGACAGGGCCTGGCTGTGTCCCCTTGCGCGTCGTTTCAGGAGATGAACAAAAGCGCAAATGTGAATGGTCTGCATGTGCAGCCACCTGGTGGCATAGAGCTCAACCAGACACAGTAGCAGTAACAAAATGTATTCTTCTTCGCTGCTGGTGTAAATGTTTCGCAGGAGTGTAATCATCAACGCGTTGTTTTTATATATGTTTAAAATGTTTTACACTTGGTTAGAGCAATATTAGTGCTTTGTTTGGATGGTTAAGCGCTGCGTCAACAAGTGTCTGGACCGTGCAGACTGATCAGCCAGCTCACGTACGTCTACGCTAAAGTTCCTTCATCAACTTGAGTTTATGCCTCCAGTCATTTGCCGAAATGACCAGCTTGCCTGTGGTTACCGGAATACCAAACACGTTCAACGCTACGACAGAATTCTCGCAATGCACGCTGCTTCGATAGCTCTCGCTTGGGGTCGACGGCCAAGCAGCTAGCGGAGAGGTCTCGCGCGGGCGGGGGCGGGCTCCAAAACAACCGGAAGTGGACGATGTGACATCGCATCGTGACGCAGAACCAGTGAAGGCGGAGCTTAGCCCCGCTCGCTCGGCAAATGAGTTGAGGAGGAAAAGCATGGCTAGGGAGGAGGGTAACTTCTTATCGCTTGTAGCTCCATTAATACGTAACGCTTCACTTAAATTGTGGTGCCAATGTTCTACTTAAGCTTTACCCTACGCGTCTACAAAATTTGTCCGAACCGTTTCAGGGCCCCTTTAAAACAAATTGTAACAAAAACGAAAAAGATCGATAAAAACATCAATGCTGCTTTGCACAAAATGAACATTAAAAAAAATCGAAATATACATTTTGAGCACAAGTGCTGTATGCAATAATCCTGCAAATATAAGCTCTGTATGTGCAAAATTTCTGTAGATACTTAGGAAACCATTGGCCCTAGTGAATGCGTTACTCCGGAGTGCGGTGCCAAGGTCCACTGCTGGCCGTGTTCGTGTAAAAAACTCCACTTTCTGCACAGCCGGTGGCGGTTAATTCCGTCGTTCGGTCCCACCTGAACAATGTTGACACCCTGCGGATAAGGACTGTGACCTTAAGAACACGCCGTATATACTTAGATTAATGCGCGGCAGTGATGAAACAGTCAGAAAAGTAAGTGAAAATCACCGGTGGACGCCTGTTCACG
The DNA here is from genome assembly GCF_050947875.1 of Dermacentor variabilis. Classification (NCBI taxonomy): domain Eukaryota; kingdom Metazoa; phylum Arthropoda; class Arachnida; order Ixodida; family Ixodidae; genus Dermacentor; species Dermacentor variabilis. The sequence goes on from NC_134574.1 coordinate 129,389,956, forward strand.
TTCCAGGTCGGTTTGATACACTTTCGCCGTCTGTACTAAAGTCTGACGAATTTGAAGTCGTCTTCCAAGTCTGTGCTGCTAGCATCATCCAAAAATTCTAGCCCAGATGCATCAGAATTAGTCGACACTTGCCGTTTCCATGAAGCAGCCGTGCACGACGTAGATGCCATCTTTGAAACTAGGAGCAATCGTCACCCCGACTACGATGGCACTTTACGCGGTAGAAAAGAGAAACACAGAAACGAAACTGATAAAATAGTTCCTCTTTAACCTGTTAGATGGCGCTAGCTGTCCATAAGCACTCAGAGAGCGGTAAAATTTGAATTTGTAACTATCGATAACACGCTATCGATGGGAATAGGTGCGGTCACGAAAGTGTCAAGCATGCACCGAAAGCTTGGTGTGTGGTCATTTCACCCCCGCTGAAATGTACCTGCAGGGAGTCGAATCCCCAGCCCATGCGTCGTCCCTCACAAGCGGTGATATCGATCTGTTGATTTTTGTTTTTAAACCCAGTTTTGCCATCCCAGATGGCAGTGACTGTACAGAAGTGCCACTGTGTTGTTGACTGTGCTTGGGAATGGCGTCACACTCTGCAGGCATCGACTACCTGTTGGACAACTCGGGCAACCGCCTTGTTGTCTCCGGCCTCTGGGGCATCGTGCGGCACCCAAATTACCTGGCTGACCTTCTGTGCCACCTGGCCTTTGCCCTGCCCTGTGGTCAGTATCGACATGATGCGCAGAATAGAGGGATTTCACCGCATTCATCACGCATGCACAGCAGCCCTGTCAGCATCGAGATGACAGTATTCCTCGCCGCTTTCCCGTTGTGCTGTAGATTTAAGCGAGGTAGAGGGGAATGCCAAGGACGATGACTGTTGTAAAACTTTAGGGAGAAGTTGGCACGTGAGGGGGAAGGCTGGGGGGGGGGTAGGGGCTCGGCTTAGCCCATTCCTACCGTAGGACCCTTTTTTTCACCTCTCTCAGGATTTAAACAGGTCTGTCAGAGTACAAATGTGGCATGTTCCTTATCATAGTTGCCCAACTACTACCAGCAAGCTTTGCAGAAGCAGTGGTGTAGTGAAATTGGTCCATTCCTGGAAACACATTATAGCACTTCCCATTGTGACAGTTCATCCTTCTGGTCTCTGGCTTTAACAGGGTGCCCAAGGGCCGGACATCCAACATTATGTTAAAACGGTCCAACATTATACTGTACTTACTTGTTTAATGTATGTGCCCTCCACAACTTTGGAGTTTAGAAATTCACAAGAAAGAAAAGCTTTACCAGAATGAATGCCTAAGTGGCCAGACACACCGCAGTATTCCAAGTTTTGCGACACCCAAGGAACCAAAGAATAATTATTAAGAACGTCTCTGGTGGTTACCAGCAATTGGATATCATCCCTAGTATTGGAGATTAGCAGAGATTTGCAAAAGGTAGCCTCAGACCTGGCTCACGCAAGAAGTGCAGCCAGGATTTTAAATGAAAGGAAATGTGAATGTTTCCTCAGAATTGTAATTGATCATTCCATATTCTCACGCGCATGTTCTGGGAGGCTGGTTCTTCTTTCTTTTATCTGTGTAGACAATATGGCCGAAATGGATTATTGTCCTCACTTACTACACTACCTTGTGCTAAAAGAATGATGCAGATGCCTCTTAGGTTGCTCCTTTTGTATCTCATGTCGGCTACATCTCTAAATACTACAATTTCGGCCCTGTGAAACTTGGAACTATATGTAAGAGCTGGTGAATGCAAGAATACATGTTGGGTTTCTGCATTCTATGAAAAAGAATTATCCTCAATAGGTAGCCTGAATGCCAGCAAGCTCAAGAAACATTAAAGGAACTGACAACTAGCCAGAATGTGTTGTGAGGCGTGGATGAAAAAGAGATGACAATGATTTATAGTGATAGAAACCAGCACACTGTTCGCTATTTAAGTAGAAATTATAATTTCAAATTGGCAAATAATGTCTCAAAAACCAGTAAGGGGCATGAACGTAGTGGGGAAGCCTTGGTGCTTCGGCTGTAGTATATGACATTACTCTATGTACAAAGTCACCTGTTATTAAGTGCTGCATACTTATTGCTTAAAATTGCAGTTTGTATATTATTACTCATTTGCGCTTTATTCTGTGCGTATTACAAAGTAAAAGTCCACGCTAACAAGCCTCAACACGCGTGCCTCCATGCATGGCGGCGCACGTGATTGCTGTTGTACACGTGCAGAATTCTGAGCACACATGCCAGCTAAAATCCTTTGTTCCAGCTCACTGAGATTTTCGAGAGACGACATGCTTCAGAAATCAAAAGCGCGTGCATAGCTATGGCAACACACTGAACTGTATATCGTGTGTAAAAGCGTCTTTTAACTTTAGAGAACTTGAATTGGCCTAAAAAAACACCTTTGACTTGTTAATAACAAAAGCTGTTGAACAGGAAACCACAAAAGTCTTAGCTGTTATTGTGGAAATAATTTAACACTTTGGAAAACGTGAATCATAGGAACATCGGCTTGATAACCAAAATAATACTTTCTCGCACCTATGACCACACTTGTCGGTCCTCCTACTAATGCCGGCGCATAATCGCTATCACCCTCACCTTTCCAGCATGTTTTCAGTGAACGGCTTCATCCTCACTGCAGATAGAAAAATTCTGATTCCAAAATGTTCCACGGTGTTTTCCGCCTTACAACTGCGTGATTCGACACTCTGACCAATAAGCTTTCTTTCCATTGCACTAAAAAAGATGGCTACCATAAAAGTTGGTTGTCAGTCCCTCCAAGAGAAGCGGCCGAAAAATCTCCTGTGGGGCTTGGCAAAAGCAGTTGGTATAAGCTCAACCTTGTGGTGTGGTGACAGCCAGGTGTGACTGATGCCTCATATATTAAAGGGTGACATACAGATTTTGCCCGTAACTAAACTGTAATGTTGTGGACAGGCCGTACTACAACTGACGTTCTTCTGACTGCCGCCATCTCCTCTGCAGGCTTCCACCACGTGCTGCCTTTCTACAGCTTGCTGATGTGTACGATGTTCCTCGTCACGAGGACACTAGAGGTAGAGCGAAAGTGTCGGCAGCGCTACGGCGACCTCTGGGCAAACTACACCCAGCGAGTCAAGTACCGGCTCATGCCCTACGTCTTCTGATTTTGCCATCTGGCCACTGGATTCCCTCATCTCTCCATCCGACTCTCTCTTCCGACATTGTCACCGCCTGTCCTGTGTGTTTCACAACCCCATCGCTGCCTACCTTCCCCCCCCCCCCCTTTTTTTTCTGCGCTCCTCCGCAATATCCGCAAGAGAGAAAAGAAGGGCTTCATTTTACAAGCTTGGCACCCTGGGACGCGCGTGACTGGGCCTACCTTTGAGCCGCAAGTTTGCCGCAGACGGCATGGAGACTGAGAAGAGAAGCAGCCTCATGGTATACCTTGTAGGGCAAAGTTTGCCTTTCGCTCTGGTACTTTTTGTTTTAACGCAGTAAATCGATTTTCCTTAAATCGATTTGCCAGCCTCATGTAGCCCGGTTTTATCATTTTCGAGTCCTGTGCCCGGCATGGGCACCTTGTCACCTGCTTCCCGCTGAACATTACGTTGGCATCGCTTAACCGTTGCTGTGCCAACTCGTTACACAACCACGTTGCAGTGGTGAAATGCTTCATGGGCAAGCTCTGCCCTGTCATAGGAGGCATGTAAAGTCAAAACAATGAAAGAACTTTTATTAAGCACGTCACAGAACATCATCACTAAGAGTGCACATGTGTGATGCTTTTTAAACGCTTGTTGAAATTGTCACGCTTTCTTTTAAAGGAAGCTGGAATGCTTAAACAACCTGTCGTAGTCTACATGGACTATGAGAGCAAATGTTTTCCCATCGCCAATTTCTTGGCTTTTAACAACATCAAAATCCATCTGTTTTTACTCATTGCTTTGTACAAAGCATGTATGTGCGCTGTATTCACGAGGGCACTTATCACTTCCTTCAATTTTGATGCGTGCAAAGACCCGTCCCAGCTACGCCCAGAAATCGGCAGAGACAGCGAAGTCGGTTCCTCTTGCGAAAGACGGGAAGCACCCGTTTTGCTGCCATGCGACTCTTAAAAAGTTGCGGTTTGGGAAAAGTCTCACAAATTGCTCGTTTCATTTTCTGAAATGAGAAAATCATTGCAAGATATCTTAACTGTTCAAATGGTCTCATTGGAATTGGCCCCCATTCAGATCTGTAGGCGACTGTTGCGCTCCTAGGTTTAGTTGAGATCAGTACGTTCTAGGTTACGAGACATGTTGACAGTCTTGTTGCAGAACTTGTCGCCGTGTCGGTGCCGGCAATGGCCAAGGATCGCGTGCTTTCTGTTGTGATGTAGCCAGCTTCGCTGTTTCACCTGCCGGGCTCTGAGCGCTGTTGGGAAGGCGGTGACAGAAGTCCGAGTACTGCGGGCTCGGCCATTTCCTTAGGAGGCACTAGTGATCACTGTGGTGTTCGCAAGTGATCTGTGCGTTGACAACTTTCGCTGCTAAATCTAGCATGTACAAATTGAGCTTGCTTAGCATGCGCCTGCGTTTTGGTGCCACTACAATCGCTGTGACTATGCTGTTATTTACGTTGGCTCGGTTTTAAAAAGCTTACAAACTGTGGAAGTTAATTTTAAGAAAGCAAAGCTTTGCAGAAGTACGTTCTATTGTAATTTAGCCTGCTTTTCAAAAGCTAAAAAATTGCACAAGTTAGTTTTAAGATGGCAACAGATAGATTGCACGGTATGTTCTGTTAGATACGTTTTATTTGCTTTGATGAATTCCGTTTCCTTTACCTTAGTTCGTAGAAATGACTTCTTCGTAAACATTTGAATTTTATTTACTCAGTGTCGCAATATAAGTACAGTGCTTTTCTTAAGACTTAGAAATGAGTTCTTCCTAAACATTTGAATTTCTATTTACGCAGTGTCTCAATATAAATTACAGTGATTTTCTTAAGATTTGCTGCAGTTTACTGTGTCTGTATTGTCAAGGCAAAAAGTATTGCAGCCGATAGCTGTTTGAGCTGGCTGGCTTTTTTTTCTTTGTCTCCTGATTTGCTTGGTGAATTCATAATTATGTCTGCCAGGAATCGTTATAAGGTTAGCTCGAACGACATGCAGCAACTTGTTATATCGGCGTTTGAAGAAGCCAAAAGCTGTACAGTCAAGTGTTTTCAAGATGACTGTGATCTTGATGCACAATGCATTACATAGGTGTACTAACACGCTTAACATGAGCTACAACCCAAAAGCGCATAGCAACACACTCAAGCGTTGTAGCTCGTACGGAGCGTAATAGTGCATTGGATTTATTTTTAACATACCTATTGATTAACTTAATCATCCTTTCTAAGAAATAGTCACATCTGTGCGCCGAGTGGCAGTAATTCTTTTTTTTTTTTTTAGGCCTGTGTTTGCTAGGATGAAAAATCGCAGAGGATCATTTGGTACCTGGTATTTTATACATTGTTGTTCATTTGCTTTATCTTTGTTGTTTTTTGCAAAGAGCATTCAATTGCTGAGTAATAACTGAGACAAGCCTTGTCTGACATCTTGCTGCACTTGTTTCGAGGTGCAGAAGCCGCACTGCTTATCCGCACTCTTGTTGTGGTGGATATCTTTATTATTATTATTATGATTATTTAAATACCTCCAATGCCATGATGTGTATCATTTGTACTTGTGCTCAAAATAAAATGTTTCACGAAACTCTGCACGTTACAAGCCGATGCTTTCACGAAGGTCCTCAGTCTGATTCTCAACTCAACTGCATAGAGTCGTTTTGCGGTCGTCTAAGAATGAAATGCAATCGCAGAGCATGCGTTAAGCCAAGCCTCTGAGATAAAAAAACCAACGCAGGTGTTATGTATTAAAACCAGAGAGACAGATCACTTTGTTGGATTCAGAAATAGCTTAGACGTCGCGAGAAGCTGTTCACCTGCAGTCTTGATTTGCAGTTCATTTTTAGACGACTTTACTCCAACATATTCTGGAAGCTTCTTTCATTTCCTGTTTTGTCTGGACAGGTCATTTTTCTTTCACTGGCAATTTGCTCATGCACGTTCATCTTAATACATATATTTTCATGTAAATAAGAAGGTCAGAACGCCACTGTTCTTGCTTAGTGTTCTTGTTTGTTTTCACTGTGGTATGCGAATAAGTGCAACATGCTCTTTTTAGTTTCAGATGTCGCATGCTCTGAATGCATGGCCAAAAGAAAGGAAAAAAAAAGTCAGATTTGTACCCTTGAGATTTTTTATTTTTACTGTATCCCATTGTGTAGCATAGCAACATGTGTCCCCGAAGTGTGAACACAGTTGCCCATTTTATGTATCGCTGCATCATGTAACAATAAACATTATCCCATTCTTTACATGTCGAAAGAGTGCGAGTTACTTTTCATTATCAGACAAGATCAAAGGGAGCCGTCGCTGGGGTGTGGATTCGGACACCACCCATCGTCTCAAGACATTTTTTCTGGAAATTGGGAGACTTTAATAAAAGTTTTTCAAGAAATACTCGACAAATTCCTGTCAAACTTGCGTGCTCTGCTGCTTCAAAAAAAAAGGGGAAGTATGCCATTTTTTTTTTCAGGGTTGCTCATTAATGACCTCGAAGGCAGTGGCGCACCAAAAAAGATTTGCCAAGAATCGGATGGCATTAATTTACACAATAATCGTGGGTAACATTCATAAATGTAATGGAGGGATTAACTTGAAAATATTAAGACTATTCAATGGGCCCAATTTCTTTACTTTGGGGGCAGGGACGAGATATCTTTGTTTTAAGCACTATAGGAGACCAATTTGTGCATGCTGTTTGGTTGTCTGTGCCATTGAGAAGTGATTGTTGTGCGGTGGTTACGTGGAACAAGGCATAATGCTGGTTGCAACACCGTCAAGAGGCGCACGTGTGTGTGCCAAAACTCTCGGGACAACCTCCACACGTCCCGTTCCTATCATTCCTTATGCTTGCTACTCCATACGAGCTACCCGCAAAGCCAAAATGTTTTCTTGGGCGGGTTGCTTCATAACGAAGTAATTTTGCAGCGCAGGACAAGGCTAGGACAAGAAGCGTGGTGCGCAAGACAGTTTACTGGTGCCTGCTCCTTGCACTGCATTTCTTACGCTAGGCTTTTCCCGCTATAAATTCTACATCTAGAAAGCCTTTCTTGGAGTACTTAATCAAGTATGGAGGAGGCTGGAAAGCTTGCATATGTAAGTTGTTCCAAATTGCATGTCTTTCACAGTCCTTTTTTAGGCGCTGTATGGCTGTTGTGTGTTACGGAGTGACACTACGCGGAACCAGTGTCGTAGATAAAGGGAGCTGCGCGGTGAAGACAACATCGAGAACGAATGGGTGAGTGCAAGAAGCTGATGACGACGAAGGGACGTACATGATATCTGATGCGCCGTCAAAACAAAATACTAAGAAGAAAGCAACCATGAAGAGATGGAACTAAGAAGAAAGGAACACTATGGGCCACGTGGAAGAAAATGAAGGAAGAAGAGGTGAGGGGGAGACCCTAGAACGGCGTGGTGGTGTTCGGACACAAGTGAGCGCCGAAGAAGTCTGCGTCCGCCAGGAGCGTGAGTAAGCCGTCGGGCCGTGGGCCCGAGCTTCCAGAACCTGGACTGCCTAGCCTCCTGAGCCAGTACAAGGTCCCATCACGTGACAACCTGGAGTTCGCACATTCCCAGTGCCTTCCGTCAACGACGGCTGGGCGCTCTTCACCTACGCGACCATGTGCCAGAACTGTTGGTAGGCCGCACCCCGCTCTCAGTCTACTGTCCTTGTGTATTCAGACACACCTAACAACTATAGGATTAGAAGAGCGGTGACTTTAATTAATGAGAACTGCGTTATAAGCAGTGCAGAGTGCTCTTTATCCTTTCTTTTTTTCTATCCTTTGTTTATGTGTTTTCTTCCCTCTTTCTATATATAAATATACATTCTTCTTTCACTTCTGAAATCAAATGCTCTCATCCTTCATTTGAATAGAAAACATGAATAGTTATATTATTATTAGTCGCTTTCCATAAATGAACCATGACAATGGCATACACTAAAGGTAGCCAAACTGGCTCCTTCGCTGCCTTCGGTATGTCCGTGAATGAGTGCCAGTCACCGGATGTACTGTCAATGGATCTTGACTAGTAGGAGTGGCAACGGCATAAACATTGGCCAGAATAAGATATATTGAAAAGGGACAGCAAGTTGGGCTGCTTGTGGAGAGATGAGGCTAAGTAAGTTGCATTGTCAAGGTGTTGCGCTCGGAGCGCCCACCTAATCTTGCCCACCAACAAAAGGACTTTATAAAAAAGTGAAAGAAAATGCAAGTTCTGTGACACTTTGAGTGGGCTACTCAAATCCTCCTCTTCCTCGCAAAAAGGTATGTAGTAACATACGAAGGTTACTAGGAAAGCTTTGAGATGCACTATGCTACAATTCTACTGATACATCTTTCAGAAACACGGCCAGTAGCAGCCCCTTTCTGATTCATCCAGGACAAGTCCGAATTTGTTTGCCCTACTGCAGATTTTTGTAGTAAGACATTTGTTAGTGACTGCTTGGCAATCTGACCGTCTGCAATGGAGCTGAACAGCGAGCTTCTTCGCGCCATGACTTCATTATTTTAGAAATAGTTTTGCCAGAACTGGAACGCATTTGGTGCTTGCAGCAGAATTTTGCCAAGTGAAAATTTTCTGCTGGTTTTAGGAATTAACAGAAGGCACATAACCTAATTGAAAAGCAAGGATAAAAGTGGGTGCCTGGCGACCACAATCAATGGAAAACATTACCGCTGTGTAAAAGAATATGTGCAAGAACAATATTTTGAAGGGCATTGAACTGTCCCTACAGACTGCATCGCCAGCAGTTGCAAAAATCTTGCATTAGCATCTGTGAGTCAAAGTTTCATCGTGACGTGTGCCTCACACTTTGACAGATGAGCAGAAGCGCATCTGTACTGAATAGTGCGAGGAAATGCTGGCGTAGTTTCAACAAATAAAGAAGCTCAAGACGAATGTTTTGCATAGTTACAAATTACAAGACTGAATTTATCAGTTTGATTACAGAAGTTCCAGTCAACAAGTGTGCATGCCACTCAGCAGTATGAAGAGTGCAGTGGCAGTGAAGTATTGGCACGAGAATGGTGGAGACTTTCTTCTGAAACAGCGATTATGTTGCAACTTTTCCTCTTGAACAAAGTGCCATTACTGCAAAGTGGCCGGCACACAACAGTATGCCTCCTCGAAGTTTTTGGCAAGCTTCAATGGCAGCCAAAGCTGGGACTGAGGGGGACCATGTTGAACCATGACACTGTGTCTGCGTGCCCATCCAACTTCCTCGAGTGAACTCGTGAATGAGTCACCTTGCAGCCCTGACATGGCCTTGCATGATAATTAGCTGTTCCCTATAGTAAAGCATTGCACACATGGCAAGAGGTTTGCGAAGCCCTGGATAATAAGCCATCCATGCTTAAAAGAGTGATCTTGTATACTTAAAGAAAATAAACAGAAAAAGTATGCTTGAATGCATGGGATCTTTTATGGCAAGTATCTTGAGAAAATGTGTGGGTCTGGATAGATAGATAGAATAAACTTTATTTTCCAACGGATAAGGTGGTCTACCCACCCCCCGACACGCAGGTCAGGGGGCGAGTGCCGCCGCCTCAGATGCAGGCTGGGAGGTCTTGGGTCCCAGCAGCCTCTTCAGCCAGTTGCACGAGCCGGAGCTGGAGCTCAGAGTCCGAGCTGCGCAGCAGGATCTCCCAGGTGTCCCTACTACCTATTTTGTGCGTTCCCCCGGGGGAGTACGGACATTCCCATATTATGTGGTCGAGGGTCCCTCTCGCCCCACAAAGATTACATCTATTGCTCCTGGCCTCGGGGAACATGTGGTTTGCCATAACCGGGTGCGGATACGTGTAAGTTTGTAGTCGTCTCCACGCGACTGCTTGCCTGTTGTTTAATTTTGGGCCTGCCGGGGATACCGGTCTACGAGCCAATCTATAATGCTGCGTGATCTCCCATATTTTAGCATGCGCTCTCCGCTCCCTCGGTCATCGAGGGGCCCCGTAGCGGCTTGGCGGTAGAGATCTCGAGCCAGCTCGTGGGCCGCCTCGTTGCCGGGGACGGCTTCGTGCGCCGGAGTCCAAATTATTTGAATTTTTCTATCTAACTTTCTCTGGCCTAGGATTCTGGCCGCTAGACTAAGAGACTAGAGGAATGTCATTGTAGTGCCCCTATTGCCAAATCTTTGAGAATGTCTTTGACACCATGGTATTTCTTGCAGCAGCAATAATATTTTGTTATACTAAAGCATGTATAAACACACTTCACTATATTGAGGTTCAAAATATATGGTGTTCTATGGATCGGAAGTTATAAAAAGCTACATACTTTGTTATAACCAGAATTTCGTTATATCGAGGTTTAAATCTTCAAATATTATAAGAGGAGGCTTTTACAAACTACCAACTGGAACACCAATGTATGCCATAGTTGATTTTGGAGACAGTTGGGTGATGCGCTTATTGACTTTGGATTCCTGCTGATGGGTACATGCTCGGCTTCAATTTTGCAACATGTACATGCGTGCAAAGTGAACAGTTGTAAAAAGGCAATATGACTGATGAGTGAATCTTCATGGCTGTTTACGTGGACATGGTGATTTAATTGATGTGCATGTAATGTCGGCCTCTTAAAATATAGTAATTAACCTGAACAGCTAGGTTGTCTTGGTGCATACTAAAACACGCGCGCTCGACTGTCAACAGATGGACAGCTTCGTCGCGCATATGTAAATTGCAGTCAGGTTCAAATGCAAATTTCAATCGTCCCGATGAAATATTTCGGTTGTGAATTAGTATACGCGTCCTCCTAATCTTTACCACGCCGTTAAAACGAAGATGCTCACGAGATCAGAAGGTGTCTGCATGCATGTCGCAGATACCCTCACCTGTACAGGTGACGTGCATAGTACTGGGTAGTGGCTAGAAATGCGGAGAAGTCGACTTCTGTTGAACGCACGAGCACATAAGCGCCGGGCTTGGGACGTATTTTTTCTTTTATATTTGCAGTTTTCAAAATGTTTAGGACACGCATTAAGACTGCGCTAGCGCACCACATTTACCATATCGGCCACGTAGTCGAAGGAGCATATGCAGCGTTCATACGTTTCCCATTTTACGTTTTGGCCCTCCTTATATTTTTGCCAAACACGCATTAAATTTCTCTTGAAGTGCTTCAGATTCAATATTTTAAGATTACGCTTTTGTTCTTTCTTTCTTCTTGTAGCTGCATACGCCTCTCGTTGTTCTTGCTTCTAATCTTTGAAGATGTCACTGGCATCGACATTATCGTTGTTTAGACGTCGATATCCACACGATCGCTATGTTCACGTCTTGTTTTCCTACGTGCGCCGACACGTGTAGTTGATCATGCCGTAGCGCGCACGTTGACAGAGCAGAATGAGGATAAACCGTTACAAGCGGGTCCAGAGGCACCTCAGCTTCTACAAAAATGCCTTCGGATTCCGACCACCGTATCAGATCCTCGTGGACGGCACGTTTTGCGCAGCTGCGCTCAAGTACAAAGTGAACATCAGAGATCAAATGCCGAAGTGAGTTCTCCATGTCTCTAAGCTGCAGGCGACGTCGCTTTTCTGTTCGGAGCTTCGCGCCGAGAAATCGGCCGGTATTTCGTTCCATAAAGCGTAACAATATGACTTTGGTTACTTAGAACGACACGCGATGCAGAAGACAAATCATTGATTCAAATCATAGCCGCGTATTAACTGCCACTTACCCAACCAGCGCGAAGTGTAGTAAATTCCCACTACCCAACCAATCCTTCTTGACGCGATTACTCAGTATTTTTAAATCGAGGTTGTAGACTCTTATGGGAGAATTGTTCGTAAGTGCAGGAGCCATCCAATCGCAACTTGGACATCACCTAACGGCTGACAGCACCTAACGAACCAAAAGCTGAGCGAGACAGCCACGGTTCTTCTGCGTACATGTATATATATATATTTTTTTTTCTTATAATTTAGGTACCTCGGCGACGAAGTCAAACTCTGCACTACGGTCTGCGCCGTGACCGAGACGGAGAGCCTCGGCCCAACGCTGTACGGGGCCACGCTGGTCATCAAGCAATTTTCCGTGCGCCGCTGCGGCCACGAGAAGCAGCCCATCACGGCCGCCAACTGCTTCCACAGCATGGTGCGGAAGCGCAACCCGGACCACTACATGGTCGCCACGCAGGACCACGACCTCAGCGAGCGACTGCGCGCCCTGGTAGGCGTGCCGCTTCTCTACCTCTTCAACGCCATCACTCTCGAGAAGCCGTCGGAGAAGAGCGAAAAGAAGGGCACGGAGGCGCTGCGGGCGCAGTCGGAGGCCCCCGAGCGGCAGATGGAGGTCGTCAAGCAGCTCAAGAGGCAACAGAACCTCCTGGAGGACGAAGCGGCGGCTAAGAGGAAGCGGAGGAAACCCGCGGGGCCCAACCCGCTGTCGTGCAAGAAGCCGAAGAAGGCCCCGAAGAGGCCGTCGTCGGACGCCGTGCAGGCTGGCCCGGAGGCTGGCAGAAAGCGAAGGAGGCACAAACGTGTTAAGCTTGCCAAACATGTTGCGTCAGAACTTTCGAAGTCTTCTGCGGAGTAAAGTGGTGTGCGTCGGCCTTGGTGCTGCACTGTGTTGCTTGCTCCATGATGTAGTGGGGCATTGACTTTGGTGGTGATCTTGGTTGAGTGACGATTATGCCCCAAAGGTGGTGTAAAGTAACCTATGGTTGATTGGCGAGTTATGTCTGAAAGCGAGACAGGGTTCTGCAGATTACTTTGAACCACCTGGGATCCTTTAATGTGCACCCAGTGTTTGCTATTAGTATTAGAGTATGCGTACCAGAGTCCAATGCTGTCACACAGGGCTTCGAATAATTTTGATTACGCAAGGTTAGTATTTAACGTAAAATGCAATGTTACTTGTGCATGTCCACATTCTGCCTCATTGAAATGTAGAATGCAACCATCATAGCTGGGAATCAACCCCTGAAACTTGTTCTCCGCAGAATGCCGCAATTACTGAGTCACCAAAGCATGTGGTGTTGTGGCGGTGTACAGTTGACTACAAGAGTGAAGATGCAAATAATGAACTTTAGCGTAGTGAACTTGACAAGAGGAAGTCTCACCCGTAGTCTAAAAAGCACTAGTAAACCAGAAATAACTAATTTTGTGGTTTTATGGGCTAGAACCATGATCTGCTTATGAGGCACGCTGTAGTTCGGAGCTCTGCATTAATTTTGAAGGCCTGAAGTTCTTTAATGTGTGTTCCAAAGCTCGGTACACAAAAGCTTTTGCATTCTGCTCCCATAGGAATGTGGCTGCTATGTCCAGAAATCAAACTCTTATGCGCAGCAGCAGAACGTTATAGGCACCAAGTTATCTTTGGGAGTGACAATAGTCTAAGGCTTAGGCCTGTTCGAAGTTGAATTTCTTTGCTTTACTAATACAGGTGGTTAAACTTACAAAAAAAAAGAGAGTGCTACCGCCTGACAGTGCGGACCCACTTGATGCAATGGCATTTGTGCACTCTGCACTTCACAAGGCAATCCAAGGCAATCCAGATAAAAACCTGGAAAAAAAAAAGGAGTACAGCTTATGCAGCCTTACCAGCAGGGGTGAAGGTGGTTCTTGCTTCTAAATAGCCTACGAATGGGAGATACCACGGCTGCAGCATGCTTTTGCTCTTTCGAGTGCAAGAGCTGGAATGATTAAGTGCCGTTTTTTGGATGAAGGAAATTCTTCACAAAAGGCTTGCTAAACTTCTTGTAGGCAAAGTTGTTTAGGTTCAGTAATCATCAACTTGGTGCTGCCACTGCCCAAGTACCTGTCATCTCTCTGTGCTGTCGCAGATCTGAGGATACCTCTGTGCTGAAGGTATAAATCCTTGCCAACTGCTGTCATCCTTGCTCTTTTACGTTCGCTGCAGGACAAAGGCCTCGTCCAGTGATCTCCCATTACTCGTCTTGTGTCAGCTGGCTCGATCCTGTGCTTGCACATTACCTAATTTTGTTGCACCACTTAGTCTTTGGCATAGAATTTCACGCAACAATTACTAGAGGGGACTCTGGCGCTAGTGTATAGGGCAGCCACAAGCGGGGTACTTCAGCCAGCTTGGGGATGATGGTTAGTACATAGATTTGCCTAAACTTCGTCCTTCTGGCTTCAGACGCCTTTGTCGCTTTGTAAGCTCATTTTCAACAAACTAATGTGCAATAAATATTTACATGATCATTATTAAAATTGCCCGACAACAGGACTCTGAGCACAGGATCTCTATCACAGAAGTGCAATATTAAAACCACTATGTCAGACGCATGCATCGACGAGCAGCATAAAACGCCCTTATGAATTTCTCGTGGGCAAGCTAGCAGGTTGAGACACTTGGCACATTTCGATTCAGCCACCTTGACGCGCTTAACCACTGCAATTAGTAGCAACTGTGCATGTTCTCACAGTCTCCTGCACATGAAAAACTATAGATTGCTCAGAAATTTAGGACAACGAAGGCAGATAAAGTGTAATGAAGGAAGCCACAAAAACTTCCAAAGTCACAAGCACAAAGATCAGACAAATCCATGTACCACTCATCATTCCCACATGAGACGCTCATTTCAGTATTTGCCTGATGTTTCTGCACAGGCGCGAAACTCTGTGGTCTTAGGCAATGCTCGACTGCGCTTCTGTTTCCTTGGCAACCAGTCGCTCTTAAGGGAACACCTGCACTACACAGTGCAGTGCTAAAAGGCACACCGTTTTCAACACCCACTGCCCCCAGCAGCACGAGACTACGTACTAAGCAACAATGTTGGCTTGCCTTTGCCGGCAGGTAACTGTGCTGGCACACATTTCATGTCTATATCTGGCTATGCGAGCTCATCTACACAATGGCCATCACAGCAATCAGTTGTGGTCAACTACAGACTGGTGTTGGAAAGTTTAAAGACGTTTATAGTGACGTCCTTGGAAACTGACCCTGGCAACCCTTAACGTCCGAACTCACTCGAGCGATGACATAAAGGTAATGAATGAAACCGTAACTAGACGGCTTCAAAGGCAGCACTTGAAGTGGGAGGTAAGGCACCAAGGCATGCTCTCCCAAGTAACAAAGGACCTAATAAAGAAACTACAAAAGAGTGAAAGTGTCTAACTCAAGAAACAAGAATTTGCGGAACTGTCAAAACTGATCAACAGGGAGAAAATAGGGAATATTCAAAATTGTAACATGAGAAAGACTGAGGAAGCCATAAAAAATAGACGCCTGAAATCAGTGAGAAGGAAACTTGGCACAGGACAAACCAAAATGTATGCACTGAAAGACAGGCAGGGTAATATCATCAGCAATCTCGAATATATAGTAAAAGCAGCGGAAGGATTCTATACTGACCTGTGCAGTACCCGGAGGAGCCACGATACCTCCATTCGAAGCAGTAATGAACAGGTTGCAGAGACTCTATAACTAGCGATGAGGTTACAAGGTCATTGCAAGACATGAAACGGGGAAAAGTGGCAGGAGAAGATGGAATAACAGTTGATTTAATCAAAAATGGAGGAGACATAATGCTTGAAGAACTGGCAGCTCTCTATACAAACTGTCTATCGACTTCAAGGGTCCCAGAGAACTGGAAGAATGCATACATACTAATCTACAAAGGGGGAGACGTTAAAGAATGAAAAAATTATAGGCCCAAAAAATTATAGGCCCATTAACTTACTCCCAGTATTATATGAAATATTAACCAAGATAATTTCCAATAGAATAAGGGCAACACCGAACTTTAGTCAAACACGGGAATAGGCTGGCTTCAGGAAGGGTTACTCTAGTATGGATCACATCGACATTATTCAGGTAATCGAGAAATCTGCAAAGTACAATCAGCCTCTCTATATGGCTTTCATAGATTATGAAGAGGTATTTGACTCAGTTGAGATACCAGCAGTCGTAGAGTCATTACGTAAGCAAAGAGTACAGGACGATTTATGTAAATAGCTTGGAAAGTATCTACAGAGATTCCACAGCAATGTTAATTCTCCACAAGAAAAGTAGGAAGATACCTATGCAGAAAGGGGTGACAAGGAGACACAATCTCTCCAATGCTATTCACTGTGTGCTTGGAAGTATTCAAGCTATTAAACTCGGAAAGCTTAGGAGTAAGGATCAACGGTGAATATCTCGGCAACCTTCGATTTGCAGACAACGTCCTGTTCAGCAATGCTGGAGACGAGCTACAACAAATGATTGAAGACCTTACCAGAGAGAGTGCAAGAGTGGGGTTGAAGATCAATATGCAGAAGACAAAGATAATGATGAATAGCCAGGCAAGGGAACAAGAGTTCAGGATTGCCAGTCAGCCTCTAGAGTCTGTGAAGGAGTAAATTTAACCTATGTCAATTACTCACAGGGAATTCTCATCACGAAAAAGAAATTAACAGACGAATAAAAATGGATTCGAGCTCATATGGCAGACATTGTCAGCTCCAGACCGGAAGCTTACTATTATCATTGAAAAGAAAGGTGTACAATCATTGCATTTTATTGATGCTGACATATGGGGCAGAAACTTGGAAACTGACAGAGAAGCTTGACAACAAGTTAAGGACCGCGCAAAGAGCGATGGAACGAAAAATGGTAGGCATAACGTTAAGATACAGAGAGTGGTTTGGATCAGAGAACAAACAGGTGTAGCCGATATTGTAATAGACATTAAGAGAGAGAAAAAACAATAAAGCTGGGCAGGTCATGTAATGCGGAGGTTAGATAACCAGTGGACCATTAGGGTTACAGAATGGGTGCCAAGGAAACGGAAGCACAGTCGAGGACGACACAAGACTAAGTGGGGCGATGAAATTTGAAATTTACGGGTGCTGGTTGGAATCTGTTGGTGCAGGACAGGGGTAATTGGAGATCGCAGGGAGAGGCCTTCGTCCTGCAGTGGACATAAACTAGGCTGATGATGATGATTTAAACAGTCTGCAAACGTCAATGCTTCACCCCAATTTTTATCTCATGGGGGATATGTACCTCTGCTTGCCAACTTCTGAGGCATACTTAAGAGCTTATTAGTCAGCCATCTCAGTGCATCAAAGACGCTTTTCTAGGCAAAGCAATATCTTGAGATTGTATACCATTTTACGAGGCTGGGGTTGTTTTTGTTTCTTACATTCTCGCCATTCACTCGCCAACGCAGGAAGTAAATTGAAGATATAGCTTAAAAAATAAAGGACGTCCAACAACTATAAAAGAAAAGTTCTGAGAAAGTCATCATGCCAGAGTTTTATCCTGTTCATAGACACATTGGCATTTGCAAAATACCGGGTTACAGGAGAGGTGTATGGCAGCAACAATGCTGGTAACCACATCTGGTGACAGAGTAGCCGGAGAGCATGCCAAGCTAATACTTCTGTGACCTATCATCTACTTAAGTGCTATTTTAAAGCATTGGTAGAAACAATGGTTAAGGTGCTGCACTTTTACTGTCATGCTTCAATGACACGACACAAATCTTTCAAATGTATTGTAGTTGGGCAAATCGTCACAAGGTGTTGCCACCGGCCTTGCTACTGCCATACACGGCTCCGGCAACCCTCAAACGTTAACAAGGTGAAACTCATAATTATCACCACGTATTGACTTTACACTAAAAATAAAGCATTTTGGGTCATGACCTTGCGACTGTCCAAAAATGATGTTACCAACACTGCTGTGGACTCTGTGTTGGCTTGAGTCTTGGAAGCACTAAGACAACAACATGATCGGTAAGGATAGGCATTTTATGTACAAGTGTTTGTTATACAGGTTATGACTTTACATAATACTACACACCACTGGTACAGCCTCCCACACCACCCCCCCGTGTCCCTCCACAAACCATCACAGTGCATACATAAGCCATACAAGTTGCTTGGTAGTGCACGCCATAACCAGATGGTCACACTCACTATACCTTGGGTCGATGTATGAAGTGCCGCACAGAAAGATACATCTTCACTCTTGTGCGGCTTAAACTATTACAAGCAACGAGGAGAAAGCTAATGAACTGTCAATAACAGGATATCTTGTGCAGCGGGTTAGTGTGTTAAAGAGGCAATGCTCTCTGTACAACTGCCTTATTTCATTCAACTGAAGGTACAAGCTAAATGGGTTTAAGAAAAGTAACATTTGCAAAATAGCACTTTTTTAAGTTTCTTTTTCAGCAATCGCTGTGTCGTAGATTCTACGTTTTCATTGTGTCCAAGAAAGTGGCTTTTGACAAACGCTCTTTAAGCTTCAATAGGTTGCTATGCAACAAGTGTCATAGTGTCCTAAAATCCCAGGGCCTTGCCACTCAAGAAAATCCCAGCTTGCAGAGAAAAAAAAGAAAAGAAAGCAAGGCAACTGGCTGTAGTTTTGATGCTTGCGCTGACCGAATAAAATGCACCGTTATCTAGCAAACAAGCATCAGCATCGCAATGTGTGCCTTAACCGTCGTGTCCACCTTGGAAACCAGCTCAACACACAGATTAGCAATATCAAGGACACCCAAGAATGCCCGCAGCAAAATCAGCTGCACTTGCGATATCACTCAAGTACGACTCGTATCGCTCTCTTTACAAACAGTAAAAGCAGTTCAACGTTTCGGACAATCCAGACCACGAATCTACCTTCCGGAACAGAACATCAGAAGAAGAAAGCATGCATCGCACTTCAGAGCATCAGGGTGCGAGGAGGACGGGTACCTAGACCCAGGAGGAGTATTGCTGATGCCATTGGCACATCAACTCTGCAGTGCTATTGAGTAAAACAGAGACGCGCAGCGGGCAGGCAACTGCAGAACAAAGAAGTGTACTTCAGAAGCAGAAGGCTTGGCATGCCAGAGAGTTACTCCTGCAAAAGAATGCGCATGGAACCAGTTGAAGGGAATGTGGTTGTTCATCACGTGCACGTCGCCAGCCCGCTCCCTCTCGGTTGAACCTGTCTGTCCCTTCTGCATGCATGTCAGTGCGCGGTGAGGTGGGAGAAGAAGCTTTTTTTTTTTTTTTTTGCCAGAGAGCCCGTGATGATTCTGCCGCTTCACTCCAGCGAGTTGTAGACCAGCAGCTGCTTGAGGACTTTCGTCTGGCTTGTCTCTCGGATCTCGCCAGCGAGGAACATCTCGTCCACGACACTGTACACCTAGGTGGGGAAAAAAAGAGGCGGTGCCGATGGTGACCACGGTTAGTTGTAGTTGCCTTTATCAAATGGAAGTGAGTGCTTTGAGCATGCATCTGCTAATTCGAGCAAATTGGAAATAACTTTGCCTGCATGAATTTGACAGGCTTGGAATGAGCCAACTGCTCAAGCTCGCACATACTGCAACAGATGCGAGTCAGGCCAGGTGGCAGGCTGACAAGTTGGCTGAATCGCCACCTACCGACCTTGCATGAACATGACAGGTGTTGGCCAAGCCAACTGGTGAACTGACAGGTTCAGCTGACTTGCAAACTGAGCAGTTTTTGTACATTGCAAACATCTCATTGCTTTATATGCGTGGTAGATCAGATAAAACTCGAAGCACTGACGCAATCAGTACAAATTGCACCAGATGACCCGCGGCTAGATTTTTTAGAAGCAACCCTTGTCGCAGCTGGTATAATGAGAGGCAAAGTTGCACATTTCGGGAAGACGAAGCACATTTGTTGAAGTGCGCTAAAATTACTCTAGAGGATGCTTCCTGAATCTATGTTAAGCTGGGACTGGGAGACGAGGATATTTTTTCCCAGCAACCAGCACAGACGTCATGCGTGGCGCCCCACCTTGTAGAAGTTGAAGACGAGGTCCAGCTCACAAACGTTGTGGAAGTACTCGTTCAGCACTTCCACAAAATTGTGGATGGCCTCGAGGTAGGCCAGGTTGTTGTCGTGCACGTCCACACAGATGCAGAAGTAGAGGCCAGCGTAGCGCCGGTACACTATCTTGAAGTTGCGGAACTGCGCAGAGGACGCCAGAATGACCACAAGGAAGCAAGCAGGCCAACGAGTAATGCGTCACTGATGGTGTGTGGGGTCTTGCAACAAACACAGTGCTGTGTTGAACGCATTAACAAAGATGAACACTTCTCTTTGTCGTGAATTGTGTATAGCATAAGTGGTAGTTTGGTTTGGCCCGTTTTCCTTGTGTTTAGATATAGCCGCAACAAAGCTAGGAGTAAGCGCAAGTCTTAAGCTGCCGGATCCATCTTTGTATGGGAGCAGCACACTCTGCTTCTACGAGTGGGGCTGGTCACTACATTTAATTCTCCACCAGAAAATAGCCATGCTGGTCACCTGGGCGGCAGGACGTTGACTTCAGGATCTTGAGCTGTTACACACACACACACACACACACACAGTCTGATGCCATACAAAGCATTTATCTAAAGACAAAACTTCGGTTTAGGCTAGCTGGCTCATTCTTTTAAGTATAGAATCTTGGCAAAGCCGCAGGGCTGGTAACTGTATAGTTTTCTTGTCTGTAGCCTTTAAACAGCATCTAGACAAACAATGCATGTACGTAGTGGCTGTCGCTACGATGTAAGTACTGGCACATCACCACCGAGATTTTTCAGCACACCGCAGGCAGCCTCCTTATCACCGAAATCATGCCAAGGAGCTGTGCGTTATAGGTCAAGCATCACTTCTGGCGAGTGGTAATGGCGTGATTTTTTTTTCATTTCTGGTATAAAAAAAACTGCTAAGTTTGAGAGCCTTTCATGATGCTCTCGCTCGTATATCAAACGTCAAATTTTGCACAGAGGCTTGTCTATATCTCCACTATCTTAAACTAGGCTTTTCACGCAATCCAAGGTTTCATTGCAGTTGGCCTATAAAGCTGAGTGCACAAGCATTTTGTATTCTGTCCTGACTGCAGCACCATTGCTGCAGCTGGGAATCAAAACTTGCAACCCCTTGCTTGCAACCTGCGACCCCAAACTGTAAATGGGTAGGAGTTGGTTTTGTCAACATGTATGTTTCACAATGATGCTTTCTACACAAATGGTCCGTCAGCTAACATGTGTTCACCTGTGTGGCTGGAAATTGAGAGCTGAAAGCTTGCACTCAACAATAAAACAGCCAAGCTAATGGGTGGCTGCCATTAGCGCAGAAGCAAGAGACACTTGGGGCTGCTATACTGCGTTGTTATGACAGTTCCATTCTGATGAACCAGAACAGATTCCAGCATGATGTGAAAGGAATTACTGTGCAACGTGGAATACGTAACGTGAAACGATACGACATCACGGGTAGGATTTTGCGAACGGTTCCAAGATTGTGCTTGGTAGAGAAGAACAGCGAATTTTCCCTACGAGAGAAAGGGGAAAAAGAAGCGCATAAGAAAAGGATCTGCAGTCTTGTGGGTCTGTGCTACGAATTGTACTAGCGCTCCTAGTTGTACGGGTGGTACTACTCGTGCTGGTACATGTAAACCATCATGCAAGTTTGTAAATAAACCCTTTTTCTCATCTCTTGGACATTGCCCTGGGCCTCTCAATTGCCCGGCACCTTGCACATCACCAGCCATGGAACCGTAATGGCTGCTCGGACCCAGAGACTCAACAACTGTATGACAGCGGTGAGGTACGCAACCCTGGGTCCGAACAACTGAATGACAGCGATGGGATACGCTACCCTGAGTCCCAACAGAGCGCGGTCTTGTGTGATCCAGTGATTAGTCCACACAGCCACAATTGAGGTTGTTTGACCGGTACCAGTGATGGACCATATCACCTGGCTATCACAGTCCGCTTTGCTACCAGACCACCTCGAGTTCACACAGTGAATATGGCTTGTCAGCATTATGCCAATGAATATGTCAGTTTTATTTCCCACATTTAACTAGTCCTCATGGTGCTATTAACCAACCTCTCAAAGCTGAAAGATAGGCTACACTTTAAGACAGTCATACTTTCCAGGAGTTGCGATTTATTTTTGCCTTAATTCCATCTTGCAGCAGGTTCATTTCAATTGTGGGCCTTTATGTGCGTCAATTGGAGCACATTGCCACGCAGCACCGAGGGCTATTGAGCAATTATGCAAGCTGGAAACACAAACGAACAACAAACAAAAGTAAACAGTTCGATAACACACAGCGCTTATTGCGACATAACTAATGATGGACATACTAGCAAGCGCGCACATAAAAATTGTCCCAATCCTGAAGATAAGAACTATCTCTCCGTGGCACATGAACACCACATAAATGTGTACATCACTTCAGCGTAACATAAATTCAGATAAAGCGAAGCGCACGCACACGAACAAGTTGCCGGAGGGCACTCCGATCAATGTTGGAAATAACCATTGATACCGGGTGAGGATGCTAGAGATGGTTCAGTGTTGTATGAAGCCCAAGAAAAATAAAAAATAAAAGATGAAGGGCTGGAAAGATAGCGCCTCTGATATGGAAGGACTTACCTCGACGAAATTCGTGTGCTTCGCATCTCTGACCGTCACGACGGCATGAACCTCTTCGATTAGCTTCTGTTTCTCATCGTCGTCAAAGTTCATGTACCACTTGGCTAACCTCGTCTTGCCGGCCCGGTTTTGAATAAGAATAAAGCGTATCTGAAAAAGATGAGGCATTGAAGAGTAACATGAAGACAACGCAATGATAAAGATGCACCGAGATGAAGCAGATATCCTTTTTTCTTTTTTTTACTTCGTAAGGCGGATCATTGCTATCCGATGGGTGACATAACCCAAGTAGCCGAAAGCAAGATGCAGTAATAGGCATTGCGGATGGCCGGGTATCACGGTAGGCATTGCGTAAAGCGTCAGAAACGTCGCCGGTGAACGGGAAATGTCGAAACAGTGCCCACTCACCATATTTCCTGAGTAATAGAAGATTTGCCCAGCGGCTACCGCACCAAACCAACTACTCCGCCTCCCTTCTCGCTGGCCGTCCCAAACCGGAAACGCAAACCGCCGACTGGCTTGCGGAAGTTGAACAGATGGCGCCCGTCAACTACCAATTTGCCTTGTTTATCCAGTTGGTTTGCAACGTTGTTTACAGTAGTCATCTGTCCACTGTTTCTTCTCGCACCATTTCATTGCAGCACCGGCAAGCGGCCCTGCACGTGCTTTTTCAAATGCTGAGTGATTGTAAACCTCGTGTACCTTTCTGGTTGCCGATTTCTTAGTGACGTCTCTGCGCATCTGTAGATTTGAAAAAACAACATAAACATTGAATCATGACGCACTTGGAGAGAATGCGAACGCACGTGCATCTTCGTGAACATGACTTGCTTCATGTAAGTGGTCGTGCGGTTCAATACGAAGCATGTTGCATGCGCTGCGTGGTAACGTTTACCTTCAGTCATATGCCAATTGATTGTTATAATCTCTTTCCTCGCGTGATCTTTGTAGACTGAAACTATTGATCACTGCGGTGCCACGCCGGGCGTGGATGACAGCTGGGATATCCAAAAGTTTACTAAGGTAAGTAAATTCATTCGTTCGCTAACAGTGCCTTTAACTAATGCCCTCATCAAAAGCCATCAAATTATCCTGTTATATGGTCTCACCAAACACGTCGGACAGACAAAGTGTGATTAACATATATCTCGTCGTTGCGTATTATCAAGCTGTCTAAACCTTGCAAAAAGAAAAAGCGGTACACAAATGAAAAAAAAAAGCTCCTGTTTTTCTGCGATTTCTTTAGCAAGAGTGTATAAGTCTAACGTCCTCGAGCATACCAAAATGCACTAATGCATTTTCAATGCCGCCTTTGTCTCTGGCTCTTAGAGATTTAATGTTGGAATCATCTCCATGGACGACATGACCATGGAGTTCGACATGGTAGGCCTCAACCCGGCAATCGCGAATGCCATTCGCAGGATACTGCTCGCAGAGGTACGTAGCCATGTCATGTGCACGCTTTTTCATTACATGTACAGAATATAAAAATTGTAGGTAAGCCATTTCACATGTGTGGCCAGTGAAGCACGCTCTTTGTACAGCACGGCAGGAACATCCACAGAGCGCCAGGCAATGACGCAGGTCATAAGCTAAATGGCCTGCTTGGTTTGACAATCACTGTACATTTCTGGGCTTTCAAGAACTGCTTTTGTCATGTCTTGTAGGTGCCAACAATGGCGCCTGACAAAGTGTACCTGTACAACAACACGGGCATCATCCAGGACGAGGTGCTGGCACATCGGATTGGCTTGGTGCCTTTCAACATTGACCCACGGATGTTTGAATACAGGGAAAGCGGTAAGGCATGAACTGCAGTTTCGTATCTTAGGCGTCATTGCAAGTATTGGGTTCCTTGTATTCCATGTTATCTGGGAAGGGTTGCATTTGTTCTTTCTTTAACCCTTGCCAAATCCTTTTTTATGACTGCTGCACGGTCCCTGCCGGGTTCTTTTCACACGCTGGTTCAGTGGACATATCATGGTACATAAAAGCAGGTTTTTCGGGGCCATGTTCTCCCATTTCAGTATTTGTGAACAGTTCACATATTCCTTCGTCTGTCATATTCTGGACAGATGGACATGCCGTACTGGTCATGGCCACGGCTGCCCTTCCAATACTCAATACCAGCTGTCCTTTTTTCTCTTGTTGGCTCAGTAAACATTTCATGCTACATAGAAACTGCTTCTCCGTCGTTGGTTTCTTCCAATTACTAATTTATCGAGTATCCATAACTTTTGTCACATGTCAGTGTGTGGACTGACCTGCCAAGCTGGTTTGCCATGGCTGAGCACTGAGACATTTGCTCTGCCTGCATTCAGAAATTTACCTTTCAGGGTATTTGTGTGTTTAGATGACTTCTGTATGGATGGCACAAGAGCACAATGTTCTTTTTTTTTTTTTTTGCACGAGTTGTTTCTGACGAGGCAGGGAGTGCGCTGAAAACGCGAAATGAGTTTGCTTGGGAGTGGCAAGGGTTGTGCGAGAGTGTGTGCCCGAGTTGTTTCAGGAGTTCCAGTCAAAGGGTTCCAAGAGCTCCTAACCATCTCTGGCATTTCGAACATATTTTAAATAAAGGCATAGTGTACAAAATGCCATGATGTCAACCTTTGACGAACATAGCAGCTCCATATGCTGTGGGGAAGTCAGTCATTGCTTGCTGGCTAGCTTAGGCTAGTTTTACCTCTCCCCTAACTACACCCCTCCCAATAAAAAAAAATATAATAATAATCCCGTGCTCCTCTCCAGGCTTTTACGTTTTCTTCTTCACACATCTCGATACCAGCAGGGTCAGTCAGGTGACATCACCAGGGTGAAACCTGTCGATTGGCCAATCAGTGAGGGGCAAGAGTGTGATGTTTGGTACTGACTCGAGTGCCAATGAATCTCCTAGAGAAGCACTTTGCGAGAAGGAGAGAGCACCCTTGGTTGGGAGTGTAGCGAAGGCCAGCAAGAACTGTTGGTGGCTGTTACTTTGATATTACAACTTCATTTTGAAAAATACTTGCTGCTCTATTTTCATTGTAGACTGATATGCAGCTGCCACTATGTAACAAATTTACGAGCCCGCTGTGGTTCGGGAACCACCCGTGAAATCTGACAGCAGTGTAATTAGATGCAATGGTGTCAAAATATTACTAATCTATAATTACTCTGAAACGATGGCAGTCCGGTAGTTCCTTGCTCTTTAGATTGCGGAAAGATGTGCATTGACATAACTCCATGGGGCATAGCTGAGCACAGGCACAGATTTCTCATTTGCAGTTGAGCCTTTAAAGAAGTTCAAGCGCTCTTTATTTAGTCATGCTTGATTTCAGTCAGGGTGAGTTACATTCATCCTGGGTGGGATACGATTTTAGTGACCGACACGAAGATCACAGTGAATCCAAAGCTATATTTTTGAACGATTTCTGCTTGGTGATTGTTTGACCATGACTGTTCTCGCATATGAAACATGCATAATTTGGTGCTGTCCTAGCCTTCTTGAAGAATATAAGCATGCTGGAGTGAAGGGAAATTTAAACTTTTTTGCACTTGTGTGTTCATTTTTCAGAAAGTGATGGCTCTCCCGAGGACACAGTTGAATTTGAGCTTAAAGTAAAGTGCACCAAAAATCCGCATGCTCCAAAGGATGCAACCATTCCAGAGGAACTTTACAGGGACCATGTCGGTGAGGGGCAGCAAACTGTTTTCATCACCACGTCTTGCACCAAAATACCTAAGAATAACTCACAATATCTTTTACGGCTTTATTTCTTTGCAGTGTATACAAAGCACCTCACATGGGTCCCCCTTGGATCGCAAGCAGAAATTGTGAGTCCTTTTAGCAGCTGAATCCTTCTGTGACTGTTCACGCAGCATGAACTTTTGTATACTTCGAACTATATGCTTGTCTTGCATTGTATTGTTGTTTTGTTCTTCTGTTCTTATTTCTTGTCAACCTGCTGCAGTTTGGGAACAAGCCACCGAGGCCTGTAGATGATGACATTATCCTAGCGAAGTTGAGACCTGGCCAGGTAAGGCTTGCCATTACAAAAAAAAAGGGGGGGGGGGGAGGGAGAGGGCGGGGAAAGAAGGACTTGCTCTAGATGAGCCATGGAATCAGGCCCCAATTTTACCTTAACCAGTTGTAAAACTACGCCTGTCTTGCACGGCACAACCCTAATCCTATGATTAATCACATACTTGTCACCTTTCTTTTTATTGACATTCTTTCTTTGTACAGGTGTAAATACTTTCCCTAACTTAACTCAAGGTGCATAGCATGCATGCACAGTATGGTTTACTGTTAAAGGGAACACCTAACCAGTTGAAATAGTCAATAGAACTGCAACGTTACCTAGCCTTTATTGGAAAAAAATGGCTTACATAACTGCATGTACTTTGGTACACAAAATTAGTCTGTGCGTTTTTATGTCATATGTCAGTGATAATTTGTGGCAAATTACTAACTACGGGTTCTCTTTAATGGCTGCACATACTGTACACAGTACATGTATTGACTTAAGTAGAAACAGCAGCAAAGGTGTTGATGTTTTCAATATATTTAAGGAAGTTGAGTCTGTGCCATGTTTCAGATGGGAATTGTCGAAGCAGAATGAATTGTAACTCCTTGATGCAACTACTGAAAGTTGCGTCCAATCGAGGACACACGCTGGAAATGCAAACCCAAGCCTTGCAAACTGTTGTTTGGCTCCATTTTTAAAGTTGTAAGAGAAAACACTGTTGTGTGGTCGAGTCTGCGCTTGCTGCTTGAAAGTTCAGCACATATTTCATTAACTAATCACTTGTAAGAGAAAGCTTTATGTCGGGAGCTTCTATCTAAGTACGTGGGAATGAAGAAATTGTTGCATATGTCATCCTTTCAACTAATGTACGTGACATTTGTTTCCTGCATACTGTAAGAGGAAAAGGTTAAGATCTGAATTTTGGGAGGAAGTCTTTTATTTAGGCCACTCATTTTTTATTTTTTATAGCAAAGAGTACTGAAAATTAACATTTAGGAATCCAGGCATCAAGTTTTACAACTCTGACTCAGTGATAAGAAATGATATGAGAATTCTGTAAATGGCATCTATCGGGGGCTATCTCAAGAGGCCAAATTGTACATGTTATAAACTGTTGTGAATTATACCACTGTTGTTTGAAAAGGACTTTTGCCAAACTGACGTAAGCAATGTAATAACTTCAGGCAAGCTATAAACTAATGCATCACACTTGGCTGCTTTAGTAAACCTAACGGACACAGTTTACAAATAGTGATGTTTGTTTTGGATGCAGAGTTAAGAGTTTTAAACGTAGCACGCTTCAATTTTTTTTTGAAGTTGACCAATTTTCGCCAACTCGTGCTACAAAACTCGCATGCCATGAATTAAAAGTTCTTCCAGCAGCTGGCAGGATTCAGCTTTTTCTCTCAAACGCACCAGATTTAATTAGAATTGGTGTGGCAGTTGACTGATAAGTGCATTCCTGCATTTCGTGTGGGTTTGCACATATATAGAAAATCAGCAAGGCTTGTTGCTGGTCTAGTTGGTTTGCCACGATGAAGGAAAGGTGCAGAGAAATATGAGCAAGGACAGGCACTGACTGGTGCAAACGTTCAATTGCATTATTTCTGTAAGAGGCTATCAATTCAAGCGAATTCTCACACATGGGCTGTGATGGCGGGATAGTGCACAAATAGTGCATGGATTGCGCGGGCGGTGATAATGCAAACAGAAAAGAACAAGAGAGAAAAAGATTATGCAGACCCAATGTGCATGTTGGAATCTTTGTGAAGCGAAGCTTTAGTGAAGCGATCATTTGAACACTATGCAACTAACAGATGAAGCATACAATTATGTTTATGTTCATCCTATGCAATGCATGATCTTGTGCAATGTTTATGTTTGTGCAGCACGAGGGTCGTAACTTTGATTTTGTGCAGTTTTTATATTTATGCGCTACATTGTTCAGAAGCTATTCTGAAATGCAAGCACCATGCCAAATCAGGTGGATATACAGTGTGAGAGGTTTACGTAGCGATTTGACGACGACAAAGACTTATCAAGGGAAGAAAGGCAATGACAGCTGTACGCACGGAAAAGTACAGCACACATTTGACTACGTTTAAGAGTTCTGTACTTCATGCACAGTGGTACGTACCCAATGGCTGAATCAAATAAATCAAAATAAGCTGTCGAACGTAGGAATGTGCTAGTATTCCATTAAGAAGAGGTGTCTGTGCTTTGAGCCTATGAGTCGACGTTATATGTACAGGTTTTATGGGGGTATATGAAAAAAAATTAATTATTAATACACAGAACAGAAGTGCACTTACTGGCACTAGTTTGACACTTGGCATTACAAGGCTAATATAAGCCTTTTTGCTGGAGTTTGTACATTCAGGCATATACATATCTGGTGAGAAACCAGCAGGCAACAGCAGCAGCAGCCACACCAAACCTGGCGGTAGGCAAAGAAAGCTTCCCTTTAAAAGCGAAAGATGCATATGCATGGAATAGGCGTGTTATTGCAACATCTACAACACTGCAAGGGAAATGGAAGTTTACTGCAAGCTAAAGGTTCCCCCCTAACATATTGCTCTTGGCTTCTTTTTTTTTCTGCTGAAGAGTGGAAAAAGCAGTGAATGGATGAGAGCTTTTGTTGAAGCTGGGCATTGCTGAATAAGCCGAATTAGGGAATCTCGTACAGTGTGTGTTCCTTTACAGTCTTTTCTTCCATACATTGTCTGCGCAGGAGATTGACCTGAAGCTGCATTGCATGAAAGGTACAGGCCAGGTTCATGCAAAGTTCTCGCCTGTAGGTGAGTGGCATTGCTTGTGTGCAAGCAGGTTTGGCGCTAGTGTGCGGGCATCATGCGTTCAACTCTTCATGAAAGTCCTAAACTTCGGAAGCATAAAAAGAAGAATACTGGAAAGCCGAGCTTGGCAAATAAATTAACAGCTCTTCTACACCTTGTTTTGGTTTTATATTCCAGGAGGTGCCAATGTTGGGATGTTGTGACAGAGAAGCCAGTCATGTGGAAGCGGGACATCGGGGGGGGGGGGGGTGCAACGCTACAGCACTTGCTGCAGCCTCGCTCAGTCGTCTGCTATGACGTTACTCAATGCATAAACTGATTTAGCAGCATGGCAGACAACCGGCCGAGCTACAAAACACCGCAGTGTCGTGCCACCACAGTACGCCTTCTGTGCCGTGACATCATGACGCAGGCACCTCTTGGGAAATGAAGCCGAAACTAGTTGTAGAAAATCTATTAAATTATTTAGGGTGCTTTGAAAGATTGCAGTATATTTCTTTTATGTTTTAGTAGTCTAGAACCTTTATTCAATGGAAAAATATAAGAAGTCCAAACTATTATGTGGCACTCTTTTAAGGCCTGAATTCTTAAAATCTTTTTTTTTTTTTGACCGAAGAAAAACAATAGACTAGCACTTGAGAGTGCTTGTATTCAAGATTAGAGCAGCCAGAATTAGTAACTAGCTTAGGGTGAAACTTTTGAGCGCTTGTTACAAAAAACAGATGAGTGTGTAGGGCTGAAAGTATGCTTTTTTATCCATACATCTTCTCGCTGTGCGGCCTTTTATACTTGTAAGGCGAACAGTTTTGCAACTTATAGCAGCTTGTAAAACGGTTGCTTTTCTAGCGACGATGATTGCAGTTGGTCCACCTCACTGGACGCAACTACGTGAGTTTATTGGAGTGTTTATTCTCAATGTAAGCAGTCTAACATAATTTATTGTTGCTCTTCACTGTCCCTTCAAAAAGATTATGTGGTGGCTTCAGAAATATCTGGGTCGTCACTCTTGCCAGTCTGCAAAGAAGACACCAAGAAAGAAAAATTCTGCATGAAATTTGCTAATTTGCCATAGATGAGCTCAACTTGTCCACAATGCTTTTCAGGATCTCGCGATTTTCATTTTCGCCTCTACAATTCTTCTAATTTTCTTGAAGTTCTTTAGTATAGTAGTGCTGTTATGCATCAGTTTAGCAATAACTCATTGAAATTTTGTATAACTACATGCTTAAGATATTGTCTTCATTGTTATTCTTCAACTATTCCTCAGTAAAGGAATTGGCCATTTTTGCCCATGATTCAGAATAGTAGCATGGCACAAAAGGGTTAATTGGCATTCATGTTGTCAAAAAAAAAAAAAAATAAAAAATAAAAAAAAGAAAGAAAGAAAGGAAAGTGAAGAAAAGAGAAACGAGAAAGAGAAAAGTTGCCATGATGACAACAGTGCTCATCACTGCAGTTGAACAGCCAATTGTTGCTCTCCTTACCACGCAGCCACGGCATCTTACCGCCTCCTTCCGGAGATACGACTTCTACGCCCTGTGCTGGATGAACAGGCGGAGCGGCTTCAGAGCTGCTTCTCCAAGGGAGTCATCAAGCTGGATGATGACCCAGATGGTCAGTTGCATGAAGCCTTGTGTCGTTTCCTCCGTTGCAAGCCTCACTGTGATCTCTCGAGAATTGAATTCTCACTTCAGTTAGGAAGAAAGTCACATTACACGAAGTAAGGCTTAAAGTAGTTTTATGGCCAGTATCAGTTACAGCAAACATTTGCTTACGAACAAAGATGTGTGATGTCGCTCGCCCATGACACATGAACAGCATTCACTCAGTGACCACAAGCAAGGTCACAACGCTGGCTTGATGTGGAATGCTGGCAGCAGGGTGCTCGTGTCCTTGTCCAAAAGTGAACATGTCATAGTTCACTGTTCATTTCACTGTGCCACGAATGTGAAACTTGGGAGAGCACATGACCTCCAACACTGGGCGTGCAGTAAGGTAATGTGCATCAAGGCACTGGCCTTTTCGACTCATCCTTGCACCCTTGTCCTCGCACTCATGACAGATCATGTGACCTCCCGTAAGGCTGAGCATGCATTGGTGCAGCTGGGCCAGCACAATGGCAACAGCAATGCATCAAGAGTGCCTCAAGTGTCTGTATGTTTGTTGTCGTAATAAAAACCTAGGCAAATAATGTGGCTGGCACTGTACTCGTTACAAATCCTATGTTGAAACAGGCACATTGATTGACTGAACATGTGTTTTATCTTTGAAAGAAATTGCTCTGCAAACTAGTATTGGAAAGGGCAATGAGAAAGAGTATGTAAAATTAAATGCCACAGTGGAGATAAAGTAGGCACTCTGGAGCCCATCCTTATTTAATTTTCAGGCAAGCCACTTAACACGCGCTTTCTGTAGTAGCTTTCTAGTGTATACAGCACAACCTTGTTGATACGATCCCGTGACGTGCAATTCCCCAGTGCCAACTTTCATGATTAAGAGCACCAAAAGTGACCCAACCTGCCGTGGTTACTCAGTGGCTATGGTGTTGGGCCACTAAGCACGAGGTCGCTGGATTGAATCTCGGCCACGGCGGCTGCATTTCGATGGGGCAAAATGCGAAAACACCCATGTACTTAGATTCAGGTGCACGTTAAGGAACCCTAGGTGGTCGAAATTTCCAGAGTCCTCCATTACGGCATGCCTCATAATCAGAAAGTGGTTTTGGCACGTAAAACCCCATAATTAAGTGTTTTTTTTTTTAAAGTGACCCAATACAATTACGCTTTTACTTACAAGTTCATGCGTTCCCGGAAAACATGATATTTCGGTGCCATTGTTCAGCACATCACCTATTTGCCATCGTACAGTACGTTTTCCAGCCGCTTGATACCATGTAAACAAGAAGAGGCATCAGGTGCGCGTGATAGAGAACAGTAGCCGCCCACCACAGCAGCTGCCCCACAATACTCGCTCGCCTGTCTTACGTGAAAACACCGGCACGCATTAAGTTTTCTATATTATCACCAGCCAAAATTTCCTCCCGGGTCATCGCATGCTGCATTCACAGCTATCGCTGCCAACCCTAGTGTGATAACTATCTTTACCTATCTGGTTGACAGCACATGAAGCGTTGTGCCATTGGAAGCACACTGCGTGCTTTTAATAGGCGATAACCCAAACGTGCCGCCATTCCCTGTTGAAGGTGGCACAAGGTGAGCGTCATGTTTCGCTCTAGCGGCATCGTAGGACATCGTATTCTTGCATTGCTCACCAGCTCGATTTCGTTTTGGCTTTTCATCGCCATCTTAAAACGCTATGCAATTGAAAAAATGATGATGTGCATCTCTGGTCCCTCAGGCACCACTAACGTGCATTGGCCTTTGTGCCACAACTATTTGTGCACATTTGTGCCCCAACGACCCAGGCTGAATTTGAGGAGCGTGAACGTAAGCTTGTCGAAGCTGCAAAAGTGTCAATGTGTGTCTCGGGCCGCTCGGGCCCTACCATCTTGGTCCGCATTGGCATCTCATGCTGCAACGATTTGTGCAGCGTGTTGAATTATGTAGATGTTAACTGCAGTTGAGTCTGTCAAAGCTTTTAGTGACTGTGGGTCGTGTCTTTCCCGGTTAGGTATTTCATGCATTTGTTTCCAGAAGGTGTAAATGAGATCATAATGTATTATTACTACCTTCAGGAACGAGACATTTCGTGGACTAATGAGAGGCACTCATTGCGGTGGCTCAGGGGCTTTAGAGTTTTGCAGCTGAACTTGAGACTTTCTTTTTTTTTTTAGCCACTGATTCTCGGCTGATGTTGGCAGAGTTCAATGAAGGCTGCAAGAATGTTTGTATATTTAGATGTAAGTGCGTGTTGAGGAACTTCGTGTCACCAAAATTAATCTAGAACCCTCCACCATAGCATCTCTCATTACTCGTGCAGTTTCGGGGTGTTCAACTGATGAATCGATCAACTGTGATTGGTACATAGTAGTCGAGCTGTCATTAAAAATGTGTTATCTGAAGCCTGCATTCTTCTTTTTTAATTCTTAGCCTTTCAGTAGTAGCAGTAGTAGTAGTAGTAGAACAACGCATTTATTGAAAATAGAACGAGCATTGAAGCTACTCAAGCTTCTTTGCTTGCCGGTAGGTAGGTTCCTTAGTCCCGAAGCCCCACAGCAGTAACTGCTTCCCATGCCCACCTTACCAGCCATAGCCGTTGGGGTCTGAACTGGCCAGTGCTGCTTTCCACTGGTCAAGGAGGCATGGTTGGAAGGTTTGGCGCATGTGCACATGTCCGCACCGTGTGGTAACACTGCAATGATGTTTTCCATTGCTGCTTCAGGTCACAAAGTGGCCAGGGTTGCCAATGCGAGGGCCGACACCTGCAGCCGAAACGTGTTTAGGTTCGACGACCTCAAGGACGCTGTCGAGCTGACGCGGGTCAAGGACCACTTCATCTGTGAGTGGATTTTGCTTTTTTTAACTATGCAGATATCCTCGGCCTGAATACATTTGCAGCGTTTATTTAGTTTGAGGAACTTCAAGGGCATTTTCAGTGCTGCCATGGGGAGAAATACTGTTTATTATGGCTGCGCCAGCTCTCAGACTAGCTGTACTTGGTGTCTGCAGTGTTTATTAGAATGAAAGCTTCATGCCTTCTCCTCTTTGTTTCAACATGGACTTCTCCACAACTTGATTGCAGCTTGTTCAGGCAGCCTTTACCATACTTACCCAATTCGAGCACGCTTCTACCCCATTAAAAAAAATAATGGGAAAAAAATGGCCTGTGCATTGCAATAAGTCTGGAACGTGGCAGCCATGACAACAGGCTTTCCAAAAAGATTGCGCAGCTTCTCTTTGCATATGTCCCAAGTTGTAAGGTCGGATTCGTGCGTCTCAAACCATACCTTCACGGTTCCTCGCAAGGAAAATATAACATTAGCCAGCATAAGCGTGCCATCCCACCTGTTGTGGTTGCTGACGCGTTGGTACCGCACCAACTATTCTTCGTTGTTGACATCGTGGTGCCCGTGAAGGTTCCTGGGTCAAGTGGGTAGGAGAGGACAACTTGCAGTGCTGTCTGAGTGGACGAGGCAGCGTAGTTAGCCATGGCAGCAGAACAGACGTGTCATCCGCTGCAGAGATCCAGATCCGGATTGTGGCAAGCTTGCTCCACAGCTCCACCAAATATTATGGGGAAGAACAGGAAGAATGACTTCTCCGATGTGTGAGACAGGCAACCAAGACTGTGAGTTGTTTGGTGTACCGCCTTGAACACGCTACTAGTGAATTCCTGGTAAGCGCTGAAAGGGATATATATACAGGGAGAACGCCTAGCTCGAAACCACATGGCGTAGCGATACCACTTATTGATGCCAGCGTCACATCATGTTCCTCTTCTCCTAACGTCTTTGTGTAGTGGCACAAACTACTACATCACAATATTTTACCGTTTCATGCCTACTTAATGGTCGGGAAATTAGGAATAGAAAGGCTTGAAAGGTTCGTTTTATCAAAGGAATCAATCTCATGATGATGTATATTTGTTGCAATGACATTATTTAGGTATCATTTATCGTATCACCGAGTAATTTCGGAGACAAGGTGCCCAGCGGCACCATGGACACCTAGAAGGGTAGTCAGCATCTATGAGGGACAGCGTTCCAGGTAGGTGACAACCGCCAGTGTTCAGTGGCGCTGCGGTGACTCAACTTTTAACATGCGTATGGGTCAGCACGTGATGTCACCAGAGCTGTGACGCACTCGCGCCGTATACAGACTGTTGCTTAGGATACACCTATAATGCTTGGTGGCCTCCAGGCTGCTCTCTACGCAGGGCAGCGCCACATGCTTCGTGCGCTTGCCCTCACTTTCATTGTGTCGAGTGAAGCTGTAATTAATAAGTGACTGCACATTTACGGACTTGTATTTGTGAACGTGCAATGAAGCTGCCAACTTTTCTCACTTTCATGTTACAGGACCAATTTATGTGAAAGAGGGATGAACCAGTTGTTTTTTTTTCTTTACATTTATTCTTTTTCTACTGTCCGTCCTTACTAACGGTTCACCTCAGCGACGCCAAATCCAAATCGCACTGCCAGCAACCTCGGAGTATTACTACGCTGCGATATTGCAGCACTACTGACTTGAAAGAAGAGAGTATTCACTACCACGCCCAAAATTAAGCGAGGAGGAACCCACTGCCCTCCACAGACTACAAGCGAATGCATGTATGTTCGTGGAATTCTCGTGCAGCGGATGCACCCCACACAATTCTCGTACCTATGCCGATTCTGTGATGTAACAAACACCCTCCAACACGTGGTGTTGGTGTGCCCACACCGCGAGAAAAACGCTCAAGATGAAGCTGCAGAACTTCTACAAGCTGTCAAAGAAACATGGGAGGCAATGTTAACGGCACTGAGCCTACAGGACCAGCAAAGTCTGGTGGACTGGCACGGACTGGGTCATTAGCCAACGGTTTTCTGGACTGAGAGAGCCTGCCCACCTACAGCGAAGAAAGAACACTTTCTCACTGTTGCACACTGTGAATGTTTATTCCTCCTCCTCTTCCCAATGAGGAGAAATCACTGTTTCTTTCTCTTACAATGAAAATCTAGTCAGGGAACAACCAAGGGTACTGCATGTTGCATGTTTGGAGTATGATAATCGAGGAGCGCACTGCAGTCGGGGGTGCATTAGAATAGAGTACATACGGCTGACCTACACCAGCCTATATGCATTTCCAGAGAAAAAAAAAATTTATATATTGTGGGGATGCGCGACTCTCGCGCGTCCCCTGATATGTTTTTCCCGCATGGCGCGTCTCCTGTAATCCGGCTTCGCCGCGTGGCCTGCGTGATGCCCGCGGCGGTCGATGTGGTTGGGGCGCAGTGCGAGAGATGGCCCGAGTGTTCCGCTGCTAACGCCGCCTCACGGCACGGTTACTTGGGGGCGCAGGGGAGAACAGGCTGTCTCTTTCCCGGCGGGTCGGCGAACAGCGTGGACGACCCGCGCGCCGCCGACCCATGCTTCTGCGAGACCACCTCGCGTGGCCGCCTTGGAACGTGCCACCGTCCGCGTGACCGTACACGCGAATGACCAGGCGTTGGGATCCAGCATGGGGCGAACATGTTCGCTCGCTATCCGGTCGCGGTGAGGCGGACTTCTAGATTTGTCGCGCGCCCATCGGCATGTTTTGTAGATAGCAACTCGGCTAGCAGGCATTGATCTATCAAAGGTGCAATAAATGCCCTTGTGATTGTTTGCACTACTGTGTTGTCGTTCCTTTGTCCCAGGAGCACGGAGTCACCCCTCCCACAATATATCAAGCTCCCCGTCTTTCTATTTTCAGTTTCTGTGGAATCCACGGGTGCCTACACGCCTGACCTCCTCGTCACAGAATCCATCAAGGTGCTCATGTCCAAATGTCAGATGTTCCTCGATGAGCTGGAACACGTGCAGGTTCATGGCTGACTTGCCGTGGGAAAGATTACAACTGTGAAGATCCATCCGATCATTGGGGGTCACTGGCTACAATAAACAGCAGTACCCAAAGTTTCACGTTAACATTTTCTTTTTTCTGTTCACAAGTGCTCACATGTGCTCTAGAACATTAGCCCTTGTGAGGCAACCATGTGTGGCTAAGAACGTAGGTGAAGTACAATCCACTGTTAAAGAGAACACCTGTTTAGTGCTTGGCTAACAATTACTGTTGAATTACGGCAGTTACAGCAAAATTAAGGCGTGAAGGCACAAACTTTTTTGTTTTTAATGTGTAGATTTCACCATAATGCACCCTGTCAGTCATTTTTTATCTCATTATAGTGTAAGTGATTCTGTTATACTTGGTTTACTACAAGATAGGTGTTCCCTTGAAGAGTGGATCGGGAATGCAGACGAGAATGCAGTCGTCTCACATGCACGCAAGGAAATAGGTAGTTTAGGTAATGTGCTCCTGGCCCAAGACAGTGCATCTGTGTGGAGACGTTTTTTTTTGTTTGTGTTAGCTAGTTTGTTTGTTTCAGGCTGTGATGGTGCACATTCAGTGTGCGCAGCACGTAATGGGCATGATGTACAAACAAAATGTAATGTCATCTCAAAACTGGGTGCTTGAGCACGTGAAAAGATACTTTAGGATGATTCTTATTTGCTTATTCTGTGTTCCTGTGCTTTTAATTATCAAGTAATGTGCTCTTTCCCTACCAATTCCTAGCCTCCTGGTCGGCTCAGTTTGTATAGCAATCAACTCAAAGTCTGTAATGCAAGATTGGGTACGAGGACCAGGATGAGTTTTCCTTTAACTGTGAAGTGCTTCTTTTCTGAAGAACTCGTTCCGAGTTTCCTTCATTCTTTTGTGCTACTTCTGGTTGGATGACAGTTTTTTTTTATTGCGATAGCAACTGTACAGACACTTCAGGTGAATTTTCGCTGTCGGCATTGCCGTGATGTTCCGTATAAAGTGCAATTGTTATAACATTGTGGCCATGCGCCGCATGCTGTAGATGCAAGGGCGAGCCGGAAGGATGGTGGCTTGATGCAGCAGTGTCTTCTTGCTCTCGTGAGAAAAGAAGGTGGGGAGGGTGCACGCCGTCTTCTCACGTGCGCAAGTGGGGAACAGGGAGACGTGCAGTGTGCTAGGAGGGAGAGGGAAGGCGGCCCCTTTGCGGTGCTTCTCCTCTTCAACTCCAGCTGCGGCATCTGAGCACGTCAGCGCGAGTCTTATCTTGGAGACAATCTGTGCTTGTTCGAAGGCTAGCCGACCTGAGATAGCTGATGGCTTCATGTGTGCTGTGCTCTCACGCACTTAGTTCATGTTGAAGCATCCGGCACGAATGGAAATTTGCTCGCTGCTGCTGCCGCCTTCTTCATGCCAGCGTTCTGACAGCAAGTGTCCATAGTCATCGAATGAGATGTGTTTGTGTTAGTCTACACACCCATGACAGTGTGCTTGTTAATTTATTAGTAAACGAACGTTTACAGCAGTTTATGGGGATGATAAAGTGATTAACCTTACCTCATATAGCTGTTCATTTGCTATCGCGATCAGTGTTTCGTGGGCAAAAGTGTGATTTTTGGGGGATACGATTAACTGGCAACCACACGCACGTGATGTTCAAGCAATGAGATGGGGCGACACTGGTGTTTCTCGATGTGGGGCAACCACATGCATGCGACATCGTGAAAAGAAGTAGCAACAAATTATCATTTTTGCTGAATAATTACAATTGTACCCTCATAAAAGGTTACAAATGTGCCACAACATCAACATTTTAATTGAACTGTAGTAAATATAGTTTGAAAATTATTTACAAAAAAGTGTTTCACATTGCCAACATCAAGCGCTGTGGCACCATCTGTTAGATATAAATAAAAATACTTTTGCAGCTTGGCAGCGCCTTAGGCCTAACGATTTCAAAACAAGCAGCTGAGAAAAAGTTGTCTTCTGACTTGAAGCATGCAGTTTTTCATTACCGCATTTCCAATCCGTAAGGTTCCAACAGGAGGAGCGACGTGTGCAGTGATCACACACATTGATTACAATGCAAACTGTGTTTACGTAATACAGTTTAATAAGTACAACGTCAATCATTTCAACATGGAACAGGCACAAACAATGCGAACGAATAACAGAGAAGACAAGTCAAACTTAACAAGATATGTTACAGCAAAAACAAAATTCCTAGAAGGAGCCCTGACAAATGCCATTCATATGTTTCCAGCGAGCAAAGCCAGTGAGTTGTCACGTGCTATACCTAAGATTGCTCCTCAGTGAGTGCAGGTCACGTGATCAGGACGAGTACCTTCAAGTGCCGTCTGTGATTGGCTACTGCTACTTGAATGGTCTTTCCATCATGTCAATTTGGTGGGAGCCTAAACACTGGCGAAAAAGGAAATGCCAATTTGAAATGGTTGGTGAATATGGACCTAGAAAGTTAACACTTGATCCCCTCCTCCAGCAGCAACACGTTGCTTGCCTTGACGAAGGAAGCAACTGGCTGGGGAAATAAAAGGAAGAAAACAGAAACAGAGGCACTACCTCAGTTTTAGTCGGCTCTTTGTAAATTTGTCCTGGCTGGTTGATAAGTAATAGTTATGTAGATGTTTAATGTAAAACTAATGAGGGCGTGATACAGACCGACAAGTGCTAGTACTGTCTGCACCTGGGGGTGTTGATCACCTGGTGCTGCATTTGTGATTCTAGTGATTTTACTTTCCAAGTGTGCTGACTGGCTATTCGGTAACTATTAATTTGACGAAAGAAACGCTTCTAGCGTGGTACGCTACCAATCTCTGTTAGATGTCCATATCTGCCAAGTCTCCAGAATTTCTCTGTTTACAATTTGGACTTATGAACGTTACGTGAAGCTTTACAAAAAGTGAATTTTGTTTGCGAAAAGGCTTTGCTTGCAAGTCCTTGAACTTTCCGTCGGAAGTCTTCTGATGGTGAAAAGACTGAACGGTGGTACAAGCTCCATGCAAGTTTATACAGATAAGTTCCTGGAGCAGTCGCTGAAAAAGTCTGCGATCTAAGATCTTTGCTTGTCACTATTTGCTGTGTCAACTTTGTAGCTGCTTGTGTGCTGTGCCTAAATTAATTAAACCATCCTTAATAAAGCGTGTTTGTATACCTGTAAAGCTTGTAGTGCCCAGGGCAAGCATTAAAGAAAATGTTACAAGATGCCTTGTTCGAAGATGCTGCCAGATACTGCTGGCCCAGGCAATGCATTGTAATTTAACAATGTGCCAAACATGTCTTTCTGAAACCATAGTCTCTCTGTTGTGAACTTCGATCAGGCTGTAGGCTATGCTTGATTGCAGTTCAAGTGCTTATTTTTGACAGGCATTGTGTCAGGGCCCCTCTAGGAGCAATGCATGTGACCTCTCAGATGCCATGATATGTGTGCGCTGCATTGTTAAGATAATGATGGAGTCGTGTGCGGCCGTACCGTTCAGGTTAGCTTTAACTGTGCTACGTGCTTCTTGCCTCTTGCACAACTAGTTTCACTTTATTACTCAGTATTGTGCACAGCCTTTTCTATGGTGCATGGTCTGCAGTCCTTTGGCCACTGAAGCCAGAACAAATTTTACATACTCGGCTGCCATTTTGGCTTGCAGTCAGCGAAACGTATCTAGGTGACGGTCTGAATCTTAGACACTTCAACACACATTCAAAGTGTGCGCACGCTGTGGATAAACATAAAAAGAACAACGCATGCACATTTTCAACCTGCAGCACCCTTAACTGCGTCACCGGCATCTAGGATTGCTTGTGTGAGACGCACAAGTATTGTAGCTATGCTTGGCACTGGCTTTGACTACGTACGGCTCTTTCGAGCGGTTTGACCAGCACTGCCTTTCTGCTAGGCTACTTGTACATTGATCAGCCTAAGCTCTTCTGCGATAGATGAGTGAAAATTGTCAAGACAGGTTGTATCACCGTGAGTTAGCTCTCACGTATGAGGTATATGTCAAGAGGTTTCAACATGACAGTCAAAAAGTCTCTTCAACAGTAAGAAATAAAGGGTGCCACAAAGTCGAGCATCCTAGATCTATGCCCTTCAGAGCAGGCCCATCATCCAGTGTTCCACAAAAAGCTTAGGTGCTCCTTTAAAAGCTTGAAAACACACTCGCTACACTCAAAAGGCTTTGAAGGACGAGTTGCACTGCCTAGAAGTAGAAAGCGAAAATGTCGCAACAAAGCAGACATCTGGTGTTTTCCTCTCAGACACATTTTTTTCTGTTTATAACATTGCTGAAGGTCTGTTTCCAATTTACAGACCTGACTAAGCCTGTCCTTTGTCGAGGCAAGTGGTCTGAAAGTGATTCTACCAAAAGACAAAATGTCATGGCGGAACGATTCTCTGTCAGCAGGAAGTTGGAACAGCTTTTCGGCTCAGAATGCTCGTAGGGCCCGTCTCGGCAGCCGATATGTGACCTACAAGTCACCTCCCGACCTTGACTAGGTCATAAAGCAGTCCTTGCCACTGGTCATTGTGTGGCGCATCTTTCATTTCAGTGGCACTTGTAATCTCACCGTTCAAGTTCGGTGCCAGTGACAAGGGCGCAGCTGTCACCACCGCAGCATAGTCTCGTGTGGCTGCGAAGCAATGACAAAGACGATAAACTGTTCTTGGTCAAAGTGTACGCAACTACACAGTCACTGAGTGATGTCGTTAACTCCGTCTGTACGCGCACCATCAAATGTCGTCTGCTGTCAATTGCTTCTGGTGTGAGTGATAGCTCTGATGTGGTGATGCTCCTTGGTAGCTGTATAGAAGCTCGACGCCTGCACCACTCTTCACTCGTTAAGTCTCCTGCTGTTGTTGTCACATGCTCAGAAGTGGCTGAACACAATCTCGGGCACAGACTTCCGAGTCGAGCCATTGCTGGGGTTGCTGTCCTTGCTGTTGCCGCTGTCCTTGCTGGCATTACTGTCCTTACTGGCATTGCTGTCCTTGCTCTTGGTGCTCGCTCTGCTCTGTATCTCTGGGGTCTTGGGGCCAGAGTTGTCCTGCAGAATGGAATGTGATTGTCAAGGAGTGTCTTGCCGTAAACAGTGCATTAGCAGAAGCATTAAAAAGCAACTTGGAAAGATTAGTTGCAGGGCCATTTGCTGAGACATTTCTAAATGGATGCTAGGAACAAACAGACACACATATAGTTGTCTGTCTTTTGTGTGTGTGTTTACGTCCATTGTCCATTTAGCAATACAAAAGGAGGTTGCCTAACAAACACAGTGGGGGAATGCTGCAACAATCTTGCAACAATTTGTTGCTCTGTATTGCTCCAAAAGGATCTTTTTGTCTAAACTGTGCCGCTGCTGTACCACGACGTAGTTTCGGCATTTAGAAAATTCGGAAGCCACCAAGTAATACAATACAAATTGCGGTGCCACTGTATTCATTAGCCGCATTCGTTCGGGGCGTTACAGCCAGTGAGACTGCCGCTGTGGCAGCGGGCACAATCAAACTGATTCCTATTTTTATGTGCCAATTGTGAGGCATGCTTGCGGCTACGGTAAGTTGGGCGGCCATGCTGGCTTTGCGACGGCATGACCAACACACTCGTTTCACGCATCATGGGCTGATGCGCGATGGTGCTCTGTGCATAGGGAAAACAGGTAGTATCAGTGTCCACCATACCTATTCTTGTTGCTTGCTTGCAACTTTATTAGTTGCACCATATTTGATATTAAAGATAATTTGAGGTTGTTGAACATTATAACCACATGCACAGTGATTGGGTTTTAGATTACAGTTCATGCTCTTTATCAGCTATGTCTTTGATAATATGTGTGGCTTTGGTAAAGCTCGTGGTAAAAAAGTTGGGACGTGAACGAGCACGTGGGCGGGCCTAGTTCTATGCGCCTTGTCCTGCGAGTGCATATCGGTGGCATAATAATGAACATTGACGCGCTTAAACCGCTGATTATGGTTCATAAAACGAAATTGGAATGTCTGGACTATCAAATCTACGAAGTGGTCCTTCCTTAATGGGACAATAAACAGAAAGGTATCTTCAGCTGCACTAGTAAATTACCTTTGTAAACAACAAAAGAGCCCCTCTTACTGTCGAAAGGGACTTAGTAAGCCAGTAAAGTAGCAAGAATCCAAGACTAGGTGGTGACACCCCGCCTTGGAGTTCTCGCCCAAGCTTCCCATGACGTCGTACATTTTGATGGCAACTGCTCGGGTCTAGATAACTGTTTATCGGTGGAGTTGTACTAGATTCTATCACAAGAGTGGAAGATTACTTAGCAAACTTGAACAGCTTTAACAGGCCCACAATGGCCCAAATACTTAAAAGTGCTTTGAAATCCATGGCGTCACACTAGCGCTGGCGTTTTGACGCAACATTTAATAAGGGGAACTGTGACCTTCATGTGCTCTTTTGGTAATGTACTTATTTCCGCAAAATTGAAGAGTGTTTCTCTTTATAGTGCTCCTTTAGTGTTCCTCGCATGGTTTCGCACAGTGCTGCCGGTAGCATGTAGTCGTAGGCTCGCCTGTTGGCGTCATGGCGTGCTGCGGGTGAATCACTCACTTTGCTTGTATAGTTCTTATGTGGAAATGCTTATGTAAACTAAAGAGAACACTAAACTATATTTCATTTTTCAGTGTGCGCTTTGGTGAGAACCTTCCACATGCTCTAAACACAACAGTATGGGTGCTCTAAAATTAGATTTTGCTTGTTCCAATGGCTGCTACAAAACACTGAAGGGTATTGCCACCACTGCAAACACTGACCATTGTGTCCTCATTTCAGCGCATTAAAGTTTAACGCCAAAAGCTCTAAATTATAATGCCACTTGAGTGGTGTCGCATGTTACAAAAAAATTTTAGCAACATAACCACTAATGGTAGCGCTGACCTAAAGATTTTCTCGGAACTCGCTAGCTTTGGCCCAGCACATTTGTGAACACTAAACTCGCAAGGGTCAAAGTCTCATTAAACGGTGAACATAATCTGGAAAGCCAGGCAAAATGCATGTATAATCTTAGTTTGATAAGCGTTATTCAATGTTTAAATGTGTTAGTTGCTGTCCTCAATTGCCTCTGCAGAAAAAGAATTTTAAAAAGGCTCCAGTCTGTTGTTGAATGTGACATTACATTCTTCGTATGTAATATATTACAGCGAAGCTGTTTATGGCTAGGGTTCCGCGTATTCTTTCTGTCCGTCAACAAATATGTGTGAGCAAAAACTATCATCATCAGCAGTGGCTCATGCCACTGCTCGTGCATTCATCATCATCATCTTCTACCACAGCTAGCTCGTTGGCGCCCCTCGGCGTGACTGCAAACGCGCTCGTGCCACTCCTCGTGTATTTGTTGTCGTCGTCTTCTGTCACAGCTGGCTCCGTTGCCGCTCATCATGCTAGCATTCCTATACTGCCCCTCTCTCTGCGAAGGTGCTGACAGCACTGGTCCACTGCCAGTCGGTGCGGTGATTTCGGTCTCAAATTCTTTGCCTCAATATATCGCGAAGTGAAAACACGAATGTATAATACGAATGAACGCAGATGTATGCGTGTACCTTTCGTCACAATGACCACCGATCAACACAATAAATGTGTTTGTACCTTTTTTTGAAATTCTCTGTCACCTCTTCGTCGTGTTCTACACAGCTTCGCTGGTCATCAAACCTTCACAGAGTGGAATGGCTCGTGATTCTTTTTCTAAACCCACTTTTATTGCATTTCAGTTTTGCACGTTATTCCAAACTGGATTTAAATCTTTGGTAAGCCTCATTGCCACTGCATTTTATTGCATTAAAGACTCTGGGACCTAATCACACAATGAAATTCACCTTGCCTGGGCAGTGCGGTTATTATAATTCTCATAGTATGCCAGTATCCGTATAAAAAAATTACAGAAATAAAAGAAAAAGATAAAGGTGGATTGGACGCAACACTATCTTTGGTCTTCAAAAGTATGTTGTAATCATGTGTAACATGGCAAAGGTGCGTTGCAAACCTGCAGGTCGTTCACGTTGCCATAGCTGTCAA
Organism: Dermacentor variabilis; assembly: GCF_050947875.1. Classification (NCBI taxonomy): domain Eukaryota; kingdom Metazoa; phylum Arthropoda; class Arachnida; order Ixodida; family Ixodidae; genus Dermacentor; species Dermacentor variabilis. The sequence continues at coordinate 129,434,761 of NC_134574.1, forward strand.
TCCTCTCCATGCGACAGAACATGGACATCCGCCGGTTGTTACGGTCCTGCACGTTGCTCGCACTGAGATTGCCCGGCGCTTGCTCAGTCGGACCAAAGCGCACCCGGAATTTGTCAGTCCAAGATTTCTGCACAGAGACATTGACACATATTGATTTATTTATTTATTTATTTATTTATGCATACTGCAGTCCCTGGTGGGGCTATAGCAGGAATGGATAATACACTATAATACAAGAAAGAAATGCAATAGGCAACAAAAAGGAAAGTTCAAGTGCAACGTTGAGGGAGCACAGACAAGAATTCATTTAATGGGAGAGAACGGTTGGTTCCTGGTAGCGAATTCCATGTTTCAATTCCATATTATGATGCATGTAATAGTGCTGGGTCATTTTGCCAGTTCAGAGTAATGACAGGGTCTGTTAATCATAGCAGAAGTTGGTCTCTTCAGTTGAACATGTCGATAGCAGATCGCCATCTGATGGCCTTGTTCTGGGTCCTCAGCCTGGTGCAAACACCACAACTGTGATTATGCGAGCAGATTTAGCCTTTTTTATGAGCCACTCGGACTGGACACACGACACTAGAGAGGCCCACAACGTGGAGGGCCTAGTGTATTCACACTTCCTTCTCTTCATCATCATCACTCCTTTTCTCATTGGTCCCCTTTCCCAGAGCAGGACAGCATGCCAGAATAAGCTGTAACTCATACCAAACTGTCAGCCTTTTTGCAAATACCTCCTCTCTCTCACTCTCTCTCTCACTGCGTCCCTGAATATTTTTACAAGTGAATTGTAATGCCTATAGTCTAAGCATGTGGATGTGAAGGAATACATAAAGGAACAAACCATCATTTGTTCAAGACGTAACTGTGCCATAGCTGAGAAGTCTGCTTGTATAGTACGTGGATTTTCAGTATTTTTCATGACCGAGGAGTGCGAAAAGCCTGTTAATGTACTCTTGTCATGCAGAAATAAAAGCCTAGTTGGACTACTGAAAGCCGTTGCTATTGGCAACAATAACCAATTTCATCCAAATTCAACAATATCCAACTATGTTCTAGAAAATGCCATACTCCAGCACTGCTACGATAACTCTAGCATGCTATGCAGGTGCAGCTGATTTGTCTGTGTCATGAGATAATTAGCTTTCAACAAGCAGCGGGGTGCACGTTTCTGTATCCAGCTCACCCTGTTGTGACACTCTGTCTGTTTACTACCAGTGATGACCATCAGCCAAGGGCAATAGTGTAAGAAATTGTGCAAGGGGTTTCACAGCAATACTCTGAAGGATATTCATTCATCATGAAACCGAGGAAAAGCATGAGATCTGCATTCTTGCACTGCTTGTGTCCTTCAGTATGGACCTCTCGCACCACAGGATAACCATTTTGCTGCACTGTTTCACTTGACGAAGCATGCAGGATGACTTCAGTGCCAAGAGATGCAGCCCCATTGGGGGTAACATTCCTTTAAACAGAGCAGCAGCAACAATGGCGTGTGAGTGTTTGTTTGCCAGGTTTCTACTGCAGCAGTAAACCCCAATCTACATGCAAGCCCTTCAATCTGACTCCTGCTTCCAGAGTCTCCCACATTTGACAAGCGAGCAACATGCGTATGCACCGTGTCTTACTGAAGTTACTCCAGCATTTGTTACTGTAAACACTCCCATCCCCTTACTGCAGTTCGGCAGGATACAGTAAAGGTGTTGGGGTACAATGCATACAGTGCTGTACACTGTTAAAGGGAACACATGAGCGCACAGCACATGCAAATATTCTCCTCTGGCAAGTGTGGAAATGGCCGGATTTGCAGCAGATTACTTGTAGTTGCTGCCGCCGGCATCTTTCTACGCACCTGTGCAATGCGTGTGCATAGTTTCAATGGGCACTTGCAACTGGAGTTCGGCAAAGGGAGGGTTGCGCATTGGCGTGTCCCCTTTAACAGTAAACTGTGCCTGTGCACGGCACACCAATGCGCAGGTGTTGCAGGAAAGCGCTGTAAAAACTCACAGGCTTGTCCTCGTTCTGGTGGTCGTTCTTGTCGGTGACAAAGGATGGGTTGTCGAGACCCACTTTGTCGCCGGTGCTGAACATAGAGAGACGCCGCTTGCCGGCGGCCAGCTGGGAAGGGTCCGCGTTCGACATGAACCGCCGCCGGAAGTTGTCCGACCACGACCGCTGAGCAATGGAATTGAAGAGGAGATCGAGGAAAGGCTATAGAATGACACTTGCAATGCCATGATCACAGTGCGGCATTGCATGAAATGTTTACTGAAAACAAGTCTGTGGTGAGAGTGTTTTTTAGTATAACAACTTTTAAAAGAAATTTTGCACTTGCTGCTGCTTTGCTTTAGTCAAAATTTCTCAACATGATCGCATTTTTTTTGGTCAGCATTGTTCAATAAAGCAATTGAAATCTTTGCTTGCCTGGTTTGTTCCAGGAAAAAGAAAAAGAAAGAAAAGTACTGTCATATATGCACACCTGTGTGTTAGAGAAGCAGGCTGTCGCTGAGATGTGGACTAGTTATACTGCCCGTAGGCAATGAAGGTCCGGGCAAACAAGGCGCACAATGACCTAAAGTGTTTTACTGAATGATTAAGACTAATGTAGCCTTATTGAGAAATGAAACACAAACCAGCTATAAGTGCACAATCTATTTTTTTTTAATTTGTAGAATAAATATTCAAGCACTGTACAGCCATGCCAAAATCATATATGGTAAGTTCCTTCATGTACTCTCAGTATAAATGAAAATTGGTTTAAGATAAAATGAACAAGAGGGCAGCGTTGCATGCAGTCGTAAACATTGAGGCAGTAAGATGCTTAGCAAATGAGCTAATAATAATGTTAATACACCGCAGTCTCATGTCGTATGTAAGAGGTATTCTACTTCCCTGCCATACATGTTTGCACCCACTCCCCATCCCACTTTTCCTTATTCATGAATGGGAAACAGGAACCTGTTCATGTTTAAAGTTTATGCTGATAGTACAACACTTCAGTGATGATAAAGGCTGGGCTATGTTGGTTTGCGATCAACGTTTAAGCATCCATGCCAGGATTTGTTATGCAGCAAGTTCAAATACAAGCTATGCCCTATGCAGTGTACTGAGGGCATCCTACACATTTCACATCCAACACATTAAAAGATAAAGATAACTGGCTTTTAGAAATGCTTGGCTGAGGGGTGCTCAAAATGTGTGGAGTTTACAGCAGTCAATGCTTGTAACCTGTGACCATTGGAATGTGCAATGGTGATCAGAATCTTTCTTCATTATGTACGTAACAGTGTCAAAATATGTATTCCAGCCGTATACAAACTGTCAGGTTCCATAAGGTCATTAATGCCAAAGCAAGTATGCTTGGAAACTTGCACAATAGGCTTGTCTTTGGCGGCAATAGACTCAGGGTGCCAACAGGGCCCTGATTTCTTGAAATCTTATATGGTACATCAAAGTTACACACGAGTCATGAGGGATGCTACAGTGGAGAGCTCCAGACTAATTTTAACAATGTCGGCTTGTAAGAAGTGTGCAGAAATTCTCACTGCCTTCCCCCATTTTAAACTGCAGCTGGAAAATTAAGTCGTAACTGCCTCTTGTTCATCAAACGAGCACTGTAGCCACTTAGCCGAACTTGAGAAGCCACAAAGACCCTCGTTGTGAAGGACCTTGATGCAGTTGAAAAATTTATTTACTGCATGGCTATGATGACTACAAACCATGACTATAAGAAAAAGCATTGCACAGTACACTTACCACCCGAGTTTCATCGTCGTCGCCTCTGTCGATCATGATGGACTGCCTCCGGCGTACGTCGTGGAGCAGGCACAGGCCAAAGTTGTTCATGACACTGGCTCGCCGCTGCTGACCAGTGCCGGACCAGTCCAGGCTGGCATCTGGCATGAAGTTTTCATCTCCCACAATCACTAGGATTGTGCGGTCGTTGTAGACGTTTTTCTGTGCCAGCATGAAGAAAAACAATATGCACAGCGATCATTTGCAAGGAGCAGTACAGCATTCCATTTCGTGGCCATGTGTGCCACAACATAGGAGATTGTTGAGGAAGTGAAGGTTGAAATGTGAAAGTCAGCATAAGCAACCACAACAAGGTAAACTGAAAAGAAAGGAATATATACACACGCACACACACACATATACACACACACAACATTTGTGCAACAACTGACAACAGTGACAGAATATATGCTCAACTTCTGAAGTGGGATGAATGATAAATCAATAAATAAATGTAAGTAACATGCTTACTGAGAAATGAAATGGGATTTCCAATATATTAAACGAGAAGCTTGAGCTTGTCATATTCCAATATTAACAGTGAATTTGTTTTCATGTGACACGGATGTACAGAAACCTTGTGTGAGAACATATTTACATTTCCCGATAAATTTTTGATGTGCCATGACATTGAAAAGAAAGAAAAAGAACAACTAAAGGTTCCTTGTATGAAAATGTGACCAAAAGGACATGAGATAGCAGGTTGAGGTCTCTTTTGCCCATAGTGCCACTATGGTCAGTCCATGCTCTTGCTCGTGATATTGCTGCTTCAGGTGCACATTGGCAAAACTAGCACTAGCGATGTGAAGATCTACATAATAAGTGCCTTGGTAAAGTCTCTGTGTTTGTTTCTCTGCCATCTAGCATGCACTAAGCAAACGACGGCTCTTGCCTGCGGGATTTTTGGTGCATATCTTTGTGTCTTTTTTCAGAATTCTTTATTGCTTTTAGTGTGATTAGACACATGAGACACAAGGAGCTTCAGACTAACCAGTGATGAAGCGAACCAGTGCAAATACTAGGTATAACTTGCTATTGTGTGTGAAAAAATGTCTTTTGAGGATATTCACCTTGCATCATCACATAGTGCTCATGATTATACATGATATAGAGATTATAGTTACCTATAGCTTCATGTGTTTACTGAGCCTAGGCATTGATTTTTGTGTCTAGTATTTGGAGACATGCAGCTCTCAGATCTGTATCTTCATGATTGAGTTTAACCATTGTATCAATTCTGTGTGATAGATGTTTAAAATAATTTAAGGCAGAGTGTTGTGGGTACTGTATTGTAAACAAGTTCAAGACACTAAGGCTTGGAAGCCATATGGAAGTGACTGACAGCATAGGACTCGCTATGAATGGCTTACCCTGAGAGTGATAGAGTAGACAGAGCTTGGAATGCAGACAGGGCCGAGGAATTCATCTGAGTTGTTAACGTCAGTAGCCACGCCCTGGACCAGGATGACGTCTGTCATGGAGGGTCGCACCAGGTAGCTGTTCACCGCGCTCAAGTCAGGCAGGAACGCATGGTCCAGGTGCATCATCAGCTTGTTCTGAGACCAGTTCTGCACCGAAACAACAGCCGAGGTCACATGAGAAACGTGTAAAGGTAAATTTGATCCTGCCTGTAGATTTTGACTAGGCAGAAAAAAAAATGGGACAAAATGGGGACAATATGTAAGGAAAGCAGGGCAGTAGTGAAAGACTGAGATGGAAAAGGCAGTGTGGAAGATGAATATTTGATAACATTAGACAGTAAGGTAATGACAAAACTAATAATAATAGGATGAAGTGATAAAGAAAAGAAAAGATATTAGTGAACTTTCCAAAGCATGATGGTAACAGAGCTAGGTACAAGGACAGTGCAATTAGACAAGAAGGCACGTACGAGCATGCAGTAAGAACAATGATGAGAGCTTTAATGTAGGTACCTCTTCAGTAGCCAAGTTTTTGTGAAGCCGCTGCTAATGAACAACACTGTTCATTGCATACTCTAATACAGTGTAATCTACTTATAATAATGCTAATAGTATACTGAAAATTGCAAATGATATGATCTACTACATCTTGTATTGATGTGTGAAGTTATCTTGCATATAAATTGGTCGAGTTTTAAAGATCACATCTTTTTCGATTTTTTAGCCAGACAGCTTTGTGAATGTTCCATCACTAAATTGCAACGTAGAGAATTCGTGTTATCGTGCTTGCAGCTGATGAACATGCAGGAGAACTTGCACGTGTCCACTCGCGTCGCCTGTACCTTTCTATTGTGACTGAACAGTTTCAAGCATCACCTAAAAGGCTGAAACTTGAGTGCAGCTATGAGTTGCTTGCGAGCTTGTTCTTATTTTTGTAAACACCCATTCGCATCTCACCTCATACTTGGGCTCCAAGGTTAGAATGCTGCGGGCCACCTTGAGTGCGCAGCTACGCCACAGACGGTACTCCAGCGATGGTAGCCTATGGAAACGTGTCAGTGCCTCGAGCATGACTGCCTGGCTCAGGTGGAAGGCTCGCACGTCCGTGTCACAGGTGGCGCGCGTCTGCCGGGGCTTGCGCGTGAGCACGCCGAGCTCGCCGAGAATGGCTCCCACGGTCAGCAAGTCCTGGAGCTGCCCCTCGCTCACGAACCAGTGGTACGAGTCTGTGTTGGGCAGGCTGCCGCTGTCCCTCTCTGTAACTTTGCCTTCCACCTGCACGGGTAGAATGCGAAGGGGATCGGGAATGAAGTCGGCATAACAGAAGTCGGCTTTTGCATCACAGGGTTGATATTTGAACCAGCTTTCGATGGTACATTTTCGGTTCGAGTAGTACACATGTAGTGAGCAAGAGAGAGAGAGGGGAACAAATAAGTACACTGCTGCAGCTAAAACCACTTGTTGCACTGGATGCAGCCTGCCCCGACTTCCTAGGAGGTTTGAGTGATGGAAGCAGGTGCTTGTCATTTAGTATGAATTCATCCAGTGCCTTACAACCAAGATAATCCCCTCTACTTTTTAAAGCATACAAAGCCTTAAAACACATGTAAAGTATAAAGCATTATGCCATATGACAACTCTCCTTGAAAAAAAAAAAAAAAAACTTAAGATCTATATGAAACTGAATGTTCATGTCAATGTATACCCAAAGGCAAACACCCATAGAATGGGAACAAGAAACAAGTAACAAAAGCACTAAAACTTTAATCGAACCATGCCTGATTGTCTACACTCCTTGGCCTGCGAAACGTTATTTCTGCAAGGAGGAGACATATTTTAATTTGTTCAATGTCGACATGGGAGCAGCTCACTTCAGGGTGAAATGAAGTTTAGTTTAAGTGTGGTATGGTAAACTTGGTAAGCACTTAAGGAAAATGTTAAGTTGAGTGAGATTGAAAGGTTAAGCATCTGTAATAACAAATTCGTAATTTATAATGAGAACAGACCTTTTGTATGCGAGAAAATGATGAAAATGGAAATTCAGAACTGCTCCACTTGTGGACTATGGTAACCCTGATGTGACTTCATCACTGGCTTATTCATAGAGAGCAGCACAGAGCGAGGTAACACGAAGATTATGCCAACGCGTCCGTTTTGGAGAGGCAGCAGTGGGACCTTCAGCAGCAATTTTTTACGCAACAAACTGATATATTGACCCACAGAAATCGATGATAAATTTCTGAACGAATAATCTATGGATCTAGCTTGAATGAACATTCTCCTTTAGTGTCCCTCTATGTTCTTGGATCTTGTGCAAGAGTAGGTTGAAGTGACAGAGTGGCCGCTTACCTTGACGACACCACAAACAATGACGTAGATTCCACTTGGCTCATCACCCTCTTTGCCGAGGCTCCATCCCGATGGGAAGGTCTGTAGCGTTGCCCTCTCCTGCAAGAACCAGACATTAGTGACTGCAAATGAGCAGGTGAGGCACGGGATACTTGGCGAGTCACTAGGCACGTAATTTCAAACCCTATGCACCTAAGCTGCTACGTTCTGGCTAAAGCAGTATTACATAATATCATTTGTATAATATGCTAATCAGTTCTCTGTGCACGGTAGTTTCCACACTTGGGTACATAGCAGTTGTGAACTTAAGGAACTCATGAACTTAAGAAAATGTCCCCCTCAAGGTGAGCAAGGCACTTATTCTCTTCTCTTGCATGCAACCAAACTAAAGACGGTATGAGTAGACAAAGACTGAAGCCTTTTCATAGCTGCAGTGGTGCATTATATATTGCAAGGCTGAAAGCTGTCTCGCTGCTGTCTCATGTGACTGCCAGAGCTGAATTCTCCTGAGACACTGCTGCTGCAAGTTCAAGCGCAAGTAGCATTACCACATTCACTAGGGCGTCACCTACTCGGTTTGTGCTGACGGATGCTGCAATACTAAAAATTCTGCGCTGTTAAAAGAGATGCTTTCCTGTTCTGGGACTTTTTTTCAGTATTAATGCACCCATGTGATGGCAAAGACTTATATGTACAACTACTTTGCTGTTTCCAAACTGGCCCTAAACACTGGTTGCCACATCTTTGCTGAACAGTCACGTTGCTTCATCATTAGGACCCAAAGATGATGGCAGTATGATGATGTCATAAAGATGACGTCACTGCTGCTGAAAACCGTTGATGCAGCATAATTATGGTGGTAGCCTGGAAAATTAAATGTCTAAAAAACGTGGGAGGGCTGAGTCTATATATTGGAAAAAAAATATTTTATGCAGCCGGACAAGCAGCAATGACGTGGTTATCTAAGATGCTGTGCACTGAAAAGCAGGTTATATGATGTCGACACCTGAAAGTGTTGCGAAGTGATCACCAATGAGGTGTACTATATATCTGCACTGCCATCGCAATAAACCATCTTCATAATTGTAAAGCTAGCTCTCCTGCGAGGCAGTTCGCTCAGCTAATGATAGCGTAGTCATTTCTGCAAACAGCATGTACAAGAGCAGTTTGCTTGCATTATGACATGGAAAATGCATATGTTGCTCTCACGATGAAACCATCTGCAAGAGACAAGCCCCAGCAGGTTCAGCTAGCATTTCCAGCTTCATATGAACAACACTGACTGGAGCCACTCTGCACTGTACAGTGCAGAGAACTGCATTAGCGAATTAGAAAATGGGTCTGTTGTAACCCTTGAAGACTGGAACCCATAAAAGACAGAACAGCTAACTGAAATCATTAAACTACTAAGCTTCAATGACAGGCAATTTGTAGTTGCTGTATTACACTTCAGCTGTTTGTGTGAAAACCTGGACTGTATGCTTAGGGAATTATATGTCTTCGATTTAAATTAGGAGCAAATTATAAGCGATGCCACACTATTTTCATCTTTCCCTTTTGTCACCTGTCACCATATGGTTGCTGTGAACAGGCCCACATGTGAAAAAGTAAAAAAAAAAAGAAAATGTGTGGGGATTTTAATCTAGTAGCACTTTAGGGGATAGTCATCAGCCTTCCTTCTTCCATCATGTTGATTCAAAACTCCCAACAGGCATATCTCGGAGGCAATGTAGTCAAAGATGTGGGTGGTTTGATCCTGATACCAGCACACAATATCTGTCCTTGCAAAGGTTGTGATGCAACAGAGACATTAAGAATGATAAAATGAGTGCAGTGTTGAACCACATGGGCTTGATGCATACAACTGCAGTGTTAATGTTGGACTACTGACTGCAACAATGTGCACTAACCACTGGTATAGAGGCATATAGCAGATCCATCATAGGTAGCCAGAATCAGATCATACGGTCATGAAGAGTAGGTATGCAGCATCAATAGATGAGCCACTGTATAACCATTAAATGACAGGATGTCTTAATGCTATTGTATTACGTTTGCTCATGTTTAGCATCTGGACTCTCGAGCTTTCTTCAATAATTGGTGCAAAACTGCCTGACAACAGGAATTCTGATGGACACTTTCTTGTGAAAAAAAAAAGCAAAATGACCGCACTGACCTTGAAGTAATTGAACATTTCTTCATTGCCCTTGATCCAGTTGACATTTCTGAGCAGCTCAGTGGGTGGTGCTGGTACAATGCTTGTGGGTGCAGAGTGTAGGCGCATCATTTTCTCTTCGATGGACTGCACCAAAAAGTGATACAGTACAATTAGCAGTTTTTGTACGCATAGAGCAAAGGAAATCAGCGTATGAGAAAACTCGTAATGTATATGCATACATGGATTCAAACAGTCTTTTGATGATTATGCGTTGGCACATGCAGAGCTAAATAATCAGTGTGCACTTGTTCCTGTTTGCTAAGCAAACCTTTCGCTGTGAAAAAATTGACCAAGATGCTTTTATTTGTTGCAACGAAAGCGTGAAAAGTTGAGTTTCAAAAGTGATTTTGATATCACCGGTGTTTGAATCTTGAGAAAGTTGAACACACTTCACTGGTGAAGGATTGAAATTTAATCTCACTGAATTTACATGTCCTGAGCACTGTAGCTTGACGGCGTTCATTACAGCTGCCATGTATTCAATGAATTTTGGTACATGTGCATGAAACATGAGTCTTGTGTTCTTGGGGCCCAAATTTGTGATGTTACTAATACACTGTAATCAGAATTCAAGGAATTTACTCGGAATCTACAGTCAGCTTGAAGCGTTTACCGACTACCGGATCTGAGAGGAAGCTGGATACCCATCCTAGTGTGGCACTACTGTCTTACTGGCTACAGTCGCGTAATACTCTGAAATCGAACACTCTCTAAAATCTCGTGGTTCATAAACTTTGGATGACCACTGTACAGCTTCGATGACTCTGGCAGTCTTTGCATTGGCAAAAAACAAACAAACAAATAAAGAAGAAGAATTTGGGTTGCATACCTCCATGAGTGAATGAAAAACACCATCGTCCAGCATGCCGGCCTCTTTTAGTTCAATCAGCTCATCTCGGGTTGTGTTGAGGACATGACGCACCGCACGGCGGGTTTTCACTGCCACTGCCACCTTGGGATACTTCTCCTGAAGAGCTGCCAGCTCACGGACAATCTGTGCAAGCATCACAAAATGGCACACTTTTTAGTACTAAGAGCAAGCATTAAGCACTTGATCACCACAGTGCTAGTGGTAGTGTACCTATAGTCTGGCATTATTTACTATACCCACTTATTGAGCATACAGTCGAACCTTGAGAAAATTGATATTGATATAACGAATTATCAGATACTATAATGAGGTGAATCCAAAATGTTTCCAACTGGTATCAACGTGTAACAAATATGTGCTTCGTTACATGATTGCAGTGCAAAGTACTGAAGCGCAGGAAGCTAGGTGTGTGTGGTTAACAGAAAGATTCGTTAACGGTTAACGAAAACACATCACCAGTGTTTGTACATCTTTTCGTTAACCACACACCTATTATACCGCACGCACTTCAGTTCTTTGGGTTGCATTCACATCATGAACTTAGACCAACTCGCCCAAATAGTCATCCTAACTGAATATATGCTTATAAGAAATATAGAATATAACGAAGGGTTTTTTGTGTTAGATATGGCTACATTGTAATGAGGATAGGCTATGTTAGCTTGGTGTGGAAAAGAAACATTTATTTTAAAATATTACGAAATTTTCTGTGATTCGTGTGCCCTACTGCATCACATTTTTACACAGCTATTCTGTAGGTTTACTTTTTTCGATGACAACTGGTAGGCTGACTGGGCAGCTGCACCCGACTGGTACCAGTCTCAGGTCAGGTGGCATGAATCTGTGCAACATCTTTGTCTATATGTATTTAACTATGACAGGTTAAGCACGAAACAAATATCAGCTCTGTAAAAGAATTGCAGTGCACGTTTACATTCTACGAATACATGTTAAAGAGCAGTACTGTCGAGAGCATTTCAAAATGAAGGAACAGTGGTATAACTCTAGCGTTCGTACAAGAAAATAAAAACCTATGTGGTTTTTATGGCATTAAAACGTGGTATAAGAAACATAGCTTTATTTACAAAAAAGAACAAGAGCATTTAAACAAGGACTACAAAGAAAAACAGCTCGAAAGATTTCTGTCTGGCATAGAGGTAAAACATTAGAACAATCTGACAATGCTTTAGGCTTACATGTACCTGAAGCTGTTTTCTATTAATTGAAAAGGACAGTAAGCGTACATACAGTAAGCGCGAACCACGCTTACTGTGTTTCACCTGAGCCTCAATGAAAGCTTAGTTGTACAAGGAAAGGATACTCTTGCATTGACTTAGATGAACCTAATTGCAGGATGCACCACACACTTAAATTTCACCTTGAATTAACATTTCTAATGTCATTGGTTTTACGTGTACTACTTTGGTAACGCCAAAAATAATTATTAATAAAAGATAATAAAATAAGACAACTAAGGCATGTTGCGCAAGCAAGGCCACTGTATCCCTTGAAGTTGACAATTAAATAGACGTGGAAAGAACTTGCACTCCTGCAGACATGATTTATAACAAACATTGCTCCCTCATCGAGTATTCTGTCCACTCACCTCTAGCCTGCTGTCTCCACAGATCTTTCTAAGCTTCTCGGCGATTGGCTGGTAGTCAACCATGTGGTCCAGGAACTTGCTGACCTCATACTGGCCCATCATGAAGCCACGGCCAATGTCATAGCCAGCCGTCAGCTGCTCATTCACCCGATTAGTCACCACACCAGCCACCTTTGTTCCGACAGGCTGTAAAGTATCAGCAACAATCGAAGGTGAAGCCAGCCCATACGTCAATACGATGCTCATGCATACATGTGTATTATTGTTACTTTTTTATTTACAGTATACTGCTGGCCTATCACTAAGGTCCAAAGGGAAAGCGCATCTTGAAGTACAACAAAAATAAATATGATTAAAACAAAGAGACACGTCAAGTTTTGTGCAATATGTTAACAAGACCTAGGACAAGCAACAAGTACAAAGTATATGTGCATGTGCAATATGTGCCACATCAGAATTTGAACATCATGTGCTCAGTAGACCAGCGTGTAGAATCTTCTGCCCCTGCTCCTAATAATTTGGCATTCAGTAAACCAAGCTGTGCATGACAGCTAAGCCTATGGCGGATCTATGCACTGTGCAGCCATGCAATGCCTTTGTACTTAGTTAAGCAACCCAATATTATGTAACCGAATTAGCTTCAAGCACTTAGGCAAATTGATCTATGCATTGCGAGAAGCAAGTTCATGTGGACAAATAATGTCATGCACCTCATGTCGAATTCTCCCTCCTTGGAGGGTTTTGTTTGCAGCGATTTGCTGTCGTTTTCACCAGAGTTCTGGTTCTCACAAACAAAATATAGATGTGCTGGCATCACAAGAGTAGCTGGTGCAAGCTTCACATAAGTCGCAGCATGCCATAACGAAATAGGTTTTACAAATGCTGCTCTAACTTTGGCTTATAGATGTCCACTGACACACAAGCTATAGCGATCTAAATTATAAACTTAAGTTATGGGTTAATCAAGAGCCACAGATAGATGTGCAGCGACAGACATAAATGCAGCTAATGACATAAAGTAATTGGGTATTCGTGGTACTAAAGCGGGGGCAAATAACGAATGACACAATATGCGAACGCATCTCGGTCTCAGTGCGTCTTTTGTGCTTCAATCATGCTAACGATATTTTAAGGAGTGGTGTTTACTGAGATAGTCACACGTTTATTAACTTAACAATGCACTTCAAGAGTTTTCTATGTGTATTAGTGGCGCATGTCACAACTTTTTTCCAATTATCCTTGAATACGTTTTACACATCCCATCCTCATACATTTACTATGCATTCTCTTACGCTGCATCTGCCTACCCAACTACAAGCATTGTTTGCCCAGTAAAGTTAATAATAATAATAATAATAATAATAATAATAATAATAATAATAATCAATGAATACCCCATCTAGGCCCACTGTCCGACCTCTAATAATTGGGTAGGGCATACTTCCGGATCTACTTGCTGGACAAACCACTCGGTCAAGGTGCTGGCTCAAGATGGGCTGCTGCGATGGCCACATTTGCCACAAAGCGCGACCATCTGATCGCGATCCCTCGACGCGTGAACAGAGAAAAAAAAATGACAAGGCGGCACTGACCAGGAACACGCGAAGCAGGCGGTGGATGTGCAGGAGGCGTACGACGCGGCAGAGCCGGATGGCGACGATGTACGGCGAGTACCACGATCCAGCGAGCTCCATCTCCAGCTCGATGGCAGCCGACGCGACGGAGGCCCACAGCACGACGAAGTCCACGACGTTCCAGTAACTCTTGAAGTGCGCTCGCAGTCCGCGACCCAGCAGCTGCGATGGAAGAATCGGAGGTCGTCGGTCTCACACACACAGATATACTGCGCACACGTCCCGTGAATAGAGGCTGACGGTTTGCAGAAAACGTCGCAGAGTCCAAAAGCTTCAGCACAGACATTGTAGTTATATGCGTAACTATCCGAGGCTGGTTTTCTAATAGGCTTGAAAGTTGAAAGTGCTTGTACTTGGTAAAGACTGCGCGAAATGACGGGACACAGGCTAATATATATATATATATATATATATATATATATATATATTCACTGTATCTTTCGACGCATCTCATGATCCTTTCCATGCGTGGGTCGCGTGGACAAATACATGTGCACACGTCAGACGTCTACGCGCTGAAAGCTGGCTTCTCCTCACATGGACTTTTACAGCGGAAAAGCCAGGTTTTGTGAACGTATTTTGAAGGCGCACTGAACAAAAATTTTTGCCGCCAAGATATGTGCCGCCAATGAAACCTGTTCCCTTAAAAAAAGAAAAAGAAAAGATGTCAACGTTAGTTTCAGGCACAAACAAGCAACCAATAAAATTACTTTAACGGGGCGCTTCAAAGGTAGCGGCACAGTGCACAAAATCCATTCTCTCGTGATTTAAATTAAACACCGACATTAGTGCCGCACGCAGAAGGACCGGAGGTGTAATTCATCACGTACTCGCAAGAGGTAACTCAGCGTACACCGTTCCCTACTCAATGTCGTTTGCCGTCATTCCTGCGCGGAGCACCATAATCGACGTCGCGGATCTAGTCACAATAAACACATTCAATCTAATCATTCTCGTCGTAATAGACAGCAACGCTGGAACGCTACCGCATTCTCATAGATAATTCTCATAGATGAATTCTGCAACGTTTTTATTCACTTCTCTTTCGGGTTGGCATGACGTCACTTGCGGGTCACCCGCAGCAACGGAATCGTTTAAAATGCGTCACTTCACGCAAACACAGGCGAAATTACTGCTACAATTCTGGTATATATATATATATATATATATATATATATATATATATATATATATATATATATATATATATATATATATATATATATATATATATTGCTACGAATGTGGTTTCAATGGTGTTCTAACTTTGTTTTCTTTAATTTCTATTCAGTACACCTTATAAAATATTTCAAAAAGTGCGTTTTTGAAAACTGGCTTCTCCGCAGTAAATATCTTGACGGGGAGAAGCCAACTTCTGCGAGCTGCTTGGTTTTGCAAGCGCTGCACACCGTGGCATTTACGTATGCGCGTGTAATGCGGATTGCTTTGTCGACTTTGGAAGTGACCCAATCGCCGTTTTAAACAAACAATGAGTAAACCATGGTGCATCCATCGGATTCGAACGTTTTTCTTTCTATATCCTGACGCTATAGCTTCAATCGATTGCTCTGCCTACCTCGTTCACGTGCAGCAACTCGCGCTATAGCTTCAGTTGATTGCTCTGCCTACCTCGTTCACGTGCAGAAAATGTTACGCTTGCTACACCGCTTGTTGCGTGCACCGAATGAGTGCGGCGCCTACAGGTGGTGTCCAAATCCACGCCCTAGTGGTGGCGCCCTCTGGATAACAGATTTCGGAGCCTTGTATGACTTCGAGTCTATTTTTGTATCGCCGTCCCCTTTTGAAAAAAAAAAAAGAAGAAACGCAGCGCCCGCGCGACCGACCTTGAAGACGAGCTCGAAGAAGTAGAAGGTGACGAAGGCGAGGTTCGTCCACCGCAGCACCCAGGTGGCGAAGCACTGGCCGCAGCTGCCCACGCGCAGCACGAGCTCGGCGATGGTGCAGGCGACGTCGGCGGCCAGCACGAGGGTGAGCACGAAGTTGAACGTCGCGTGCTGGGTGGCCACGAAGAACGGGCGCCGCCACTTCTCGGTGGGCATCTTCTCGCGCCAGCGCGTCTCCGTGTACACTCGCTTCTCCGTCACGGGGTCCACGAAGTGGTCTTGCTGCGCGAGCCAGACAAAAAGAAACAAATATTGCGATCGGGTGTAAATGCTGAAGCCGACATCCACCACCTGCTGTGGATTTGCCCTGGAACCGACGAGGCTCCGGCACCTAGCGGCAGCTGGACTTTCGCCGCATAATGCGAGCGATAACGCTGCTTGTACGCAGGGACCACGTTATCGATCCCTCTTGGACTTCATTAGATCAGGAAATCTCTTTTCCATTCATTTAATCATCCTTATTCACTCCCATCCCATACCCCTGTATGCCCTGAGGCATTTACCCTCGCATAGAAAAAGTGTGTCGATCGATCAAAACAGAGTCAAATAATGGGGCTTGACGTCCGGAAGCAGCACACACATATGAGTGACGGCGTAGAGCTGAGGGGGGGGGGGGGAGGGGGTCTCCCGATTAATTTGGACCACTGGGGGTTCATCAAGGTGCACCATATAAGTACACGAGCGTTCTTTATTTTTTTTTTGCATCGGAATACGACTTCTGGGACCGGGTATCGTACCCACGACTTTCTCAGCAGCAGTGCGCTATATCCACTGAGTCACCGCGGCGGGTCGTTAATCGATCGATGAGGTAGAATTCTCAAAGCACTATAGGCAAGACCAAAGCTGACGGAAAAGTCAGTCAACATTGATTGCGATTGCAAATTATTAGCTATACAAAGTAAGGTTAGTCGTTTCATCAGCTGCACAAATTGCTGTAAACATTCGCTTACTGAATAAATTAACAAGCGCCTTGTCATTCGCGCACAGGGGAATATGAACACATCTCACTCGACGACCGGGGACAGTCGCTGTCAGAAATATTGGCGCGACGAAGATGGCAGCAGCAGCTAGCGAATTGCCCTTCGTGCTGCGTCTCGCTTCATCGCGAACTAAGCGGCGAGAACACAGCACACACGAAGCCATCAGTCCTCGGCGCACCTGTGCTTTGTAACCTGTAGCAAGCGCGGATCACTTTCAAGGTAGGGCATTCTCGGCCCTATCTTGAATGAATGAATGAATTAATTAATTAATGAAAAATGAACGAACGAACGAACGAACGAACGAACGAACGAACGAACGAACGAACGAACGAACGAACGAACGAACGAACGAACGAACGTGAAGGCTGTATCAAAGCAAGAATAAGGAAATATATCTGAATGATGCCAACTCACCAACCACTTGTAGACTCTGTTGACCTCCCAGTTCTTCCGCAGTTCATTCACAGTGATGAATCTGGAAAGAATCGGAAATGAAAGCTCCACACTTTCGCGTAACCCAGCCCAGCTATTTTTCTCCGATTGCCTTTCTAGCAGCGTTAAAATTAAACAGCGCCAATGGACTCGCCGGGATACATTAAATGGGCACGGGTTAACTTTGTCGCGAGAACATTAAAAATAGTTTTGTCTTTTTTTGTCGACAGCTAAATATTTGAAAACTTAACAATAACTGGAGTTGTTGCTGTCTCTAAATGAGGCAACTATATGTGGTCATATTTGCTCCCACTCTTTATGATGTGCCTATAGTGACAGCTTTGCTCTTCTTTTCCCCAACGAACTCGAAATATCTGTCCGTGCATATAATTCAAAAGCCGATAGTTTATAAAATTTACATCAAGTATTTAGGCCAAGTCAGATAATTAAGTTTATAATTCGCTTAAGTAAGCAAATTAATCTTGGTAATTAGCATCGTCCTAAGTAATTAGCCGACATTGATGTGGATCACAGTCTGGTCTTACCATGTGCGGAGGCTTGGTAAGCCATAAAATTGCGAAAAAAAAAATTCAAAAGGAGGTTGGCGGCGCCACCGCGAAATTCACACGCTCGATCTTCGTGACGTCATCATTCAGGCATGGTATGCTCGCAGCTATAGATAATTGCTTACCAATAATAACAATATTAACGAGAAAAAAAACGATCACATTTCGTTCTAACATAAGGAAAGACCCAGCCTGACAACCTGGATCGCATAGGAGTACCTACACGCGTCGGCGCAGGGAAGCTGCTGCCGATTATAAAAGGTATCACCAAAGCTATAATGTTGACCAACTTGACAATACTCGATAGAAGAGACGGTATAGTTACTGGTCAGGCTTGTCGGCGACGGCGTCCGCAGCGGAAACCAACACCGACGCGCTGTCTCGAAGCAGCAGTCCGGACTCAAACTGACGCCAGTAATGTACCTACGAGGAGAGAGAGAGAGAGAGAGAGAGAGAGAAAACTGATAAGCTGATATCGCAGGCTCGTTCCTTGATCTGTCAAGGCTCTAGCAATACGTCCTTCACACAAAACGGGACTAAAAACAGCGACAAAGTCTTGAAGTGACGGGAAGCTTCAGTGTAAAATGACATTGCGGAGTACGTAGCATTAAGAGGAAGCTTTAGCTCGGGTGTTCCTATCTAAATGCACGTGAAAGGAGAATTCGTTTTTCTCGGCAAACACTGCACCAAATTTGACGAGGTTTGTTGCATTTAAAAGACAAACTTAAAATCTAGTGACTGTTGGTTTCGAATTTTTAAGTTAGATCGTCAATTTTTTATTAAAAATTGGCAAAAATCGAAAATTTTCAAAGAACGAAACTATCAAGTTTACAACTCTGTGACTTAACCACTAAAAATGATAATAAAATTCTGTGAATTGCATCTAATAGCACATCTAAAGCGGACAAAATTGATATGTTACACATGAATATAAAAAAATTTATTCATAGAGAAATACAACTTTTGCAAAACCGTTGTAACCAACGTAACAAATTCACGTAAGATGTAAAATGACATATGGTATTTGTCCGCTTTGAATGATCTAATGGATGCCGTTTACAGGACCGCGATATCGGTTCTTGATGCAGAACTATGAATTTATAAACTTCGTGCTTCTATTTTTTTCAAACGGTCAAATATTTGAAAATCGTTTAAGAAAATTCAAGCCATAAATCGAAATTCCGCTTCCAACAGTCACTAGAATTTAACTTTCTCTTTCAAATGCGACCGATTTCATCAAAATCGGTCCAGGGGTTATCTCATAAAAACGTTCTTGCGTTTTACATGTATTTGAATAGGCCGCGTCGGAGTTGGGCCCGAGCTAAAGCTTCCTCTTAAGAGGAAGCTTTAGCTCGAGTGTTCCTATCTAAATGCACGTGAAAGGAGAACTCGTTTGTCTCGGCAAAACCACTGCACCAAATATGACGACGTGTGTTGCGTTTAAAAGAAAAAAACTTGGAATCTAGTGACTGTTGGTTTCGAATTTTTTAATTAGGTCGTCAATTTCTTTTATTAATAATTGGCAAAAGTCAAACATTTTCTGAGAACGAAACTATCAAGTTTACTACTCCGTAACTCAGCAATGCGATATGACATCATAATTCTGTGAATAGCATTTAATAGTACATCCAAAACGGACAAAATCGATATGTCACATATGATTCTCAAAAAAATTTAGTAATACGAAAATACAGCTTTTTCAGAACCCTTGTACGCAACGTAACCAATTCACGTAAGTTATAAATTTCATACCGAATTTGTCCGCTTTGAATGATCTAATGGATGCCGTTTACAGAAACGCGATATCTATTCTTGATGCAGAGCTATCAATGTGTAAACTTCGTGCTTCTATTCTTTTCGAACTTTCAAAATTTTGAAAATTCTTTCAACAGAATTCAGGACCTAAATAGAAATTCCGCTTCCAACAGTCACTAGAATTAAACTTTTTCTCTCAAATGGAACAAATTTCATTAAAGTAGGCCCAGGGGTTATCTCAGAAAAGCGCTTTTGCGTTTTACATGTATTTGAATAGGGCGCGTCGGAGTTGGACCCGCGTTAAAGCTTTCTCTTGTACTAGTTAAAATTGTACTAGTAAATTTCTCTTCTGCAATATCAAAACGGTCACTCCTACTGCGATAGTATAGGCTTGGTAAATCGGGAAAGGCGCAAAGAATTAAAAAAAATAGAAAAAATAAAATAAAAGGCGGGTGGCGACGCCGCTCTGAAGTTTCCGCGCCCGATCGCGGTGACGTCAGTGATATCGACAGCTCCTAGCTCTGGTGTAAGTCAACTGGCTGTCCATAAAAAAACGAATACGTTGCTTTTTTAAAAAAAAGAGAACCGCGGACTCTCAGCCTAGAGAGTTTGCGAGTGCTTTCGAGTACGATGACAAGACAAGATAGTTTGCCCGTAATCCTTGTGTTTCCTGTCCCCTTACGTTGCGTCAGCCAGAATAATGCACAGCAGATCGAAGTTAGGGGACTTTTGGCAGTCATTTCCCTCACATAAGCAATCACCATTTCTTCCGCCAATTGAGTGAGCATAACTTTGAAAGAATACTTTTTTTCCCAGTCTAAGCTGGTTTAGCATGGTTAACTTCGGCATCCCTTCAGGAAACCGCGTGAATGCATGCACCAAGAAGTTTCCGCCGTAGTACCTTCTGCGCCGAGATCATGCGGATGCGCGCCTCGTTGAGCATCTCGTCCTTCTCCTGCTGCGACGGCTGGCACAGGTGGTGCTCCGAGCAGTCCGGGCAGAGCGACACGTGACTCAGCTTTCGGAACATGTAAGCCGGCAGAGCGCTGTTGCACGCAGTGTTGTGGTCGTCCTGTCGGAACCGGGAAGGGAAGGAAGAGCGAATATAAGATTGCACAGAAATCATCGACGACGACTGTCGGATGTATAGGCGAATTATCCGTATGCGCTTCTCTATCGAAAGGTATTCGCTAATTCAAGGAGCGGTGCGCTTGAAGGCGCATGCACTTGTCGCAATGCATACGCATATATAGTTTTGCAGCGTTTGTCGTTTCATTGCACGTAGTCCTGCAGAGAAGAGAGCCGCTGACCGGCAAATACGTAGCGGTGGTGCAGGTAGCTATACGTATAATAAGCCGGTTCGTCATGTTCGTCATGTATATGTAGACCACAGAGTGGCTTTGATTAAAAATGTGATCAGAATGTTTGTTCCTGCACAGCTTTTATAGAAGCATTTGTGGTTTTTGACTCATGTTGTTATTTATAATCATCTACTCATTTTGTGCCACGCAAAGTAATCATGAGGCATGTTGATACTTGTACGCGCCAGATGTCTTCTCAAACCTGTATATGTGCATATACGTACAACTATTATAAATGCGTACAATGTGAGTATCAGTGTATGTACATACATTTATCGCTCCCCTGTATCTCTATTTCTTTCTTTTTTTTCTCTTCTCTTTATTTCTCGATATTGTAACAGTTTGTACGCTGCCTGTCACGCTCTGCCAGTCAAGCCCAATGTGGCTTTGGCAGGCCCGATGAATGTATTTGGTTTTATAGAAATAATAAAAGAGTTTATTATTTATTATTATTATACAGTGTGCTGGCTCCAGCTGCGCGAACCACTGCGTGGAAAGGCAACTGCCATCCTCCTCTCCCGCCGCCGGAACTCTCTCATGCCGCCGGCACGGAGTGAGAGGGCAGCGGGAGAACAAGAAGGCTGTCTTTCCTGCGCACTCCAGCGCAGCATCGAAAATGTCCAGACACACCAAATCACTCCCGGCCGCGACAGCGCGGGCGTCTCGAAAGAACTACAGTAGCTGGCGTTCGGCGACGAACGCGATCCGTCACTCGGTTAGGCGAGAGCGATCCCCCTCTCCCCGTGCGTCGGCGCCTCTCTGTCGGCTCCTTTGTACCGTCGAGGAGACGCGTTGCATAGTGTCCCACGTCCGATGCAATACGCCGCTCGTATAACTGCACGTTTCGACTGACGGAACGTGATGAAACACGCTAGGGACCTGACCAAAGGGGGTCGTCGGTACGCGACACGCCGCCGCAAGTCAGATCGCAATCGAATCGCGCTACATTTCTTTTTCTTCTTCTGGCTCCGAGCCGCGCCAGTTTTTAAAGCGAAAGCTTTACTGACCACGAACTTGCGATTTCGCCGTGGCGGTGCTCCGAGGAGGCACATGACGTCACAACGCGCGCCTCGCCGCGGATATTTCTCTCTCTCTCTGTCTCTCTTTCGCTCCCTAGTCACTACTGCGCATGCGCCACTAGTAGCACCGAGCCACAGGTGTTCCGCCGCCGCCGTTTGGTATGACGTCACACCGCGTTCCTCGTCGTTGCGCTCACCCCAGCTCGCTTCGCCAGCTGCGTCTCATGCCTGATAACATGTCGGAGGATTGAAAAGGAGAGTTCGCGTGCGCCGCAACTACACTTGAGGCGGCAGTATAGACGGCGACAATTCTGATAAGCAGGAGGAGGCCTGGCATCGACATCGGAACGAGATGAAGAGGAATCGCCCAGGAAGCAGACGAACAGCGCGCCGAACGACTGGCTAAACGCCGCAACATAGCTAGACAACCAGACTAACCTGGACTTGCAATCAAGATTAACCAAGGCTAACCATGTTATGCTTTAGCTTTCGCTACGTATATCCTGGCACAGCCGAGCTAACCAACTGCCAATTTTTTTTCTCCGAAGTTCGTAACGTGGACGCCGCGGTCTTTCGCGGCGTCCGTCCATCCTCACCGCGTCCTGGCCGCTGTCCTTGGGGTTGTAGGGGTTCCCGATGGCAGTGTACTGCTCGACGTACTTCCAGTCGGCGTCCGTCAGGAACACGTCCTCGCGGTGCACCTGCAGGGAGCGCTTCTGCACCTCGCGCAGGTGCCGCACCGCGTTCACCATGTTGGACTGCTTCCACGCCGACAGGGCGTTCATTCCTGCGTTCGTGAGTGTGTGCGCGCGCGGGCCGTTTTGTCATCGACGGCCATTATACGACCGAGAGCGCACAGAACAAACGTGCGATCGCTCCGAATCGTCCGCCACCCCCCCCCCCCCCCGGACCTTACCCAGAATCCTCAGGAGGAAATTGGTCGTGGTGGCGTTGATGAGGAGCGTCAGGATAACGATGCCCGAAACTTGGATTAGGATCTGCAAGAGATAAAGGGAGAGAGTGAAAGATAAAGAGGAAAGGCAGCTGGGGAGGTGAATAAGACGCACGGTGGATTTGCTACCCTACGCAGGAGGTTAAATGGACCCTGAAGAGGGATATTAAATTGGTTCGGACAGTTCAGTTGAAGACGATAGGGAATGTCTGACCGAGAGCAGTTATATGACTATCGTCAAACAATCACGTGTTTCAAACAGGAATGAAAATGCTCACGTGTTTCAAACAGGAATGAAAATGCTAACTTGTGTGTACTGCACACACTGTCGACTGTAGGATGGTGCACACCTTACAAAAAAAAATATTTAGATCATTTTTAGGACGTCTGCAATGATTTGTTATAAAGTTGAGAGAACATACCCATGATAAGCGTTGTGGGATTACCGCCTTGCGCTTTTAATTTTGTCGACTAATGTCAATTTAGTCTACAGTCAACGTGCATGTAAAAGTTGGCTTCTGTTCATAGCAGAGCAGAAGTCGAGGGTGTCCCAACTAAGGTTAGCCATGCTGTTCAAAGAAGCAAATGATGAAAAAAAGCACTGCACAAAATATATTTTTAAGAACTACGGTGCTCGGTTGTCAGAACGCTGACGACCGGGCATCGTAGGTCTTTTAATTGTATATCTTGCACCTTGTTTTTTAAAATCTTTTTTTGTTTTGTTTCGCTGAACAGCTTGAATAACGTTTGCTGGGACAGACGGTACACTTTACATAAACTGAAGCACAAAGCCTATTATAGTCTATAGTCTAGTCCGAAAGCATGCAGGACATGGAAGACAAGTCTGAAAAGGCAATAATGCAATACAATCCACGTAAATTAGTGAGTGAGTCAGTGAAAACTTTATTGCAAATTTCCGGCGATTCGGGCGGGGTGGGGCCATAAGCACCCCAGCCTAGGTGACGGCCTCGAGTCCTTGGACTCGGGCGGCTTCCTCGGCCTGCCGGACGGCCCACAGTTAATCGGCGAGGTCGTGGCTGAGCAGGGCCGCCTCCCAACGCGCCCCTCGGTTCGAGACTGCCATTTCTATCCCGTTCGTCGGGGACTCCTGCTGCTCGCTGCCGGTGCATGCCCACAGCATGTGCTGCAGCGTCGCTCTGGTTCCGCACGCGTTACAGTCGTCGGACGGATAAATGTCGGGGTAGCAGAGGTACGACAAATTATTTAAACTAACAGGCGCGAATGTAGAACGTGTACACAAGCGACGAAGCACTCCTGTTTCCCAAGTTTCGCGCTGTTAGTTTAATTGTGCGCAACCATCTAGCCCAAGCCAGCACCCCTGCTCAGGTCTAGCACAATTTCACAGACGTACGTCTGCATGGATTTCTTGAAACACATGGGTAACAGCTCAAACAGACGACAACAAGAAGGGAGACACGTACACACAAGCGCTGTGGTCGTCTGTTAGTGGTAGTCTGTTTGCGCTGTTTCCCATATGTTTAAAGATGAACCAACTCGCCCCAAAAGAAGTATTCATCATGGATTTCTGCAAGGACAGTGCCATACCTTGTTGCCGATCTTTTCCCTGTTGATGTAGCGGCTCTCGGCGACGGACAGCGCCAAGGCGAGGCCGACGGCTCCCCTGAGCCCGCCCCAGGTCATGATGATGGCGTCCTGCCACTTGAGGCCATAGCCGAGCCGAGTCAGGATCGGGCTCAGCATGCCGATCATCAGCAATCTGCAGGGGGTGTTGGCGTACCAGGAGTTGGTGTGTGGCACGCAGATCGATCCAGGCTACGCTACACTCTATGTACCGCTTAGTCAATGTGTCATGCTGGGAAGTTTTAAGTAGCGTTGCGAGGCTGAGGACAGACAGACGGACAGACGACGAACTTTATTTGATCCTGAGGAGCTGCTGTCAGGACCCCCTAATGGGAGGCCATTGTAGCCGCTGGCCACGCCCACGTAGAGGACAGAAATCCGTGAGGCTCCGCCCTTTCCTGGGCCCTCTGGATAGCCTGGGCTTGCTTCAGAAGTACGTATACATATCGCGCAACGGACATAGCTAAGTTCCAGATGTTTATTTCGAAGGACGCGCACCTGTGATCGAAGATATGTGGCGCCATGGGTTATTCGAAAAAAAAAAGCGGATTTCCTCGATGCATTGGCATGTAACCTGAGATGGAAGACTGTGAGTAGTTCAGACTTAACATCGCAGCGCACTCGTCAGTTTCAGGAATTGTCAGTCTGAGTCGCCAAGATTTCTTTTTTTTTTTTGTAGAATGCCTGGCTCTCGTATTATTAGTCACGGGCATAGACGTTTTTATGAGGAAGACCCTGCCCATAGAAAGAAAGCGTGACGTCATGTCAAAGGTGGCGTACGTATTTGGCAACACAGTGAGATTGCATTGGTGATAGATTGGGGGCGGGGGTTTCGAGCTGTCGAGGTCGCTAGACGGGCACGCACTCAGACTGGCCTACTCAGACTGGCACGCACTCAGATTCGCACGCAGACTGGCCTACGTTTTGACAAGTGGGCCTATCATTCCCAAAGACAGTCTCGTCGTCCTTGGGCGTGTCCATTATATAACACTAACACGCCGAGGATGGCGAAACCACATTTGACCAAGTAGAGCTCCTTCCACCCATTTAAACGTCGGCCAGGATGTGTAAGCCACTGCGCCTGGCTGAAGCAGTTTCTTCTGCACAGCCGGCAGCCTTGCACTTTGTCCAGCGCAATAGCGTCTCACAGCAATATTTACCATTCTTCGAGTGTTTTGTTTCTCCAACCCTATACGCTCTGGGCACAGAAAGCACACCCAGCGCATGCGCCGAAGACCGGAATCAGCTACAGTAATGGCGATGACTATTACTGTGGAACCACGTTACACCACGATGTGTGTGATACTGTTGAGAGTGTAATAACAAAGGGCATGCTGGCAACTCCCTTTGAGGAAGCAGTTAATTTTTGGAGTAACAGATTGCAGGAGTAACTTAGCTGTTATATTGGGGCAGGGTAAAGAGTTTAACTCCATTTACGAAAGTTCTACAGTGATTTCGGAAAATGTAAGACGCAGTTCAGTTTCTGAGTCTCAATACTAAGACCTTGGCGACATCCGTCGCTGGCACACGCAAAGAAGCAATAATAATAATAATAATAATAATAATAATAATAAAGCTATTCGCACACTAGGGCAGTTGTGAAAGTGCACCGGCCAGTTGTTAACCGTTTATATAATCCTTCTGTGCATCCTCCCGCGTTCAAGCAGTTATCACTCTCTCCCTGCTTCTATTCCCCCCTTACCTTCAGGTTAGGGTAGCAAACCGAACGCTCGTCCGGTTGACCTCCCCGCCTTTCCTATCCTTGCTCTCTACCTTTTCCTTTCACGCCTTTCTTTTCTTCCCCGCTCTT
Organism: Dermacentor variabilis; assembly: GCF_050947875.1. Classification (NCBI taxonomy): domain Eukaryota; kingdom Metazoa; phylum Arthropoda; class Arachnida; order Ixodida; family Ixodidae; genus Dermacentor; species Dermacentor variabilis. Next base: position 129,461,039 of record NC_134574.1, read on the forward strand.
CCTTCCGTCTTTACTTCCCTTTTCCCTTAGTGCAGGGTAGCAAACCGGAGGCTTTAACTCAGGTTAATCTCCTTGCCGTTCTCTCATTTGCATATCTCTTTTTCTAGTGGGACACGCGCAATTTGGGCGCAGACAGACTAAAGGTATTCAATTGGCCGACCTGCTATTGCGATAGCGTAATTTACCGATGCAGCCTAACTTAATTTTTTTTTATATTCCCGTTTAATGTGCCTCTATTTTGATTTGCTTCAACGAAATAGTCCCAGGCCCTCGCTAAATAGAAGAGGTGTGCTCTCACTCTCACCTGAACACGGTGATGGCGATGTAGGTGATCAGGATGAGGAAGAGGTCGTTCTTCTCGATGAAGGACAGCGATCGCTCGGTGATCACGATGCCGACGATGATGAAGATGAGCGTGTTCGCCAGGTAGGAGAGCATTTCCCAGAAGCTGTGGACGATAAAAAAAAAATAAAGCAGGCCACGAGTTTTTGTCACTTCGAATGACCATTACGCGAACTTACAGCACTCGTACGTAATGCGAGGGTACTAAGTTCTAAGCCGCGGAGGTGACTTTCATGGGGCAATATAGAGAGCTTGAAAAGCGCGAGAGTATAAGAAGAAAACTTAGGTAAAATCAAGAAGCAAAAGAAAACTAAAGGCTGTTGGCGGGATTGAAAGGACTCGCGGTACAAAGCAAGTATCTGCCTTGCTCACGTTGCCGCGCTGATGTACAGTGCAGTAAACTGTTAAAGGGAACGCGTGTGTGTGGATTGTAAAGCACGAGCGAAGTTTTCCCTCCGGCAAGTCTGCAATCGCCCGGCTTCGCAGCAGACGACTTGCTGTTGGCGACGCCGGCACCTTTCCACACAGCCTTGCAGCGCATAGCTCAACGTAGTTTCAGTGTGCACTTGCACCCCGAGTGCCAGCAAAGGGAGAGTCGCACATTACAATGTGTTCTTTAAATATGTGACCGCACTGTACGTGTTCTCACCAATCGCCGCTTCGCGCGCCTCGGTGAAGCCTCCGAGTTTGCTGCGAAGAAGTATTGTGGCGCCATCTAGCGTGTGCTCGACGAATGGGGGCTCCAGTATTCGATATCGGAGTGCACATCTCTATGCTTTCTTTCGGATTTCTTTTTGTTTTTCTTTTGCATGATTAGACATATGACACAAAAGAATATTCATACAAGATGACGCGAACCAGTGCTAACGCTAAGTATAACTTGCTATGACGAGTGAAATTCTGCGCGGTTGCACGTTCCGGAGCCACATATGACACGCACGAGGCTTCAGACAAGAAGCTTCAGGAAGCGTTGCGCACACTAAGAATAACTTGCTTCGCAAGTAAAGAAGACATACCACATCCATGTGCCGAAGCTATTACAACTGACTTCCCGCGATTGCTATTTCACGCGAGCTACTTATTCCTTGTGGCATAGCTACGGCGCTTACATGTGTTGGTCCGTTTATCACGACAACAAACCAGAGTAGCCTCTTGGCTAGTACGCTTTTCTACGCGTTGCATGATTTTGCGAGCGAGGCCTCCAGTGCCATTTATAATGTTACCGATACAAAGCTAGCGAATGCTTGCATGTAAAATTTGGTACTGAATAATTCCTACCCACAGAGCTAAAAACGGAATCTCTAATACCATCGCCATGGTCATGATGTAACCACTCTTGAACCGTATTCACAAAGCTTCTCGTTCCTAAGTGCTCTTTGATTTTATATAGGCGGTCGCCTTCGATAATAATATGTCTAGGATTAGGATTGGCTGAAAATTGTTCTTACGTACATTGCTAGCGTAAGCACCTTTTGTTGAGTACGGGCCTCGGCTTCTTACAGTTTTCTACAGCATGAGTAAAATCCTCATGTAAATATCCGCACAGACCAGCAGGTTCTGATAACAAAGTGCAGTTTTCTTGGCGCAAAGTGTATCGTCCTCGACGTAAATGCCCGGCAATATTTGGCAAACCTCCAAAGATTCTAACGTAAAAAAGTTCAGAACTTTTTTTTTCTCCGAAACCGGATAGAGTGTGCAGAACCGAACTCACCTGTGGACGAACTCCTCGACCTCGGGGCTGATGCTGACCTTGTTCGCGCTGATGACGACCCCCAGGGCGACGACGGCCAGCACGCCGGACACCTGCAGCACGGTCTCGGCCAGGTAGTAGGTGATGTAGGCCGCGCTGAGCGTGACGGTGATCTCGATCACCGAGTCGTTGAACACCTTGGACAGGTACCAGACGGACATCTTGCCCACCACGATGCCCAGCAGGGGCCCACCGAACGAGATGCGGCAGAACATCCACGCAATGTCGGCCGCTGTGGCGAGCAGCCGCGCGACGAGAGAGAGAAACATTGCACAGTGTCTTCACGTCGCGGCCGTGTTGTCCTTTCCGCTGTCAGGTCTATGTGCAAATAGGGATGCTACATATGTATGTATATATGTATATATATACATGTGCGAACTAACTGTGGTAAACAGACTGCGGAGTTTTCCTCGATATCGCTTTGGAATAATCTACCAGCTTATAGTCAAAAATGCGAAAATTTTATACCAATTTAAAAGAGAACTAAAAGCATGAATGATAAATACTTAGTGATATTGTGCCTTTTTTTCCTAATTTTATTCTGTTGTTTTACATTGTCGTGATGTTAACAAGTGTTCTTATTACTCATATGCTACAAGCATGTTTTGGTATTACTCTCAGCTCTCACCTGCACTACTGTTGCTTTAAACACTGTATACCATCATAAGTGTCTCTAACAAGAGGTCCCGATACACTTTTTAACTACGGGACCTTCTTATGTAATACTACGCACATGTAATTTTCTGTATTTTACCAATAAATAAATTAATATTATTAAATTGTTATTATTATTATATGTAGGTATACGAAAGAACATGCGCGGTCTCTCATTTCTCTCACTGTTCTTTTTTTCCCCTTTTGTGATGGGATACTCTTCGTAGAACGTGCTTCTTGTGCTAATGCCCGTTTAGTGAAGCTATGCGTGTGCTTGTGCCTGTGTGTGCAGGTGCATGTTCATATTTTCGTCTTAATTACTCTTCTTTCTTTATTAGTGTCTCATATATATGTATTTCGAATTTTGGAACAGTCGACTCTAAGAAAGGCATTCCGTTTTTTATACAACAACAACAACAACAACAACAACAACAACAACAACAACAACAACAACAACAACAACAACAACAACAACAACCGGTTCGCAGTCGAGAAGGCGTGAGCTCGGTCCCCATCGGGGACAAGGATTTCTTTTTTCTCTGACGACTCGCTTTTTACTGACAGACAGAAGGAATGGATTGTGCGATAAGTGCATTATAAGAATTTCCTGTGAAAGACAAAAAAAAAAAACTAGGAAAGCAAGCAATTAGACAGAAAGACGCTGGATCTTTCCCAGCGTGTTTCTGTCTACTTGCTTGTTTTCCTAGATTTTTTTTTCCGCTGGAAATTATTGTAATGCACTCGACGCAGAAACCAACTTGCCCAGCTTTCAGCTCTAAATGCAGCATTGTGCGGAGACACGCCTGTGATCTGCGGAATCACTACGGCTGTCGATACGGCGAGTGGCCTACCTGTCATGCTTCTTCCGGGAACGGCCAGCTCCACGAGGACCTCGTAGATGACGATGGCCGAGCCGTCGTTGAGCAGAGCTTCACCGTCGATGATCGTGGTCAGGATCTTTGACGTGCCTGCGCATCGCGCGCGCGTTGGAAATTGTGACAAAACACGGCGAAGCTCGCAAGAATGCGTTTCGCGTGAGCTTGAGCTCACGGCAAGTTGTGGTAGAAGAAGAGAAAGAAAACTGAAAAAAATAAGGGAATACGTCTTCAAAGTTTCCGTGAATGCGCATGGTCCACAGGTGCACCGCTGACGACTTACGCGGTGCAGTAGGCCGTGCGAAGGGTCGGCACTGGCATCAGTTGTGATTTTAACGCGACAGCATTAAGGAGCTCGTGTCGCAGAAAAGCCGGTGTCGTCGGCGTCGGCGGCGTTGGCCGTGAACGATAAATACCGGGAGGCACTTTATAAATAAAAAACAACTTGCAAGATGGGCTCGGTGGGAATCGAACCAGGGTCTCCGGAGTGTGAACCGGATACGTTACCACTTAGCCACGAGTTCGATGCTTTAAGCGGTACAAAGGCGCCTGTAGTGAATGCGGTGTTGCCTTAAAAACATGCCGTAGAAAGTTATACTGCGGTGTATATCGGTAATTATGAGCATGTAACTTACAGAAGTCGACAGTTACACGAGTAGCGAAGTACGTTTCCGCTACATTTCTTCTGCTGCGCTCTGCGCACACGCAGAGCCATCTTGCGGCAAACACAGAAGACCCCTCCTCGCAATGTGCGGCACTGCCCCGACGCGTGGCGCGCCACTCGCCCGCTTCTCCCCTTCGGGCCGTGCGGGGACCGGTACGGGGATGCCCCATTACCCTTGCGTTTAATAAGTTTTCTCGCTCTCTCCCCTTCCAACTTCCATAATAATAATAATATTTGGGGTTTTACGTGCCAAAACCACTTTCTGATTATGAGGCACGCCGTAGTGGAGGACTCCGGAAATTTTGACCACCTGGGGTTCTTTAACGTGCACCTAAATCTAAGCACACGGGTGTTTTCGCATTTCGCCCCCATCGAAATGCGGCCGCCGTGGCCGGGATTCGATCCCGCGACCTCGTGCTGAGCAGCCCAACACCATAGCCACTGAGCAACCACGGCGGGTAACTTCCAACTTCCAGCGTGCATCACTCGAACCCTCATGTTTAGGCGACGCGGCTCCTCTTTCCGCTCACAGCGCGATTCCTAAGTGCAGCGTCCGATGCGGGACGCCTCTGACGTAATCGCTGCGCCGCAGCGCGTCTGGTGGGAAAGCGTCCCCTGCGATGTGTGCCGAGCTGCTTCGGAGGAGTCATGCGTCTGCGTGGTGCTCCCAAGCGAGATAGAGGACGATCCCATCGAGGCGTCAGGCCCGTCGTTTGGCTCATCGTTTCACCCTCAGAGACACCGAGTTCTTTGGTTCGTTCCCCTTGCTCAGGCGCACGTTTCGTTGCCGCGCCGAACGCTGCGTTGCTCGGCGCTCACCGCGTGATTGGTGGGTGCAAAGTCCGATGCGGGGCGCCTCATAAGTGATCGCTGCGCCGTAGCGCATTGTCTTACACCCCTTGGCAGGTCGACGGGAACGCTGTCGCGTTCCACTCTTGAAGGCGAAGCTTAAGCGTCCTCCAAATTTTTGTTTCTGCATTGTTTATCGCTTTGGTAAGGCTGTCCAGGGTGATTAAAATCACACATTCACACGCGTACGCATGCGCGATCACGTGCCAGGCCAGCGCTCAGAGTTACTGAACTCGGATTGATAAAGTGGGTGCGAGTATCGAAACTCGAATACAAACACCCTGCGAGAGCAAATGGGATGCGCCGAAGCGGGCTTCTCCTCACACAGCCTGTTACTGCGGAGAAGTCTGCTTTGACGAACAGTGTTTAGGTGGCTGCGCACGCGCACAGGGACAGCTTTTGCGGAGCGTCGCGAGTATCGCGTAAGCTGGATATCGCTTGTGCACAAAACACAGGCGCCGCTCCCCTAAAACTGTGTATCTGACACTCGTATGTAACCATCGTTCGTGAAAGCAGACTTCTCCACAGTAAGAGTATCTGTGAGGGGAAGCCTAACTTCGGTTCATTTCCATCATTTCACAATCTCTCTCTGTCTCTCTATGTGTGTGTGTGCCCGTCCGGGGTATTGCCTGTGTACGCAACGCTTGCGACAATACTTAGAGAAGCGATGTATGAGATAAAGGAAAGTAAGAAGGGCGTCGAGCACTCACCGACGTCCCTGAGAAGCGCCACCACGGCCACGGGATCGGTGGCACTGAGGATGGAGCCGAAGAGAAAGGCGCTGTGCCAGCCCCACCCGTAAGTCACAAACAGGTTCACCGACAGGAAGGCTGTGAGGCCGGCGCAGATCACTGCGAACCGTTCAGGCACCAGCAGTGAGAAACTGACAGCGTCACGGGCTATACGCTGCTGCGGCGTAATGCGCACTGCCCTGAGTGGTGTATAAACGCGCAGTTGTGACAGCGTGTGATGCGACAGGGCAACGACAGATGGCGTTGGTTACGACTCTCGCGTGACGTATTAGCGAGTATGCGGCGTGTTCCTCGTAACTTGAGCCGAACACTAAAAATATGCGAATGCCGCGTAGCTGGACAGAACCAAGGTAATGTTGTTTGCCGTGGCTTGAAGATACCCAGATTATTTATTTTTCTCATTCCGCATGCTTAGATAATTAGTCTTAATTAATCGACTTCTCAAATATTATAGTTAGATGAAAAGTGTGAATGAGAAAATTGTAGAGCAACATGAAAAACTGCCGATACAGCTCTCCGTTGCTCAATACGGGCTACATGAAAGTGTTTTTCCGAGAGTGAAAGAAGCCCGGAATGCACGCAAAATTGCAGCGCGACTGGCCGCTGGAGGCACTTTGCGTGTATTCGCGGGCTTCTTCCACGCTCGGAAAAGCACTTTTTTGTACCACTTATCGAGCAACCGAAAACTGTATCGGCAGTTTTTCATGTTGCTCTACAATTTTCTTATTCACACTTTTCATCTAACTATAATATTTGAGAAGTCGATTAATTAAGACTAATTATCTAATTAGGCGGAATGAAAAAGATAATCTGAGTATCTCCAAGCGACGGCAAACAACATTACCTTGGTTCTGTCCAGCTACGCGACATTCGCATATTTTTATCGTTTGGCTGCAGTCACGTGGAACACAGTGTATATCGTCGAGCGAATTGGTTACACTTTGTGCGTTGGTAAACAATTTTACCAATGTACTCTCGGCTGACTGACTGACTCGCTGTCACTAAATTAATGTTTAATCGATTACACTCGCTAGATAAAAATGATATCCTTTTTGATAAAGCGCGTGTAATCGTGAAAAGATAGATTTAAAAGAGAAATCGTAAAAAGCGCAAGAAATTTCGGAAAAGGGGAAATTTCGGAAAACGCACCCCTTTTCACAGAAAAGGGGTGCGTTTTCCTATCCTGAAGTAAATGACACGTGAGGCAGGATGTTTTTTCTTTCTTCTTTTTCCCCTGCAGATTGCATTTCTTGTGCCTCAATTACATCTGTCGTCTTTCCTGTTTTCCTGGTGCAAAGCGCATTTATACCTGCGCTCAGGAAAACAAAGTCCAGTCGTTAGTTCAGCGCTCTGTGTGTGTGTTCATTCTGTTGCCCGTGTCTCATGCGCTGGGGGAAAAAAAAGGCATCGAATACGCAGCACCGATTAGCCTAACACTCCAACATTAAGTCAGAACTTTTTGTTGAGCTATGGGCGCGTGTTACTGAAGTACTAAAACGCCGAACAGACGACACAATAAGAGACACGGAGGAGCGCTTTCCGTGTCTCTTCTTGTGTCGTCTGTTTGGCGCTTTAGTTCTTCATCGACTCCAACATTGGTAATCTCTGATGCTTCCCTTATCGGGTCTAAGCAACTGCGAGACGGTTTGATTGATTGATTGTTTGAGTGAACCGACTGATCGATTGACTGAAGTGTCGTCGGATGTCCACTCACGCAGTCCGGGCACCGCCATGAGTATGCACTGCGTGAAGCAGCGCATGAAGGTGTGCGCGTCCATGGCGAAGGCCGACTCGAAGATCAGTATGGGCAGGAACATGTGCAGCAGCAGCTTGGGGTCGATGCGCGCCAGGTACGTGTAGATCTGCAGGGACTCGTACTGGCGCGACACCAGGCCCATCAGGGCGCCGAACACGAACAGCACCACCGTGTACGGCATCTGGATGTTGAGCCGCTTCAGCAGGAAGCGCACCAGCGCTGCGAGAAAAAGGAAAAGAACATAATGGTTGCAGGTGTCACGTCTGATGAACTATACGAGAATGCGAGAGCATTTCAGTGTTACGGTGCATTAGGACACGATTTGCACACGTTCGTACGTGTTTATTGGGACGTGATCAGCGACCGTTTGGGTCGGTTCTGGTGCTGCCCGGGACGCTGATGACGACGAATTGGGAGCGGTGTATGCTAAACTACTGATGAATATCTTGTTGCAGAATTGAAAAAGAAACGTCGAAGAATTTACCTGTGATAAATCTGTGGGGAATGGGATAACATTTAACCGCTACGCTGCACTATGACACGATTTATAAGTTTGTACATGTTTATAGTAACTACATTCGCGACGTTTAGGGCAATTCGGGTCCTTCTACGGGGACGTAGAAGGATTCGCTGGCCATGACAGAGAATAGGGGATGGCGTGTACACGATAAATATCTTGCCAATTTTATTTTATTTGTATATTGCGGTGAGTGATAAGTGTGAGATTTATATCGCGAAAGAACGGGCTTCAGTTTTTCAGAGGCTGCCTTTAATTAAAAGGCCTCGTTAAAACAAGCTTGTAAACTAGGAGTGTCAGGTCAACGTTTTTTTTTTTTTTAAAGAAGACAACGCAATGAGGTTGTGGAGGCAATGGCATGGCATCCGCACTACAGTCGTGGGGTTCCTGGTTCGAATTTAACAAGAGAGACAATAAGGCTCTCATTTCTTGTTTTGTGCTGATTCGCATTCGATGCCAGATAGCTGGCCAGATTCAGTAATATGTGGCAGTTAGGGTTGGCAACCGTCCCGAATTACCGGGACAGTCCCGACTTTCTTTTTCTGCTGAATAGCAATCAATGAACCATATTTTGTAATGTTTGACAGTGTAGCTCGGTTGCGCATTCTTCTATTTTGTCTTCTCTCGCGTTCTCATAAACGCAAGGGCAGTTTCGTTTTTGTCGTGGTTTTGTGTAGCCATGTTGCAGACACTGACTATTCACTGTACTTCCATCAGTACTGGTATGCGAGGTAGCCCTGCAACTACTGCACACCTTTCTCGACGTAAATCACTACACGCTAGGACTCAAAATAAATAAATAGATTTCGCAGCTTTGCTGCACGTACAAACTAGCGGCTCCTGGCATTGACAGGGAGCGTCGTCGCCAGATAACCTCCATGCAGGTATACAAAGGCAACTGCGTAGGTTACGTAACATATAGTAATGTTATGTGGTGCACCGCGTGCGAACGGATGGATCGTAAGAAAACTTGAATTTTATTTCGTGTTTCCTAAAGAAATTAGTAAGACAACGCCCTCTACTAGAGGGCGTTGTCTTACTAATTTCTAGAGGGCGTTGTCATAACAACAATTCATCCATCCATCCATCCATCCATCCATCCATCCACCCACCGTGGTGGCTGGTATGTGTATCTGTTTAAACTTCGTGCTTGCGATTTGAGATATGTTTCTCGTGACGCAATTCACTCTTTACGTTTCTTTCTTTTTTTTCTGAATTTCCGAGCAGTCACAGTTTCATGAGCACGGCAAGGCAATAAAGTGCCTGCGCGCACACGCGTATTTAGTGCCAATTGTTGCATTAGTGACGCAATACTTTGTCGAAAGCGATCAATTGGCGAAGTCACGATACCCTTCCGAGCCAGAAGGACGATAGTTTAGGCGAATTCGTGAAAGGCCCATAATCACCATGCTTGCAGGGTCCCGCAGAAACTACAGCCACATTTGCCGCTAGCAAACTATTTGGTGGAAACTGTTATAGACGTGACCCCCGAGATCGGGCGCAGCTAGATCTCGGAGGAAGCATTTTAGAGTGCTCTAGATGGCACCGTTGCTTCAGTGCACGGAAAAGAGCGAGTAATTAGCCGTACTTCCGAGTATGAAGCTGACGAAGAGGAAGAGTATGGGTGCGGCAGCCCGGAAGTACTCCTCTTCCTCTCCCTCCATGAGCGGCTCGGTGCTGGCGGCCGTCTCGTTCTTGCCCATGTGCTGGAACACCTGCTCGACCACGTGCTCGGCCACCTGCTCCAAAATGCCGCCGCCACCCTCGGTCGTCATCTTGGACGCCCCTCCCGCCTCCTGGCGGTCTCCTCTGTCACTCCAGCGGGCTTCTCCTTCCTCCTACTCCCCGCCTGGAAAGAAAACCAACAAATCAATCAATCAATCAATCAATCAATCAATCAATCAATCAATCAATCAATCAATCAATCAATCAATCAATCAATCAACGAAACAAACAATTTGCCTATCTATATCAAAATTACTCGCCGCTTTGGCTCAGTACATGGCAATGTCATTCTGCTGATGAACGCAAGGTCGTGGGTTCGAATCTCGGCCGCGGCGACGACGTTCTACTGAGGCGGAATGAACACAATTGTGAATTGCGGATTGCGCGCACGCTGCAGAACCCCGGATCATCAAAATCTATCCTATATGAGGTACTAATAAAGATTAGTTGACGGTCAGCGTTTCGTTGTTATTTGGCCCTCCTCTGCTCTGCGCGCCAAACATGCGAGCAAAAGCCGTAGACCATTAACCACTGATTAGTCACGCGGGACTGCTCGACAATTATGAATGGCTTTGTGTCCGGGAAACTGGCGTTACTGACTGCCAGGCTAATAACACATTATGAAGAAATACCACCATCATCGTCTGTATACTAAGCAGCCACATATGCGTTGATACAATTTGAGCAGTAGCGCCGCATTGCTCGGTCTCACAAACGGCGTTATTCAAAGAAATGTTTTACGTATTGTTGTCGGCCGTCAAAACAGAAGCAATCGATGGAAACTTTACTAGCGAAAGAAAGTGACGTCGAAGCAGTCGCAACGATGCAGCCGTCAAAGGAGTACTGAGAGTGACATGCCATTTCGGACTTGTCATTTCTTGCCTGTAAATGAAATTCGAAGTAACTTATTTGTCAACTGATTACATAGAGAGGTCCGAGGAAAAAAATTACAGCAGAACTCACCTCACGATGATTATCGAATGGTAATTCGATTAGCATGCGAGCAATGTAGCGATACACCAGTCAAGTTCGTTTAACATCTGTAATTGTCATTCAGAGACTTCCATTGCTTTGGTTATATGTGGCATAATAATCCGGTATCCTCCCGTGGTGTTATGCCACTCGTCTGCCATAGTAACGCTTGAGCACGACGTCATGACGACGACTGTATGACGTCGACGCACTAACGACTACGGAATGACAAAGAAGGAACGCTCCGTCGATGGAACGACAAAGGCGTTATGACGACAACGGCGTGATGACAATGAAATGAAAATTCTTAAATGGCGGTACAACGGCGACAGCGTGACAATGCCGACACGAGAACAATTGGATGACGACGAGCGTACGACGACGATGGCGTGAGCGCCTCGGTATGACGACAAACGCATGGAGTTGGAATGACGACGATAGCCCGACGAGGACGGCACGGCGGCGACGGTATGACAACGGATGCCCGATAGCGACTGTCCGGGGACGACGCCGTGACGACGACGGCATGTGAACGGCGGCATAATCGCGATTGAATGACGACATCGTAACCACGATAGAATGACGAATCACCGACGCCGACGGGACGACAACCGCAGGACAATAACAATGGGATGGCGTTACTGAAGCGACGAGAATGATAAAACACACAGCGTGACGAAGATGGACGTGACACGACAACGGTATGACGAGGTCTGCGCGACTATACAGTTGGGTGACGAAGTTAGAATGACGAGGATAGAACGACCGGCGCTGGCATCGCGACCACTGCGTGACGGCGAACGCATGACGACGGCACAATGACGAAGATTGCACGACAACGGCTTATGAGGGCAATCGGGTGACGGCAAGTATACGACGGTGTGTCGCTACAGCGACACAACGTATTTCCGGCGCCAAAGCGCGTCGTGTGTGAAGCGTGAGTGCAGCCGAGTTCCTCTATCGCGCGGCCCTAGAACTGGACACGTCGCGCCACCTAGCGGCGCCGCCGGGAAGTCCGCGCATAGAGCGCGTTTGAATTTAGATGACGTGCCTGCGATTCCGCTCGGCGGGGGAGACATCTTAAAGGATTTCTTTTTCATTGACGGGCGCCACGTACCCAGCGTCACATACCTCGTGACCCATGTTGGAGACCAGCGCATACCTAGTTAGCCAAGTTGGCGCAAAAGAGATTGAGTGAGTTAAATAATGCGCATGCCCACTGGCACATACCTGACCCAAGTAGGCGTCAAAAAGATTCATTGAGAAGCTTCACACACCCAGTGCAACCTACTTAGGGACCCAAGTTGGTGGAACGGCTGGTTCCGAATCCGGTTTATTTATTTATTTATTTATTTATTTGTATAGCTTCAGAGCCTATAGGGCGTTACAGAAGGGAGTGGGAACAATAAATAGGGAAAAAAACTAAGCAAATATTAGGTAACAAATATTAGGTATTCAAGCGCATTTTTAAAGTCACTGGGGTCCGTAATAGATACAGTGGAGGTGGGCAAGTGGTTCCAATCATCACAAGTTTGAGCGATGAAAGAATGAAAGTGTTGGTTGGTGTGACAACGAGGAACAAGCACTTTATAACGATGGTCAGTACGAGGTGATATGAATGGAGGGTGGGAAAGTAATTCTTGCTTAAGACGAGGGTGAGTGAGGCACCATAACCATAACCATTGAGGTACCATAATAATAACTACGATGGTAGTTATGGTTATGGTGCCTCAACACAGCGGTCCGGCGCTCTATCCATCGGACCAAGGAGTACACATTGAACCGCGTTGGCGGGGAAACACTTAGAGACACGGAAAGAAACATCCTGGAAAGTGCGCGAAGTATCCTAAGAATGCTAACCGCATAAGAAAAACGCCACCGACGGAAGGACATTTAAAGCAGACGACAGAAAAACGAAAAGTAAGAACTGCAGCGGAAGCCTGATGCCGTTTACCTAAGACGCACTGCTGGACTCAAGGATGTTTCGAATCGCAGGAAAGCTACGGCGGATAAAAAATAATAATAATAATATGATAATGATATCCAAGTATACATGCGCGAGCACTGCACGCGCTTGTACATACCGGATTTGCGACTCCCCGTAGCACCACATATAATACAGGTTAATCCCCTGCAATGTCGTCGAGACGGCGGCCTTGGGGTTACACGGGCATCGCTGAGTCAGGCCACGATCAACGAGGCGAGAATTACGGACACCGACGTCCGACGCCATCGCGGGGCGTGCGACGCAGAGACAAAGAGAGAGAGAAAGATATTTCGGAGAAGGAGACGGCCAAAAATTTCCCTGTAACGACAAGCGGAAGCGAAAGGATTATCGATAACGCGCCTTTGCACGTGCAAATCGGGCAAGGAATCTCGGTGAAAGTGCCCGCAACGTGCGTAATTCCGCGAACCGCGCAATAAAAGCGGCGCGGGAAGGTCGATCTAAGAATAAAGGACATCGGGATCAAGAGGACCGACACGAGATCGGCTCTCTCGCTTCGTACTGCCGCAGGAAACTCGGCGATATCGATGTTTATGTCGACTCGAGGAATGCAGTTTTGTCCGTAAAACACGCACGCGCTTGCAGTTGGCGTCAAAAGCTTGAGCACTGCAACACCTGAGGACGCCTTGAACGAGCAGTTGGAAAAAAGAAATGCACTTTGAGTTTCCATTGACTGTGTGTCAAGTTTATCTTGAGTCTGTAGAAAATCAATTCAACGTCAATTTCCAACGAGTGCGCTCGGTAGAGATTTAATTGATCGAAGATAAGAAAGCTTCAACTGACTCACACTCGACACATATTTAATTGACTAAAACTAAGGCGGCGTCGATTGAGCCACACTCGACACACATTTATGTGACCCGTTATCGAGCACTCTCAATGTGTGAAAATCGAAAGGCATTCAATCCGCTAGTCGCCAATCGAAAGACATTCATTATAGTGAGGTTTTATATTAACATGATTGTGCGCTGTTGAGTTGCCTGTTAGGTTACTAGAGGTCGATGCACCAGGGTTATTATAAGTCGGTTGAAAGGTCTCGGGTATGGCCACCGCGAGAAGTGTCTGTGAATGTCGCATGTATCGGCTTTGTGTAGAGGTTGCTCTATTGTTTGTGTAGGATGTGGTTGTATGTAAAAGTGCTGTTGGCACCCGAGGCTATTGTGTTGAAGAATTGCCCAGGCGGTTAAAATATTAATCCTGACTCCCTCACTATACAGCGTGCCTCGTTATCATAGCGTTGTTTTGGCACGTAAAACCCCCAGAATTCAATTCTTTTTAACTGTACGCCACTCTTTTTTTTTTGCTCGCATACTATACACTAAGGACTGTAGCATTTATATGCCACTTGATGACGACAGACGTGATCGTGCCTGCCTGCGTCGATCGTATTCGCTCGAATGTTGTGTCCCACAGCTGCGGTGTCGACGCGTGAACTTAATTTGCATTTGCAGACGCTTAGTCGCAACGGCTAGCTGTCCTCGGGGGAATTCGGCTCTAAACGTTGCGACGCGACGTGGGGACTCGAATTGCGGGACGCTCTTGGACCGTGGCCGTTTGTCCTAGGCTCTAAGTTGCGACCCACTGTTAGGCGCTTATAACGTTCCCTGCCGGATTCGAGGATGATGCAAGCGACTTGCGTAATGTGGTGCATTTGGCACGCTTGTAAGCGTCGATTGGCGCGCGCATTTTTCTGGTAATTCTTTTTCTGTCGCCCCATTTCTTTGATCTCTCATCGTCTCACCTGGAGTAGCATTGCCAAGCCTGTCGCTATAGGCTTACCTAGGCTGTGTTCCAACGCTCGCCGTAGACGGCAAAGTAGACGGCTAAGTAGACGGCTAAAGTGGACAGCGGCTATCTTAAGTCTCGTTCCAGTTCTCACGAAGGCGTCAAAGTGGACAGCTTCGCGAAGACAGCATCGAACTACAAAACGATGCAGGCTACTTTCCTGTCGAAACATGTTCACATTCCATGTTCACATTCCTCGGGCCCATACAGGAGTGGTTACACCATTCCGTGTTGTAACCACTCCAGCATGGGCCCGAGGAGGGCCTGCAGTATTTTGCATAAAAGAAATAATAATAACAAGATGCCGGCTGAGCAGGACGCTTGGAAAGCCAATAGGGAGGTTGTCTGCGCACAAGAAAACGCAGACACGCTATCCCACGTCTCTTAATGTAAGTTATCTTGTGTGTTCATAGGTTCGCAGGCGCAAAGACTTACAGTACAGAAATAACGTGCGCTTTTCTCAACTTTTTCTTGTGGCCGTGGGGTGACGTAGCGTCGCAGGAGCGTCTTCCATACGTCTTCGAGACGGCTAGAAACGCGTTCCATTACATGGCTTCGAAGCTGTCTCCTTAGCTGTCAACGTATAGACTGTCTCCGATGCCGGCCAGAATTGGTACACACCCCTAGTCAGATGTCAATAAACCTTTAGTATCTCTGGAACAGGTTGGAAATCCGGACACTGCGGGTAGCGTACACACTTGGCTGAAGTATTCAGCTTTTTTCTCAACTTTTTTTCTCGCTCGTAAGTAACTCACGGTCATGTACAATAGCCCACTGGTTGGAAAATATGGGCTATCCCACGCGGTCTGTGACGCCGATAGACCGCGTCAATAATAGACACACGTCGGAAGGCGTAAGAGAGAGCGAGCGAGCGATTTTTTTTTTTTATGCGACATTGCGGGCTCCTCGATGCATGCATGCGGCGCGATATTATTTGGCTCGCACGTTCGCGAAAGCTTCGTCCACAGATCGCAAACATTTCTTTCTTTCTTGTCGAGTTCAAAAAAGGTGTCGGTGCGCCCCTCCTCCAACAGTGTCACGTGCACAATCCCTGTGGCACGCACGTTTCTTTCCGAGCACTGTGCGTGAGCGTATACAAGGCCACAGTTCTGGTGCTTCCTGACCACGAGACCAGCTAAGCGGCCCAGCGCGCCGAAATCTCCTCCTTACAACAACAACAACGACGACGACGACAGCAGCAGCAGCAACAAAGACAGCAGCAACAAACAAACAAACTTGCAGGCCCAGACGGCCATGGCGCTAGGCTTGCCTACAGGAACACACCACTCGGAACGGCATTCCTCCTCCTGCCGTTCGCGAGCCTACGCGACGCATAATTGGACTAATGTCGATGGCGGTCGGCCGTCGTAACGCCCTGGCGGCTTCCGAGGTCTCGATCACAGCCTAGCTCTCTCTCTCTCTCTCTCTCTCTCTCTACGTGCAGTGCCATCGTTGTCTCTTCCGATGCTCTCCGGCCGCTATGAATAACGACCGCCGCTAAAGTGACTGCCGCAATGTGGAAAAGTGACGGCTAAGTGGCGCGTCGTTCGGGGGTAATTCGGCTCCCAACGATGGCGGGATGGACACGAGTGCACGGGCGTTCTCGCATTACCTCGACCCCACGTGCCACCCCCTGCGCCCCCCCCCCCAAGCCCGTGCCAAACTTGGCCAAACCACTCCTTCGTCCTGCACTGCCTTTCCTGCCAAAAGCCACCCTTTCAGCCCCGAGAGGGCGCTGCACTCGCTCTGTGTAGCTGTCGGTAATGACCCTCAGTCCGCTGTTGACGTACGCCGGCCGAGGTGAGACAGCCTCGATCGGGCGGATCGTTAATGCATTCGCCTTGCGGGCTTCTTCTGCCATTCGTTTTTGGCTCCTAGGAGGGGAGAGAACGTATTTGCACTGAGATGCCGCGTTCGTTCGGGTATATGCAACCCGCGTTTCTTCTTTACACCGATTGTGAGAAACAAACAAACAAACAAACAAACAAACAAACAAACGCGCACGCACACACAGGCGTCAAAAGCTAACCCTGTCACACACGCAAACACCTGCGCCCACAACGTGCGCAGACACAAGCACTCACACACGAACTGCAGGCACACAATCCAACACTCACACGCGCACACTATCGCGCAACAATTCCGTGTCACACCACTCATGCGCAATCAATGCATCGTTGAACGGGCTTTATTCTCACCGATTCCCTGACACACTGCCACTTCTCGAACGGCAAGGTCACTTTACCGTCACCATCATCACAATCGCCAACGAAACAGAAGGCCCGAGAAAGCGGTTAGGCCGGGGTTCAAGATCGGCGAATCAAACGCAGCATTTCACCGAAGGTATACGGGCAAAAAAAAAAGAAAATTACAGCTCACGGTGCGTACCAGCCCATCCTAATAATCACTGAGCGTAAAACGCGGCAAGCGAAAACGCCATCAAAACTTCCTCTTCACCCCTCAATCTCACTTCCGCCCCCCGTAGGCCCACGCTATAGAGGTGACCCATCGATGAATAACAGAGCCCGGTTGCCTTGCAAGGCTTCAAAAAGCGCCTCTACCGCCCAATCCGCTGTCCCGTACGAAACCTCCAAAACCACATACACACACGCACGTGGTATACGGCTGCATAGACAGTTTCATACGCATAGCAAATACCAACAACATGTGTGTTTACTACCGGCACGTGATGAAGAGTATCCTCGGAATCAATGCCATAGCAAAAAAATAAATAAATACATAAATAAAAAAACGCGCGAAATCGTTCTCCTGTAACCACATGCCCGAGAACGCGCGAGCATAAGCCATTAATCGCAGAGTCAACTTCCGCTTAGCACTGTCATCTGACGGCGCCTAATGCTGATGGCAATAGCTGTACACGCAGCCACACACGCTTTTGATTCTCCACCGGACGAAGACTCGTAATGTCGTCCTGAGGAGGGGCTAAATGTATGGTGTCAGGCACACGGGAGAAGGAGGCGGAAGAAAAATAGAAAACCGGGTCGGGCTTTGGTTAGTACAGAACAGGTTACCCGTGGTCGCTCAGGAGTCATGGATTGAGTGCCATTATGTGGGTAAATGAAGGATGGCAGACGATTAGACGGACCGACGAGAGGACGGTATTTGCATGTACACGCCGGAAAGAGAGAGAGAGACGAAGGGTAATTCTTTAATGGACGCATGCTGCGGACGGTTGCCTCGCCACACGGCCGGTGATGACCGGCTCGCTATAGGTGACGCGGACGACGTTGGCGACATGTGGAGCGACGCATTCGGGCGTAGTACTACGCACGTGCACAACACGCGCAAGCGCTCGCTGTAACGGGTAACTGAAATGTCCGGTCGAGACCGTGGTGTCCCTGAGGAAGGCTAAGAGCGGTAATACAAGGTCAAACTATACACGGTGCTACTCAAAAGCTGCCACGTTGGAGTCGGCTAACGCAGTGTAATTAGAGATCTCGCGAATGCTGCGTTTGTCCAGCGGTGCATTTTATACAGACACTAATAGGCTCAAGTAACACTCTTGCTTGGGCTAGTTGGTTCATGCTTGAATGAGTAAAGAGAAAGGCGCAATAAACCAGGACAGAAGAAGAACACCGGTCCTGTCGTTTATGTTCTTCTTCTGTCCTGGTTTATTGCGCCTTGCTCTTTACTCATTCAGACGTAAATAGAGAAGAACGTTAACGATATATCTTTTAATGTAGTAAAAGAAGCTCGACTCTTACCGCGAGAAGTGTCTGTGTGAGCCAGAAATGGCGCGCAGAAGACGGGCGGCGGCGACACCATTTTGAGATCCCCGCATGGCCCTTCATGAAGTCATGGATTTACATAGTGTGTACTGGCATCACTTGACTGTCTATCAATTCTAAACGAACTAAAGTCTCTACCTGTCAAGTTTTCAAAGCATTTGTGCGCGTTTAGATGCACCCCCCCCATTCCCTTAGAACGACCGAAGCTGCAAAGCAAATAATACAAAGACCGTGACGTCACAATGACGTAAGAGAAGAGAGAGAAGTCATAAGGGAAAGGCATGCAGGGAGGTTAACCAGACAATGCCGTCAAGGCGCGCTGCAATTTGGGGGCTAAATTGAGAGATGGGAGTAAGTTCTGGCTTTTTACTTTTCGCTTCCTGTAACCAACCCTGTCTTATTGAATGAATTAAAAAGATAGCTTTAAAAGCGATATTTCTGCCGTCTAAACTCATTCGGTGTTGCTGCTTTCAGTGTCACCTTAAAGGGGCACCGAAGTGAATAGCTAAATAACTTTAGACCCACAGTTTTCTGTAAACTCCCTAAGTGTCCCGTTGGTCACGTTTGTCCGTAAATGTCACATTGTAAGTGTCAATTGCCCATCCCAATTTGCGTATGTAGAAGCCACGTTAGAACCGGCTGTCCAGTCATGTAATGCGGCCCGATCCCCGGAGACAGCGCAACCAGAGATGATGGCTTGTCGGGGCGATCCTGACACCAATGCAACGAAATGCGTTCTCGCAAGAGTTCCAATGTGCTTTGTAACGCGGTTCGATCCCGGAGGTGGGGCAACGTGACGTAAGTCCCGTGCTTCTAAGTGCTAACCAATAAAGGTAACCAATATAAGTGTTCCTATGCAGCATATATTAGCAGGCATAGCGGGAAATTACTTTGAGTCCATCTTCGGATAGTTTTTTTAGATACGTTTTTTCTCACCACCTCGTAGGACATCGATCTTTTCTGTCTCTATACGTGTATTAAAAGAAGTGCAGGAATGCAAATGACCCCGTGACACGTGGGCAAACGCGTCCTAAGCGCTGGCACGAGTGCGACGTGCCAAGGTGGAGCCCCCGCTTATTAATCGGCTCTGATTGAGGTAGGCACGGGCGTCGCAATGAACGGCGCGCGGCACCTACCCTACCGCATTTCTTTCCATATAAGCAGCGTTTATATCTGTGTTCAACTACAGCTACAACACGAATGCAATACAAAATCAATACAAATAGATTAGAAATAAAATACGAATTCAATACAAATACAACACAAATTCAATACAAACACATTGTAAATGCAATACAAGCACAATATAAATGTAACAAAAATACAATTTAGGAGGAGGAGGAGGCAATAAAGAGAGAAGGCAGGGATGTTAACCAGAAATACGTCTGGTTGGCTACCCACTCTGGTGGACGAGAAAGTGGGAATGGAAAAATGAGAGAGAGAGAGAGAGAGAGAGAGAGAGAGAGGGGAGGCGAGGGGGAAGAAAGCCACGGTGAGCTCGCGCACGCGCGCGGAGGGCCTGAGCGAGTCAAAGACGTTCACAAAAATGCAATTTAGGTACAGTAGTAATGCGATGCACGGTATTGTGGTTAGAAATACAATACAGTACAAATGCAATACAAATTGATGCAAGAAGTGCAAGTGGTATAGCAGGGAACCAGACACGTACAAATGATGCATTTTTAGCGCTTGTGAACAGAAAAAACTCAGAGAGTAAGAACGGAAGAGGACAGAGAGGACGCTGGTCTTAAGGCATGTCTGATAATCAAATGGTGGTTTTGGCACTTGAAAAAAAAAACACACAGAATTTACTTTTTCACAATAAGCCGAATTAAAGCACTTTCATTCGGTGTATTGTGAAAATTTTAATGTCCTGTCCTTTTATACACTGAATTTTTCGGTTCAGAAGCGCTGAAAAATGCCTCAGTTGTACATGTCTGGTATCGTGCGATACCGCTCGCGCTTTTTGTACCAATTCATATTTGTATTGTATTTGTATCGTACTTGTACCGCATTTGCATTGTATGTGTGGTGTATAGTGCTGTATTTTATTTGTATTGCATTTGTATTTATGTATCGTATTTGTATTGTAACTGTATTGTGTTAGCATTGTATTTGAAAGGAGAGATAAACGCTGCGTATCCTTATCCAAATACTAATTATTAGGCCGAAATTTTATTCAGTATAGAGTACGACATGCCGAAATTGCAGAACTATCTAAGTAAAGCATCAAATCCTGAGAAACACGTTTGGTTAATTTCAAGATGATCTTGATATACATAATTGCACAAAAAGTTGCGCAGCTTTGAACTGCTATGTTTTGTCAAAAAAAAGTGTAAGGCCAAATTACTGAAAACTTGTTTTTTTTTCGCCCTCAGAAAGCAGCTGTTTGTCGAAACTTGCGTTGAACAGCCTGCCCATTTTCCTCCAAGGCATCATAACCAGCGCTGAAAAAAAAAACATAATTTCTTGGGATATGCGGCCCTCGGTACAGCAAAGTCGTTCTTGAGAAACGAGTCCTACAAGGCAGGGTTATTCCAGTGCTGATTTAGAAGCACGTTAAATTGAACAAGTTGGGCAGGATCCATTGGCTATAATAAAGCCGCGCAATCCAAGCAGCCACATTAGATCTCAAGTTTGAGGTAATAAAACGGAGGCAGTACGCCTGCTTTTGACGCGCCGATTTTTTCGTGACAAACGATATCTGTGACAAACCATGCGCCAGTGCATCTCAGTTAAGTCCCGTCACGATGACTCTTCGCAAAGTGCCAGTCCATCCCTGTCGAAAAAAGACGTGCCTCCATATCGAATGATGTATACATAACATATATATGATAATCTCATATCATATCATATCATATCATATCATATCATATCATACCAGCTGTACATTGTCATATAACTTACAGGACACCCTATCACAAAAAGAGATATATAGAACGTGTGCAGGCCCATGATACCTTTATCTAGAAAGAGAGAGAGAGACATCAGAAAGGGGAAAGCCCGGGAGGTTAACCAGATGGGTAGATACGGTTTGCTACCCTACGCCGGGGAGAGAGGGGAGGGGGAGGTAAAGGGATAGAAAAGTAGAGATGACGAAAGAAAGGAGAGTAGACATACAATCACAGTCAAATACTGTCGCGGTATACCGTCACCACACCGCACAGTAGCACTTGCAGCACTATAAACATCTGTTCACGCTACAGCCGCTTGTCCAATTTTGTTGCCTGAGCATATGTGATCCCACACAGAAACCCTTAAGTTCCCAAATATTATATTGGGCATGCCCCATAAGATATATGGGAATATACGCGTCCAGGTAGCGGCGTCCGTATTCCAATGGGGCCGAATGAAATGAAAAAGAAAAAGGGTGACTCAGGTATTGTGCATTGTGATCAGGGCAAAGAAACCAAGGGGGTAGAAATTAACCCGGAACCCTTCGCTACGGCACCTGCCACAGTTATTTGAAACAAGTATTCAATAATTTAATTTTATTTGGGCCTCTTCATCTCCGCGACCATTTAAATGATCTGCCCAACCTAATAATAGTAAATTGCCCAGGCAACTAAGCATTCTCGCCGTCGTCGAATAAATCCCGAGTACAAGTGGGAGCGGCGCCTTCTCATCGTCACGTTTAGATTACCTACATAACATTAAATTAAATTATGGGGTTTTACGTGCCAAAACCACTTTCTGATTATGAGGCAAGCCGTAGTGGAGGACTCCGGAAATTTTGACCACCTGGGGTTCTTTAACGTGCCCCTAAATCTAAGTACACGGGCGTTTTCGCATTCCGCCCCCATCGACCTACGTAACATAGAGGCAGCATCTCGATACGATACCGCGGCGCCGATTACAGCGGCCGTTTCCACCGAGCAGCCTGCTACGAAACTGACGTCGGCACGCCGTTTGTCTGACCGAGTACAGGCTTGCCGGCGGCGTCTGCAGTGTTTGTCTTTCCGCATCTCATTTGCAAAGAGAGCAGCGAGAAGGTTGACTCAAGGTACATATACATACGTCACGATTAAACACTTGCCGACATTAATGCTCCACGTACGTTGCCGGTCGCGCCGACCTTCCGGCGATACGTGAACCCGCAATCGCGCTCGAATGTATGCAAGGTCCCGCGGCTATGCTTGCCGTCTGGACACGCCTTCTGCTGTAGGCTTGTCACAGACGCGCCTCTGCCCCTACCCAGCTTTTTTTGTTGTTGTTTCGAACTAAAGGCGAGGCACGTGCGTACGCATGCAAAATACGATTTACGGCACACCTCCCCCCTCCCCCCCCACACACACTCAAACAAACACACCGAACCAACCAAGGCGTGTCGACTATAGTCGCAAATCAAACCTGGAAACGGCTCACACGGACCGCCGACGATTCCGGTTTGATTAACGCTATATAGGGTGGGTCGAGTCTAATTTGCAAACGGGTGGGCGATGAGGAGGGGAACTGAGTGTTAGGCCGTATACTGGCGGCAACGGAGGCGGCTGCACAGGGGAGGCGTGTGCACGTAGTACTATACTACCTGCAGGGTGTCGCAGATACAGCGGTTGTGTACGATGGAACAGCCGCGATTACGTGCGCAGAAAGTGCGGCCTCTTTGCTGCGCGAGGCGTCGGCCAGCGACACAGCCTCGCGCGCGCGGCGTATCGATGGCTCCGCCTGGTGGCCGCGGACGGATTTCGTTGGGTTGGGCTTAAGTGGCTGCGCAACCGCGAATTCGCCGAAAATGAAAGGGGTCGCGCGTGCCGCCTGAGCGGCTACGCTTCAGCCGGATGTCCCTCAACGTTGTACTGTGCTAAAGCTTCCGAACGCCGGACATTGCAGGAGCAAAGAGCAGCAGCGGCGGTGCTTCGCATATATATATATATATATATAGTTAGCTCGACGGCGCGGTGAGCTAAAGTTCTCGAAGGCTGGACATCTGCAAGCAAAAGCGGCTGTATTTCGCGTATTCAACATCTCGCTCGCGTCGTTGCTGTGCGCTTTTACTTCCGAGCACCATGGCACTGCAACAGCAGGTGTACTAGAACCGGTGTACTAGAACAGGTGTACTGGAACTCCCGAATGATATGCATAACAGGAACAGGAACGGCTGTGCTTCGCATATTCAATCTAATCTCGCTCGCGCCGTTATACTGTGCGCTAAAGCTCCCGAAAGCCAGGCACAACGATCAAAACGCGGATATATTTCGCATACTCAGCGCCACCTCGCCCGTGTCCTTACGGTGCGCTAAAGCCCCCTAAATTCAGGCACTGCTAGGGCAGTGGCTTTCCCCCGCGAATCTTTCTCGACGTCTCACTCGTCACTTGTTGACCACTTATTGCGCCACTGTGCTCCATTTCAAGCACAAAGACAGTCTTTGTCCAACGCGTTCAGGAAGCTAGGCGACCGCCCTCTGAGTGAACAGACAGTACTAGAGCACCGTCCCCACCGATCATCAGCTCAGAAGGCAGTGAAGACACTTTTGTGCTTTCTCAGAACGCCTGGTTCGCACGAGCAGTTTTGACTCCACGACTGTCCGCGCACGTCTCTATACCCTATCTCCCTCCCTTCTGTCTCTTCCCCTTCTCCCTTCCCCCAGCGTAGGGTAGCCAACCAGACTCTTGACTGGTTAACATCCCTGCCTTCCTTACATCCCTGCTCTCTCTACTCGTCTTAGTGACCACGTCTTACTCGTCGTTACTGTGCAATACTGCTCACAAACGCCAGGCACCAGAAGAACAAGGAAGGATGTTGCATGGCATAATCAACTACGGCTCGCTTTTCGTTAACGAGCAGCTAAAGCTCCCTAACGCCATGCACTGCAATAAGAAGAGCAGCTACATATACTTCGCGTATTCAAACACGTCTTTCCCGTTGTCATGCTACGATAAAGTGCCCTGTCGTCAGGCACTGCAAGAGCGTGCCTCCAAAAAAGGCAAACGATGCTTCTTCGCATGACACACACACAAAAAGAAAAGATAGAAGAACGTAGCGTTAAATTGTTATCAGCGCTCTGGCACACGCACTTGACCGAGAAATTTGACCGGAGGAAAACTGTCATGAGACCGCCTATACATATGGCTCGGACACGTGAGCGGCACACGCAGGGTCCCTGACCTAAAACAAGCATCTCCGCGTCAATGCTGATATACCCTTTCGTTATCTCGCGTAATCTCGCTTGTTGTCCTTGCATATTTTCTATTTTTTTTCTACTTTTCCCGCAACCGTCGTCTATAGAGCACGTTTTGCAGTACAGCAGTCGTCTCGACGCTTCCGAGTGTGGTGGATGACGTCCATTTGACGTCATCCGCTGCAGTACATCTTGAAATATAAACTGCACTTCAGAAAATATCGCATGTTCTAGATTGCAGACGCACTCGTCGCTGTGCTCACCGCTGCATCGTTTCGTTCCAAATCGCAAGCGTGAATACGGGGCCCAGCGATCGTGTGCGCAAAGTACACAGAGCGGTTAGCCAGAACGGGCTCCAGCCGTTCGGTGACAATGCCCCTATAGGAGCTACACGCAGGTGTCAGAAGCGTATAGTCCCGAGGTTGCGTTGGAAATAAGCCGTGTCGACGCAAATAGCGCATATATAATGAAGTATTTTGCATTGGGTGCAGGTGCACAACTGTACACGTCTTTGCTCTATCCCTCACTCGTAACTAGCGCCACCAATCCGCTAAAAATTAATAAAAAGGTTGTAACATCTGCTTTGTTTGTCAACACTTTAGGCCCGTTATAAAATTTGTGAGGGCGTTTCAGTAGCACGAGAAACCAATAATCCGTGCGGAATGGGGGAATCAGCCACGTGGCACTATAATACAGTTGCCATTCACAAAGTTCGTCGGATGCTACATGGTCGGCCACAAACCTTATATGTACAGTGGCAAATACAATGCTGCCCATCCAACTCGAAAGCAGATTTTGTGCAGATGCGCCAGCAAGTTATGTTCGCTCGATTCGCTGACTTGGACGGGGATTTCGACTGTGCCAGCAGCCGTCTTTCAGAGGCATATCGCACGGCATGTCAGACGCCGTATCGTATACGTACCTGCGTTGCCAGCAAATAGGTTGTGTCGTGTAGTGGCAGCGATATTCAGCAAGCATTCGCTACCGCTCTACCTTTACCTCTGTATATGCCATCTGCGCCACCTGCTATAGTTATGCTAAGTGCACGCACGTAAACAAATGTGCACCCTCCGGGGCTTATCTTACCGTACAACGGTAATCGTCATCTGTCTTGTCCGCATTTCCTTTCTTTAACGCGGCGAGCCCGCTAATGCCGAGTCACGAACGGCGTGCGCGTTTATCAGCATGACAGAGCATTCTAGACGGGAAGGTAACGGGAGCTGGCAGCGTTTTCAAGGAAGGAAACGCAAGCAAGGCACATGACGATTATCGTTGTGTGGCGAGATAAGCCATACAAATGGGTGCGCATTCGTTTAAGAGCGCATACGTTACGACAAAACGTGGCTGTATATCACACCTCCAAAGCTGGCAGGTGGCTTCGCGCCCTCTGTAGCCGGCAGTGGTACGTTTAACTTTTTTTTTTTTTTTTTTTTTTTGCGGAGTGCCTGGAGCAGACTGCACAATCGGACTTTTACTGAAGCTTAATTCCTGGGAGGCCGGATTCACCGCTCATGAACTCAGAGAGTCAGCCGCACAAGTGCTTATTCAGTATCACTGTGAAATTATTTACACCATTAAAAGTGAATAAAAGCGTAGATGTGTCATAGTCACACCCTAGTTGACACCCTTTTTTGGGTGTAAGGCGGCCTGTAGCAGACAGACTTACACCCTTACTCACTTTAAGGGTGTTAATCATTTTACAGCGAACCAGGAGGTGACAAACTCGGAATTCCCGACTGTAGAGTGCACGTGATTGGTATCCCGACTGGCACCGAAACTCCTGCTCTCTGCTCTCACGCCCTCTCATTCACTCCCTCTTGCCGCGTGTATAGTCAACTGGATAAATACTAGCTAACCTCCCCCGTCTTTCTTTCCCCCTTCACACACACTCTGAACCACGTGAAATGACATTTACTTCCACACGCGCACTTTCAACGACCGGCGAAACCACAGGGAAATTGAGGTACGCGCGCAGCATTGCCGTATACTTAGCGCGAGCTTCCTGATGCCGACGGTCGTTTAAAACGTGTAGGTATATTGCGCACACGGCGGCTATTAGAAAGCGCCCTTCATCGTGACCTTCAATATATCGGCCGCGACCGAAGGGGTGCGCCGTGTCGTGAGTCACGTGAACTATATACGTCCGGTAACATGAGCATGTGACTTCCGGCGTGCGCTCGAATAGCCCTGCTCAGATAACATCTGGCGATACCATTAAAGGTGCCGCGCACTATCGGGCGGCTCACGTCGTACAAGTCGATTTTACGTCCCTGCCACTGAAGTGGCTGAAGTCACGTACAGTGTTCGTCGTTATCGTCCGCACTGCCGGTCATTTCGGTACGAAAAAAAAAAAAAAGCTGCAATGTGCAGGTTTCGAGGTCCATTCACACAGAGGTCGCGCGACGGACCGCGACTATACTGGCGACTGCTATGCCGATGTTCACACCGCCAAGTGCTATGCGTGCCATTCGCCGCCCTGACGCGCGCATACATACATACATACATACATACATACATACATACATACATACATACATACATACATACATACATACATACATACATACATACATGCATGCATACATACATACATGCATGCATGCATGCATACATACATACATACATACATACATACATACATACATACATACATACATACATACATACATGCATGCATGCATACATACATACATGCATACATACATACATACATACATGCATACATACATACATACATACATACATACATACATACATACATACATACATACATACATACATACATACATACATACATACATACATACAAGCCTTGACGCACGCGCACCCACTGCAACGCACAACTCTTCCACCACACGACTCCTGTGCAGCCGGGGCAGCATTGAGCAAGTCCGCGGTTGCCACCGGTTCTCTGACACCGCCATTTAAGGGCGTTTTAATTACCATCCTAATCATCATTGTCATTATCATGGCCACGAAGGAAAGGAAAGGCGGAGAAAGCAAAAATGTTGAGAGAGACCTTGAATGTATCGAAGAACCGTGTGCTACTGACTGCTACTCGAAACCAGCTACTTTGCATATTTCGCGGGATTAACGTTACTGGCGCGGTGCTTCACGCACTTTTCGGGGATTGACCGCCTATGTCTATAACCGCTTTCCCGCCAACCTGATTCACGGGCAATCCATGGTCGAATTTGTAGCGCATCCGGCTGCTGCGCTGAGAGAGAGAGAGAGAGAGAGAGAGAGAGAGAGAGAGAGAGAGAGAGAGAGAGAGAGAGAGAGAGAGAGAGGAAAGCAGGGATGTTGACCAGTCAAGAGTTCGGTTGGCTACCCTACGCTGGGGGAAGGGGAAGAGAATGCTGATGGGACAGGCTTCCAAACCAGCCGCCGGACCAACTTGGGTCACTGAATATGTCGCCCTGTGTACCTATATGTGCCTCTTTTCAAGCAATCTCTTTGATGCCGACATGAGTCGCTGGGGATACTGAACTGCGGTATGCACGACTCTTTGACACCAACTCGGACGACTGGGTGTACGCGCAGAAATACGCGATGGGTGCCGGTTTCGTGATTTCCGCGAAAGTACCGCAAATGACGGTTATTGCTGTGGGATGCAAATTTTGGATGTAATAAAGGGTGCAAATTTTCAAGGAGTGTGACAGGTTTACATCCTTTCTCATTTTTTAGGGCGTAAACCTGTCGCTCACATCCTCACACCCAAAAAGGGTGAAAGAGGGTGATTTTTAAACAGGTTTACGCTCTTTTTCACTTTCTACACTCTTAAAACGGGTAGCACCCTTTGGGGTGTATATTTGTCCCACAACAATAATCGTCATCTGCCTTGCTTGCGTTTCCTTTCTTGAAAACTCGGCGCTCGCTACTTTCCTGTCGAGAATGAAGCGTCACACTGATAACGCGCAAGCCGTTCGTGACTGAGAACTACCGGGCGCGCAGCGTTAAATTAAGGAAACATGGGCAAGACAGATGACGATTATTCTTGTGGGACAAGATAAGCCCCAAAGGGTGTGAATTTTTAAAGAGTGTAAGCGTGTAAATTATTTTACAGCGTAATGCAAAACGGGTGGAATGCAAAAAAGAAAAACAAAAAGGAAGAAACGCTCGTGTATGGTGCATTATTGGGTGCGCGTTAGAGAACCTGAAATGGTCAAAACTGATCCGAAACTCTCCACCAACGCAACCCTCATGTAACCCACCGAATAGTTTCTGGACGATAAACCCCACAATTAGAAGTGCTTTCATAGCTGATGCCTCTAAATCCTGATTTGAGAGGGTCGTTCAGCAGCCTAATTGCCACAATTTCTGATTACCGTACTAATTTCTTAATCTGTTTGAGTTATGTGTAATTATTTTACTTTATTAAACTACTTTAACCGGGCAGTACAAATATTCGACCTTTCTAATGCGAATCCCATCGCCTTTGGTATTCGATTTATATTAGACTCGAGAATTCGCGATTCGAAGTTGTCGAATACTCGTTCTTTCTTTCTTTCTTTCTTTCTTTCTTTCTTTCTTTCTTTCTTTCTTTCTTTCTTTCTTTCTTTCTTTCTTTCTTTCTTTCTTTCTTTATTGATTTATTTAAGGCAATGAACAGATTGTCTTAGGGGACACGGCTAAAGGCAAACATTTGCCTGACTAGGCCGTGCCACCCGTACATTGGCAGCAACATGGCAGTGGCAGGCTTTCAGGAGGACACACATGAAATTATAGTACACATTTTCAACACTTGAGTACACAATTCGCGTAAGAAGAAAGAAAAAATGTTAAAGTTTATACAGTTTTCTAAAAAAATCGAAGCACAACAACAGGAAAAAAAGAAGCATGTACGAAATTTTTCACACCTGTAGCTGGAAGGTTAAAGTTTACACAGTTTTCTAAAAACAACAACAAGAAACATGTACAAAATTTTCTATACCTGAAGTTGAACATTTCTATTAGTCTTCGGATAGTAACAGTTCTTTTACCGTTTTCTTAAAGTTTTGCTTTGAAATTCCAGAATTTAGCAGGTCCAATACCAAGGGGTAGTCGTTTATAAGGTTAGGAAGTTGAACTGCTAGTTTTTGATCTCCGTATTTTGTTCTGCAACGTGGTTTTCCTATCAGAGTTTTTCTGAGGTTATAGCTTGTCGTTTTACCATGGTATTTACTTTGGAAGGAACATTTGTCTTCCCAGAATTGCCGTGAAATTTCGAGGAATAATTTGTAAGTGTGAAGTTTTGATATTGTTAATATTTTATATTTGTTATAGTATGGTTTAGTGGTATCAGTACGTTCTAAGTTACCTATCGCGCGCAGTGCACGGTTTTGGAGTGTTTGAATTGATTTTAGGTTAGTTTGTATAGTGGTTGACCAAACTAGAAAACAATAAGTTAATCGAGAATGTATAAGCGCGTTGTAAACATTACGCTTCACATTTATCGGTAGCAAATATCGCAACCTATTTAGCACACCGACAGCACTAAGTACTGTTATTGTACTAAGGGACAGCAACGTTTCTTTCAGTTTACAGAAAACGAAACTTTGAAGTTTACAACGCTTTTACTTGGCAATGTAAAATGGTATCACAATTCTGTAAATGGCGCCTGATAGTACATCTAAAGCAGACAAATAATTAAGGGAAATACACGTGCACATACACGGAAGGAGCGTGGCAGAGGCGAAAGTCGACGCGAGAAAGTCGTAAGGCAAGGTACGAGAAACTTTAGTGATAGGATGGTGTGGCAAAATAACCCGCATACGCAGCAAGAATAACGGCAGATTGGGCGAGTTGGTGGTTTTCCGTAATGTTTAAAAGCAGCGCGAAAGACGCACGCCGGACAACAGAATAGACGGCGGGAAACACACGGCGCTGGACTTACAACTGCCGGCGCTGACTTGTAGGTCAGCGTCGTGTGGGTTTCATGCTCTATTCTGTTGTCCGGTGTACGTTGCTAGCGCTGTTTTTTTTTAAACATTATACAGCAAGGCCTGGCATATATATATACCTAAATATGTACGGAAATTTTCGCTCACGGACAACTCCGCCGACACCGGATTTTCTGCGACACGTGGCCCTTAACGTATCGCGTTAATATCGCAAAGCATTGCGGAAACTGCAGCGCTTACCTTTCTACTAACGTAAAAGTCCAGTGGGAAGCTTATAGATAGAATGGTAGAGAAGAGGGGGAAGAAGAGGCGGAGAATCGGTGGAACCAGCACCACCTAGACAAGAGAAGGCCTGAGCGCTAGGCGAGTGACGTCACGGAGAAGGGGCCGGCGGCGTGCTCGGGGATACGGGTCGAATGAAGGGATCGCGCCCTAATGGGCAGCGTTAACCAGAGCGCAGTTATTGTTTTCTTTAGGCATATATATAGTTGAGCAGATGGCCAGCAGAGAACAGAGGATCTTCCAAGATTATGTTATTTATGCAAAACTATTTGCGCGCTGCATTATTAACAAGCCCGTCCATAAAAATGAAATGGTTCAACCTTAGGACTGAGAACGAATTTCGGGTAAACGATGACAGGGAGCACGGCTTATATTGAAAAGTCACATTGCTGCCCTCTTCTTCAGAGTAGCTTCCTTGCTTTGATTTATCATCGGCCTCAAAGAGTTTGCCGTTCATGCGACCACAAGCGACCACAAGAATTCTTCAACAATATGTTAGCACTGCACCATAACACATCTCTCATGACAACTTCACTGGTGTGCCATTCTTCACATTCGGGACACATATACTTATTCCGGTCTATATTAGGCTCTAAGCGAATAATTTCACTTTCGAGGCATTGTTACATACAGTACCGCAGTCCACATATCTACAACACCTCAAATGAGTTTAGCAATGGAGGTACAAAACATTCGTGCAACCATTTACAAAGAAACAGCTGCCTTATCCCGCAGAATCCCCGCTTTTCTCTTCTTTGTCTTAGCATTGGCACCCAATATTCTGCCATTGATCTTGTGGAAACATGAACGCATGATTTTCCGGCCCCGATTCGTAATTGCTCCAGCAATTGGGCACGCAGCACCTATTAGGCATATCCCGGCACGAACATAATGCACATTCTGCGTCAATAATGAAGGCTTTGTCAGCAAAAACAACCGGCTAAATAATTAAACAAAATAAATTAACGAAACGATATAAAGAAGGACACCGATAGGGATGCGCTTACGTGTAATGAAAGGCGCAAAACGGGTTGGGGGCACCCAGGATTAAGTGGCGAGGAGGCAATCGTGGCCGTCGCCAGAAGCCCTCGGAAATCGGCGCGGCTTCGGCTCCGTCCGGGCGCAGAATAGGTGACGCATCGCGAAGGCCTCGGACCACGGCTCATAATCGCGGTGCTCAGTTATCGGGCAACAGGAGGGTCACGTGATTTTATTCCGCATATATGTACTCGCAGCGCGGCCTGCCTCACGCGACAGAAAGCACGTGAGAAGAGCATTAGGGGCAAGCGCGCGCGCACGCACGCACGCACGCACGCACGCAAACACACACACACACACACACACACACAGAGAGAGAGAGAGAGAGAGAGAGAGAGAGAGAGAGAGAGAGAGAGAGAGAGAGAGAGAGAGAGAGAGAGAGAGAGAGAGAGGTAGCGAGGGGGAGCGAGGAGGGAAGGAGGGCGGGACGACAGTTATGGATGAGGTAGCGCATTGTGCGATACATATACATATATATACAATGTATATTCATTTCGATAAAGTGGGCTCCTGCAACGCTCCTCTAGTTTCCTTCAGGCTCTCCCGCGTTTCAGCCTTTTGCGACGAAAACCGACGCGTCTCGTTCATTGTCCAATGGCGTCACCAAGCGCGACTTGGCCTCGACACTGAATAGTAGAAGCCTCGTTTGGAAGCTTTTCGTGGGGCGCCTCCGCGGCGACAGAGAACAAAGGTGAATCGAGAGGCTGGTCTTCGTCCGAGGCTCGAAGCAGCGGCAACATCGGTGAAACGTGACAATACATTGTATACAGCTGTCGCCGCACCTATGTGCAGAACCGCCGTATTCGATGCATTGTTCGTCGCTTTTCTTTTCTTTTGCCTGTCTTACTTCTTTTTTAAAATCTCGGCTTCTGTATTGTATCCCGAGGAGCGTTACTGAAACTTGCGAAATGACAATGAACTTGACAATGACGTAAGCTTTAAAAAAATACATCGAATTTGTCCGCTTTAAATGTTCTAACGGATGCAGTCTACAGAACTGCCATATCTGTTCTCGGTGGAAAGTTGCGTATTTGTGAGCTTCGTATTTCTACTTTTTTTTTCGAACTTGCCAGTTTTCGTCAAATCTTGTAAAAAAAAAAGAAAAAAAGTCATACCCTAAATCAAAATTCTGCTTTCAACACTCCCTATAGGATTTAACTTTCTCTCTCACACCCAATAGACTATTAAAATCGGCCTAGCTGTTATCTCAGAAAAAAGAAACTTCTACGTTTTACATGTATTTGAATGGATGACATCGGAGTTGGGCCCGAGCAGCAGCTTCCTCGTAAGTCCATCCGTGTAGCCCCGCCAGGCAAAACTATGGCCACATTACAGCACAAGGTTAAAAAAATATACTAGATAGACATTTGGTGCTGCTGTCATTCGGCTATATCTGAATATACAAGGAACACGAGTATAACGAAGGAACCCCCCCCCCCAAAAAAAAAGTTTATTAAATACGTCAGCAAGTAACGAATACATGTTTATAACAAATATCGGATACAACGAATGTACTTTCACGTAATGTGCGATTTTGCTGCAGCCACCATGCTTGTGGCTTCAGACGTTCTTGCGGACTTATTTGAATCACTCTTAAGTTTCCCTAAATTTCCAAGAAAACGTACTTTTTTCTAAACGCCGAAACATTATGCGGAAAATTTTCGACATACGAAGTCGCAAAGCCGTTCGAAGCCACGAGAACGAAGCTTACGAAAATGCACGTTCTCTAATATACCCGTGGGCTTGTATATAAATTTTCATGTATATGATCTTTTAAAAAGATAACGATGACACAGACCCTGATGTGGAAGAACAGTCCCTGAAAAGAAATGAGTAAGCTTCAGTCCGAAAAAAAAAAAAAACGCAATCGCAAGAAAGTGCCGAGAAATCTACCTGCGACTCTGCGCATAAACAGCGATAAACTATCGTGGCTCGTTGACGAAAAAAAATAACAAAGTAAATATAGCTGTACGCCTGCTTATAACGCTTTCTGCATGCATACCTGCCGCAGAGTTGCTTCGCGGAAATTATTGCACAGTCCCTGTTCGTTACGCGGTGTTCTGTAGCAAGCGAGTATTTTCCGGCATTGTGCCGATTCGAGCGCGCGAACACCTGCTTCAGAAAGCAGGCTTCCACTTAGCGGAGGTCGTGCTTTTAAAATGTGCTTTCCAGCTTTGTTCACGCAGTGTTGTGGGCCAGCGTTGGATAAATTCGGAGCCTTTCGCAGGTGCAAGAAGAAGAAGAAGACGAAGACCCGATGTCACGTTCTTAAGGATATCTATGTAATATTAAACTTTCGAGCACTGCTAGGCACTTTTGTGCTCCTTGAGGACGACGGGCTTGTGGGAACCCCCGTGACTATTAGCGCAACAACTATTAGACCACACGCGTCGGCGAACTCACCGCTAATTTCCTCCTTTCCTTCCCTCCTCTCTCTCCCCGTCATCTTTGTTTTCCCCTTTCCCATTCCCCCGTTGCAGGGTAGCCAACCGGACGTCATTCTGGTTAACCTTCCTGCCTTCTGGTTCTCTCTTTCATTCCTTTCCTTCCTTGGAGCATTGCTAACTGGACGAGCCCGGTGTATAGATGGCGCGGTGACGACCGTGTCTGCCAAGTACCTGTGATCAATAAATACGATTAATGAATTGTTGAATTGTCATTAATGAATTAACCGTCAGCTCAATGAAGACCGAGGTCTAGCCACTCACCGTTCGCGGCCCCGGCCAATTATTTCCTTTTTTTTTCCTTCGCTAGAAGAAACACGTAAAACCACAACGGTTTTTTCGAGCGTTGCTAACATACAACGCAACGCGAACGCTGAACTCAACTGCATCCAACAGCCTGCCTAACTTCGCCCAAAGTATGCGACACCTCTACACGCGCGCTTTCAATATTGCGTAACCATAGGAGACAATTAGTTTGAAGTACAATAAGCTGCATTCCTGCATACATGTACCGCCTTTCCTGAGAATAAATCATGAAACCAATCATTCACCGCATTTGTTGGTCGCGGCGTGTCTTATGCCACTCGTCAAACAATGGCAAAGGGAGTAACGTCGCTTCTTATCACAGTGAGTTTCCCGCGCGTTATTTATCCACGCCTACCCCAACTGTTACGCAAACTTACGCCCAATCTGTCATCAACGTGTCAAGAATAAGTGAATGAGCGCAGAATTGAATATATGCATACTTTACGCGCACAATAAATCACGGACCACACCGACAGCACACGAATGGTCGGAGCTTAATGTTTCGTGACGGTTCACAAGAGTAAGCGAGTTACTAGCGACAATGCGTCTTTGCTACAAGGTATTTCAATGCACAGAACAGCTGCGTCTCATGCCTTGTGCGCAGTGAGAACAAATCTATCGGAAATGAGCACACCCGCGAGCGATCAGGCAGAATATAATTAGAAAGTTACCGCACCGAAAAACTTTAGTGAGTCAGAACATAACAAGCCACTGCATCAAATTATTTTTCTAACAGAGAACGAAGATCAAAACATGCTCATCCTGATTCAATTCATAAGTGGAAAGTTTGGATAGCTTGGAACACATAATTAGCCCCGCTTTTAGAAGAAGCATCATATACGCTGCTCGCGCCGTTTGGTTAATGAGCTCCGAAAGCGTTTTTACATGTTCACTGAAGCTGTGGCCGAAGCTTCGTGTCCTCCACCCATGGTCATCGTCTACGATATCTTTCGAAACAAAGGTTTGCGAAGCCGCGTCAGCGTCATACGCATCCATTGTAAACACGGAGGCAACGGGGGCAGCTGAGGCAAGCAATGGACGCGTCACCACGTGATTAAATATGGCAGCGCCCACGGGATCGCCGCGAAAAGGGTCAATAGATGTTTAGCTCGCAGAGCCTGCCGTTCTGCTAAGTCCTCTCTCTCTCTCTCTCTCTCTCTCTCTCTCTCTCTCTCTCTCTCTCTCTCTCTCTCTCTCTCTCTCTCTCTCTCTCTCTCTCTCTCTCTCTCTCTCTCACACACACACACACACACACACACACACACACACACACACACACACACATGCGCGCGCGCGCGCGCGCATTTCATTCTTGACGTACTATTAGCATAAACTAAAACCCGATCAATTCGAAAACTATACTCCGATTCATTGTTTCGTTTCCACTTCCACTTACATTTGTAACAGTGGTCTTAATTCAGACTCCAAAACGTACGCCTGGAACTACTCCGCGCTTAGAGACTGATTACAGACCTGTTACAGACTGCTCCACACATCGCACTTCCCTGTATTTATTCGTAGCAAGCGTTCTGATCAGTTATTTTCCAGTTTGTGTTTCGGTTTGTGCTGATGGTGAATTATTCCGAGTAGTATAAATGGCTTGATCCATTCAAAAATTCATAAGCTCCACATACAATAATCCCATGATAGCGTATGGTGTTCACATATGTTAACGGATAATTAGATGCAGGGCATATGTGTTTTAAAGCGACATCTTTCTTTGAATTTCGTGGAATACGATACTTTTGCAGCCCGTCTCTCATCGTATGTATACTATGACACTGTGGTGCGTTTCTGCAAGGGAAAACACGACGTTTCTGGCGATTCAACACGTTTTCAATTGCGAATAAAAGTTTCGCTTTCGCTGCAAGGTCGACCATATGGAGGCACGCGCTCATCACTGAAATCTGCAGCGCGTCTCTGCAGTCGTAAAGCGCCATCTTGACTCGCTGGCTCATGAAACCTTCACGTACACTGATTCCCGCAGTGCGTGGAATGCGCATAATTATTTTTTCTTTTTTGTATAACACGCTATTCGATCTCTTTGCACGCCACACGCGATGTCCGCGCGTTTCGACGAGCTGTCGCTCGTCGCAGAAGTACCACGTGCACCACGTGCCGTAAAGTCGCCCTCGTCCAGACGAAATACCTGACGGCGAATTGCGTAACAGAGCAATATCTCGGCAGGCGA
Source organism: Dermacentor variabilis (assembly GCF_050947875.1). Lineage (NCBI taxonomy): Eukaryota > Metazoa > Arthropoda > Arachnida > Ixodida > Ixodidae > Dermacentor > Dermacentor variabilis. The sequence continues at coordinate 129,497,696 of NC_134574.1, forward strand.
ACAGACTTTTATGCGACCACACGTTTTTTTTTTTTCCAGGAATGGAGCTGGTGGATGCTCCATCGCGGATTTTTTACGAGAGAAAACAACGCCCTGTGCTTGAAGGATGCCCCTTGCGAACTGTGCTGACATTCGAAATCCACCTCACGCGACCATATATATTCTCGCCGATGACGTGATGGGCATAGATGGAGCGTACTTCCTCCACGTCTGTATAGTCTGCTCCAAACGCGGCTGTATACGAAGCGCACAATGGAAGCAGACTTCTAGTTTTTGTTTTATTTAACTTTCGATACGCGCGCGCGTATTTTCGGCGTCGGGAGCACAAAGTGGGCGAGGTCAGTTCAGGACGGCTTTCTAGCGAATGCGTCATTAAAGAGGCCGCTTTCACGCGAGTCGGTTCCTGCAGAAAACTGCGTTAGGAACTTGCGGGTTTCGCACGCGCTGAGGAACGAATGGATAGAAAAAGAAAGCGCGCGAAAAAAAGATCGCCAGGCTGCGCACAACGCAAGCGCCTGTGACGCAGACGACGCTGCATGCCTTCTGCCGTGTCTTTGCGTGCGGCAGAATATACAGCAGACGAAGCAGAGCGTGGGCGGCGGAATATAGCAGGCGAGTTCAGGCGAAACGCAGACGATATACAACTGAGCCCCAAAAGCAGACGGACGTGTTTTACGATGTACGCTATGTTCTGCTTCGCTTAGAAGGGCTGAGGAGAGACGCCGCGTAGTCCTTCCCGGTGAAATTTGCGATCGCAGAGCTAAAAATATAAGGTCTTTGCCACACTGAACCCAAATGGTTAAATACTTGCAATGTAGGACAATTTGCAGTGGCTACTAAAATAAATGGGAGTACACCTCCATTATATTTAGCCAATATATTTAAGTTGGTGAGACAGAATGTCGACATTTAATAACAGTCTTATGTCACGTGTTATAAATGCTTAAAAAAAAAAGGAACTACAAAGTGGTACAATGAGAATACAGCATCTTGGAAGTTTCGTTCCAATGCAGTTATTTGTTTTATTCAGCGTACTCGGCACGACACGGGTGAACTATCGAATTTCCAACTAAACAGAATTAGAAAAAAAAAACACGCATGTCTACTCGCTAGCACAACAGAAATTCAATAACGAGGGTCGTACTCACAACCTGATGGAGGCAGTTCGCTGAGATGGGCGTTTTACTCCACGAGCAGACGACGTCGCAAGCTGGTGACAGCGGACTAGCAGACAAACGCACGAGAAACGAAGCAGACGACACGGGAGTGCAGTTCGGCCTTCCCACAGCAGGTTGGGTGCAGACGCTGTTTCGAAAACGGGAAAAAGAGATCCGCGGCACACGCGCCTTCAGTCCACAGCTTCGCACCACTGGTTTACCGTCGCGAGCGCGACATTGAAGACGGAGCCGTGCAATCTGCCCTCCGCGCGTCGTGTGCTTGAAATATGCACGAGGTTGTAACACGTGAACGGACAGAAGTGAGAGAGAGAGAGAGAAATAGAGGGTATAGTAAGAGAAGCAGACGTACGACACATCCCGAGCTGTTTCTTTCTTTTTCGTCTGCGCATTTTTTTTTTGTCTTCTTGTTCTTTCCCCCTGTTGCAGAAGTGAAGAAAGAAGCCCTCGGAAGTAGTTTGAAAAAAGAGAGCACAAGGCGCCGATAGGAGAGGGGGCTGGCAGTGACGAGTTTTCGAGATCTGCGGTAGAAAAATCGCACTTACGTTTTTCCTCTCCTCTGCCCGGGCGGCACGTGCTGCAGCTGAATAGACGTTATCGGTCACATATTGCGAAAAAAACGATTAAACGATTTCAATCTCTTAACCCCTTTCCCAACCCTCCGCTTCTCCTGCATCTTTCTGTCTTTCCTTTTTTCGATTGAGCTCTCTCGAGTCAAGTGGCAGGAGGTCGAAGCGCCCGAAGGTTGTCGCGACAAGCGGCAACGGTGCGAGGAGGAGGAGGAGGAAAAAAAAAAACGCTTGTGACTCGAGACAAGCTAAAAAGAGCCAGCGTACGGGTGGAAGTACGGAATGAAGAAATACATCTATAAAGGCATGGTTTAAAACAGTACCGACACCCGCCGTGGTTGCTCAGTGGCTATGGTGTTAGGCTGCTGAGCACGAGGTCGCGGGATCAAATCCCGGCCACGGCGGCCGCATTTCGTAGGAGGCGACATGCGAAAATGCCCGTGTACTTAGATTTAGATGCACGTTAAAGAACCCCAGGTGGTCAAAATTTCCGGAGTCCTCCACTACGGCGTGCCTCATAGTCAGAAAGTGGTTTTGGCACGTAAAACCCCATCATTTTAAAAGAGTACCGACACTTATTTTAGAAACTGTAGAAACTCTGTCACACGTGAGCTTATCGCACTAATAAACTTAGCGATTATGGTAGTTGGGAGACGCTTACAACAGATTTAATTTGACGCTGAAGTTGGTCTCGGAATGCCAGACCAGGCATCGTCGATGTTATCCCGGCGTTATGACACAAAATTTGCTAGTGGAGTGTATCAGTAAGATTTGGTACAATGACGTTGTCAAAAAAAAAAAGTGTTTTTTTTTTACTGTACCCACATGCGGAAGTCGCAGCTGGTTCATTCGATATCGCCTTCGCGTAATAATAGTTCCCGCCAGTTCAGTGTCAATTCTTGCTCGCGCGGAACCGGCAGGGCAACTCCGGCACGAAAGCTGCACTACACGATGACTGCATTGAGTGAAACGAATGGCGACATGCCGATCTGCCGCCACGTTGAAGTGGTGAAACGCAGCAGCTCGTAAACTATAGTTCGAAAAGTGCAGGTGAATGGAGCAATCGCACGAGTGGAAGCGAGCGTGTCATGCCGACATCGACATCCTGGGGTATAGCTAAACCAAACCAGCCTCTAAAAACGAGCACTGTTCTAAATTATCTTAGGTTGCTCTGGCGCAACCCAGTGTTTTCTTTCCAGAGTTTAGAGGTCTTGAATCTTCACTTAGAGCATAAAATGGAAGGTCGAAAATATTTTGTCAGTATATTTCTTTTCACGTATACAGTACGAAACAAGGCGAAAAAAAAAAATTCGCTACAAGCAATATATCACTGACTGTCAATGTCAGCGCGAGAGCATATAAATGAGGGTTCGTTTGAAGACCCGTCACCACTATCATCATGGGCCTCACGATCACCATCATCAGAAAAATAATCGACATCATGTACACATCATCATCATCATCGTGGGCATAATCAGCATTACGAGCCATGCTTTAAGGCAACAACACCCACAACAACAGCACTGTCATCACCATGACCGAGCGGCATCAGTTTCAGTTTTGGTTTAAGTTTATTATTCTTTAAATACAATGAATGGGTAAGACACAATATACAGACGAGGGTCCCAAATTCAGAGACTACAACGGAAACCTCGGCGATATCGTTGCTCCGACAGATGCGACGTGTCCGCATCAAACAGCATTGTGAAGCCATCTAATCTATGGTGCCCTAGATCTCCGAGATTGCTTGCGACAAACGCGAGATTGCTAGCCACGTCAGACGACGACCTGAATGCCTTCCGACCATACAGACCTGCGGTCCTTCGACGCTCTATTGCAAACCTATGAGGCTGCATTCGTTTCCTCCAATGACGAGCGCAACTGCTTATCACAGCGCTTTGACTACACGAAACTACCGAGGATATATCAAGGGTCGTCCCTCATCCCTGTTAATTGTTGTCAACGGGCTAAGAAGGAGAAGGTAGAACCAACAGACTTCACTATATTGCAGTCGGGCGAAACGTTGGCGGACGCTATCCATCCCCACGTAAAGAAACGACCAAACTCAAGTTTCATGCAGGACGAAGGGCCCACAGGTGTAGATGGAACTTGAAATGGATCAACAGTGAGTAAAGATGAGAAGAAGGGCTTAGCCCGGCGTAAACCTTTCGACGAGCGGTCTTGTTTTCGTCAGTGGACTCTGGCTTCTGCGCTGGGTGCCCACTAACTGCATCGAATGTGACGTCGATAAGCGAGACGGATCCAGATGTTTCTGCCGGCTAGATCGTCTTCTCGTTAGCGCCAGAAATAGTTTTGCGCAGAGGTGGCACTTCGTGGTGCGGTAACAGCGCGAAGGAACCGATAATTTGAGCACGTTCCGTTTCGTCTGCAGTGCCGTGTTTGAACCGAACGCTCTACCGGCTTGCGTCCAGAATAAACGAGAAGTGCACGTTATCCGTACAACGAAAGTAATAAAAATTCATTTTTATCAATTGGAGGAACGGTGGCGCCGTCTAGCTGGAGGGCGTATACCCGAGTGATCTTTGCAAGTTATGTCGGGCAACTAGAGCGACGCTTTCGCACATGTTGTGGGAGTGTCCTGTTATGTACCTGTTAAAATGGCAGTAGCCCTGGAGGCTCTAGCGTGAAGCGCGCCGCCGCTCTGTGCAGCGTCAACCTCAAGACACAGGAGTGGGCAGTCCTACGGGCCCGAGAGGCGGCGACGAGGCAAGGTCTCGAAGTCCTGTCATTTGAGACCAGTCGCCCCATTCGAGGGCAGGGCGGTCGGTAAAGCCACGCGCAGCCTCGTGGGCAGACTCGTTGAGGCTCAGAGGAACCCCTTCAGTCGCCGCGACGTGGGCAGGGAACCAAATGATGGAGTGTCTGGAGCTCTCACCGTATTTCAGAATTTGAGCTACCTGTCGGGCTACCCGTGATTAGGAATCAGAATTTAGATAGATAGATAGATAGATAGATAGATAGATAGATAGATAGATAGATAGATAGACAGACAGACAGACAGACAGACAGACAGACAGACAGACAGACAGACAGACAGACAGACAGACAGACAGACAGACAGATATACAGATAGATAGATAGATAGATAGATAGATAGATAGATAGATAGATAGATAGATAGATAGATAGATAGATAGATAGATAGATAGATAGATAGATAGATAGATAGATAAAAATTGAGGGAGGCATTCAATTTGTGTTGGCAGTGTAGGCGTTTGAATGTCTACACGTTGCACCCACCCAGCTGCTGGCGCATACCGCCTGTGTCCCCACGTGATTCAATGAAGTTGCGCGGGTGGTTTTTCCCGGAAAAGGCGAAGGTCGCGAGAGGTGAGCTTTCGCCAGCTGAACAGCCTTAGTGCGCGTTTGTCCCTCAGCCAAAGACCGGACACGCCGATGATCGATTCGAATCGAGCCCATGCAGCTTGCTCGTCCGAAAAAGAAAAAAAAAAAACGCAGCGTCCGTTGCGATGCAAAGCGGTAACCACGCGAAGCGTATTGGCCAGACGCACCTCCGTAGCGTCACTCGACGCATAGCGCGTACGCTGTCGTAACTCGCCCTGCATGACTGCAATGCACTGCAATTCTAGCCGCAAGCGGGTCGCAGACCACGCGGTGTGGGTTACAGCCGGTCGTCTCCGAGTTACCCTTTCCGTCGGCTGTACAACCTGGACCGCGCGCACCAGCCATGTCACCCAGGAAGCCTCTGATGACAGACTCCGGCAGTCTTCAACGTGCGCCAAAGTCACGGGTCTCATTCTTGTCGTCCCCAGCAGCGTCCTCGCCATCGTAATCACCGTGCTCAACGTCGTCACCGTAATTGAATCCGCTGCACCAAGAAGGATAACTTGGACAGAAAGCCCCGTTTGTGTAGTAAAGTTCATAGCTCTCTCTTTCCCTTGCGGCTGTCTTCATACCCCTGCTTCGCGACGGACGAGTGCTTGTTTTACAGCTGCAAATTTTCTAACCTCATCACGCGTATTACATTTAATCTCCCGTCGTTGTCGACTACGTTTCCCTTGTCTTGGGAAACAAATACCGACGCAAGAAGATACAAAATAGGGTGGACACTATAGGGGGCGATTATCAAAGTCAAGCGATAAGCTTCCCAGTAGATGTGTCGAGATATGCTACTGCATCGGCAGCTTCTTTTTTTTTATGTTACTTGAGCTCCTGAGCAATACTTTGCAATGTGGTGGACGCGGTTTCAATTGTGGACCCGGGAGCTCTAAGTGCCAGGTAATGCCTAAAACATTTCTCTCACATTTACCGCTAAATCGCCATTGAATTTGTTTAGTTCTGTTTACCCAGTTAACAGAGTTCGGAATCATGTGGTTCCGTCTAACACCCCCTCCGATCTTTTTCTCTTCTTTCTTTAATGCATTGCCCTAACGCAAAATGAAACAACCGTAAGACTCAGTTGTTGCGCATAAGCGGCAATGCCACGGTTTAAGCGATTTCCGTTTCCCGAGATTCTATACTGCCTCATATTTTACACCACGGGGCAGGATCCGGCCGGAAACAGCCACTGGAAGAGGCACGACTCCTGCTTATGCTCTTCACGAAGGAGCTAGGTGGAGATATAGACATACAAACGGACGATATGAAGAAGGGAAGAGCAAAGAACAAGATGTTAGATCAGAAAGACAAAGAATATAGCGCGGCAGTAGGTTAAACGAAAAAAAAAATAAAGGTAGTTCGCGCCCGAAGGCGAAGCGTTGAAAGCGATACCAAGGTTTAGCGTCGCGCTGAAGGCGCCACCGAATGCTCCAGCGTAGTGGCGATGGGCACCGCCAGCGGCGTTCCCGGCATATCGCATCCTCGATGGCGTACGAGATCGGACCGAAAGGAAAACACGGCGGCTTTCGTCACGTTTCCACGGAAAGGAATAAACGGGTTTAACTTGCCGTTCACATATATACATATATATATATATATATATATATATATATATATATATATATATATATATATATATATATATATATATATATATATATATATATATATATATAGACTGTCCGCGGTGTGTCGTGCGCGCAGCTGCACACCAGGATCGCAACTGCGCATGCGCATGCACGACGCAATAGCGCTGTTTGCACGCTGCGCCGGGTTTCGGCAGAAGTGGACTGGGGCGTATAATATAGCGCGAACACGCGTCCACTCTGGCTTCGTCGCTTTTGCAGCCGAACGCGATGCGCCCCCCCCCCCCCTTACTCGGAGGTCTTCTAATCCTCCACAAGAGGGCAGCGCGTGAGCGCATGCGCCGTCAGTAGCCGGACAGTACGGCGACGCCGACGGCGCGAGTGCGCCTCGAGCGCCCGCGTAATTGTTATCGCAACAAAACGTGTCCGTCCGTCGGCGGCCATTGCGTATGCATTCTTAGCCAGTTGTTTGTCGCTATTATAGGCGCCATTGTATACGAGACTACGGGGAAACTGCTGAAAACGCGATGTCTCTATACGATCTTCGCAGTGTACACGTGTTAATATGACGATAACGGTACAGCTACCCGTCTTGGTTTACTTGACCTGAATACGTCGACTCGCGTCGTGGGAGCGTCAGATCGAGACGCACAGTAAGCAGTATAGGTTCGCTGCAGCTCGACAGATTATTTTTATCGTTAGAATAAGCCCGGCGTCGGCTGTTTACGTTGAAGCCGCACGGCATTGTTTCAATCTGCATCTAGCCAAAATTTGATCGGATGTTTGAGCGATTGATCGAGTGATTGATGCGTTGGTTGATCGATTCGTTCATTGACTCATTCGTTGGATTTAACGTCCCAAAGCAACACTGAGTCTGCGAGAGACGGCAGAGGGCTCGGGATTGATTCTGACCTCCTGGAATTATTTGCCATGCATCTGAATCTAAAGTACGTGACCTACGACTCCACCGAAAATGCTATACCGCGGCGGGTAGTGAATTTTTTGGCCGTTGCAGAAGCGAAATATACCGCTGAAGCTTAACTTTATATCTCCGCCTTTAGTGTGTGTTAGGGATGAGCTTGACGAAGCAGAGACAAAGGCCATTCCTGCTCGGCTTAATTGTAGCCACTCTTTCTGCGGTCTCGTCCGCGTTCTTATCTCCTTGACAGAATGGGCTCTTGTTCACAACGTCGCGTATATACACGAGGCCACTTTTATCTCTCATTGTACTTTTCAAAACGTAGTATGTCCGGACAAGGGCTCTCAATAAAACGATGACCGACCGGTCACTTCAGTGAACTTGAGGTCCTTCACATTTGCGCACAAAACAACTCGTTCCAGGGACGCCCGTAAACTATATTTTGTCTGTAGAAAGAAGTAAACACATGGCATTTTCGAGTTCTTTCTTTCTTTTGTCTTCTTGTTTTTTTTTCTGGCGTTACATGGAGGTCCTCGACATCGACACCTTGGAAAATATACTGCTGAGCCTCAAAGCGCCCTAAATAATTTACTACGACAGCTTTTATACGGTTTCCGTTTCGTTTTCCAGGACCTGTACGTATCGCGACGTCATGGCGCAGATGGTTCGTGGTCACGTGGGAGCAGACCACCGCGAAGTTACGTCACCCGCGCCGGCCTCGCTCGATCGTCTGCTACGCTGCTACTCGTCGTTGCGCGATGTAGGTGACTGATGGCAGGTAGATAATTAGGTAGATAATTTGCGGTAGGTAATTACTGGCACGTTTGACTGGTTCCTACTGCGCTCCTACTCGCTTTGCGGCGATGCGGAGGCCTCTCGACATCGGAGCCAGATGAAGCATGCTCGTGCCGAACCGTTCGGCTGCTCCCCAGAGAAAGCGCGGAGGAACCACGTGATCGCAATCCTGTAGAGTCTCGGTCGCGCACTACCGCCAGCTCGAATGTGAGAGCGCCTCCGAGCGGTCTAAGCTGGAGCATGGTGCACCGAACGAACCAGACGAATGTGTACCGAACGCTCGATTTTGATTAGCCGGATGGGAACCGCACCGCGAGAGCGCTCGAAAGCGACTAACCGAATATGCCACAAGAGAAAGCTCTGTAGACCCTGGGGCCAACTCCGATTTCCCTGTTCGTGGAACGCAGATGCGCTCCTACTGGACAACCAATAAACAGATTTCAACAAAAACGTGTTGCATTTCAGATAGAAAGCTGAATAATTCTGCCTGCTTGAAGCAAGATGTCGATTCTGGGCCTCACATCTTTGGAAACATTGCCGGAAATAGGTGAGCCTAATGAAGCAAAATGTTTACAACTCCATAAAATTACGCTTCAGTGCATTACAACCAACAGAACAAACTAATAGAGGGGATATTCGAGCGTTATTATTTTTTTTTAAAGTACCAAGGTACATCTAAATAAATTTTCAACTGCGTACACTTCAAAACAATTTACGCCCTTATTCACGTTTAAGGGTGTAAATCATTTTGCAGTGTATTCTCGAAATTGGCTGCTTTCTAACAGTTTCGAAGGCAACATTAGCCAATTTGTTTTTCTACAGATTTGTCGAACCACGCTGGCACACTTGTTAATGTCATTTATGTTATGCCTTCTCGGGGCGTCTTATATACTGAGCCTATTTTTCATCGGCCACCTATCAAAGGACGTTTGGTTGTCTACAAGTCTGATCTCGGGCGCTAAAAAAGTGGTTCCGCGCAACAAGTTGTCACGGCAGCGAAAGAAGTAAAAACAAATCCACGATCGTGCACATATCGAGATGTTTCATCTGTAATTCAAGCCAATCCATATCCACGCAGCATATTTCGCCCGCGGGGGCCGTCGTCTTCTTGCGAGACGCTTTCGAATTCGAGCAGACGGCGAGAAGCCGCAGACGATACCGTGAGACTGCGGGGCGGGCAGGCGATACGTGTGAAAGTACACAGCAGACGAAAAACAGACGGCCAAGGCTGTGTATATCGAGCAGCAGAACAAAATAACACAGACGAAGAAAAAAGTGGCGAGGAGCAGACGACCGCGACCAATAGACGTACCATATACGGCTCTTGTGGGAAAGACTTGCAGAAGGAAAAGCAGACGAAACGTAGAAAATAACGGCAGACGGGAAAAGACGATAAACGCCGAATTGGCGCGCGACGGGCGGGGAAGAAAGGCACAAATAATCTCATTTTGGAGTCCCCGGCTACAGAGAGCGCGCTACCGTGTTACGCGCAAACAAGCGGCACGTTCTTCCTCCTGGCGATGATAGAACGAGCGCGAGCCAGATAGAGACCAATTCAGAATCCAATATATCTCGAAACAGGCGTTTGAGGGCAAGGATACGCATGGGCGATTCGTACGGCTCCATCGAGCGGAGTGTCTGTCGATCGGCAAGGCCACCCGAAGACCGCCTATGTGATATCTCAATATATGCTTTCGATATGCGGTCACTTTCAATGTGCGAATTTGCGAGGTTATTGCGCGGGTGCCGCTACATCGAGTTTTGCAGTATTTATGCGTCTATATATGTCTATTTATATATGTACATACGCGAGAAGTGGAACTTCCGGATCGTGGCGCAGAAGGTGACTATAAATGGAGCAGAAGTACGCGGATCGCAGCGGACATATGTGCATGGGTCGGCGATTCTGCCTTAACTGATTGATTTTGTGTTTATTTACTGGAAACGCTGGCAACTTTCGTCGCCGGCTTTCCACACCATTCGATCGCGGAATGAACAGACTGCTTGCGTTGACTTCTTCGCATGCGAAATATGTGCTAGCCAACTGGTATTACTTCAGACATCCACAACGTTGGAAACGTTTAACGAAACTACGTAATGAAAGTAGCTTTTGCTGCATACAGATTGCAGGGTTAACGTTCTGTCGATGCGGCCAAACGGGTTTCAAAGGCAAACAGAATTCACTACTGAAATGGGAAACGTCCACTATGTGGTACAGTGCTACAATACCGTGTACTTTACAATATGCAATACTGTAGTATAATACACTGAGGTCTTACAGTCCTGGAAAATATGGAGTGCGTTGGGAGTAAAACCTATTTGTTAAGCTTGTTACGAGCAGCTCGTAGAACTGTACAAAGTCCCAGAGCCTTGTTTGTATGGACTGAGACCGGACATGCCAGGTTGCACGCGACCAACAAGAAAATTATATTTAAAGAAGACATAAGCACACGGTCCGGACCCGAAGTACAACAACAGAAAAATATTGACACGACAGGATAAGACGGAAACAGCAGGTTTTTAATAATAAATATGATGAAACGATGAGGTAGTTAAGATGAGGTAGTTAAGAACAAGCCTCGGTCAACTCCGATTCCCCTATTCTGATGTATCTGAAACGCAGAAACTCCCTCATTACACAAACAAAATTACACAGTTTGAGTGAAATTTGTTCCATTTAAGAGATAAAGCGAAATTCTATCGAGTATTAGAAGACGAATTCAGACTTAGGACCTCATTAAAGAAGACTGAAACTCAATGTCTCCAACTTCATAACTTAATTGCATTGAAAAAGCAAAACGAACATCCCAATTAGGTTAAATGCATTTATTCGGCTATCGAAAAGGTTCCACCTTGCGTGAAATATTTACACATGTTCACGCGAGCTTTGCGAGAGCTTTAGTCGCAAATTGTCTTGCATCTCAGACTTGTGCGTACGATATCAATTTTGCAGGCTTAAGGCATACCCAAGTATATGCAGATTATTTTATTTGGGATGATATCGCTTTTCTTTAATGATGAGTTACAATTCTGACAACTTGAAGCTTCAGTTTTACTTTCTCAGGTATTTGTCAGTTTTAGCAACTTTGGAATCGAGGGCAAAAAAAAAAAACTGCACTCTACAATCGGCAGTTCTTGACATTTTCTTTCGGGACCTGTTATTTTAGTAGAATGGGCTCTGAAAGTCCAATAACCGCTTAATAACTATTTCAATGTGAATGCTGTTGAAAGGCGAAGGCACGCGTTAGAAATGTAAGAATAACCACAGTAAGTATCAATAAACAGTATTTGAAAACCGCAAGAAACACAGAAAAGATATCATCACCCGCATTTTGTTAACAGAGTTATGGGTCTTTTCCAACCCAGTTGGCCCCGCACCATAATCCTATAAGATCACGTGAGTCTATATGGGAACATACACGATTTAATGCTGGACCCTATAGGATATCATATATGATTATGAGTACTGGGGCGTATGGGATTTCTAAATAGGGCTACTGTAGATAAATGCATGGCCCCCGAGATCAGCCACGCACGTGGGAATGATCTCGGAGGCCACGGTGAAAGCTACTCAAACGGCCTCGGGAACAAGCATTAACTCTATGGTAAGGCATGTCACGCCGATATGTGACAGTGTGGACGGATGGAAGTGGCTTATACGAGTTGAATTCCAGCCCTATCGCTTTAACAAATTGCGGTGAAGTAGCCGTGAAATTACTGCGAATTTCTGTCGTGACGGCTGCCTTGAGTCCGTGCACACTCGGAAAATTGCGGTCCCACAATAATTCAGTGCTTTGTCTTTCGGCATCGGCAGCTGTCAGCTTTTCTTTTCTTTATTTCTTACATGTACTGCCATCTTGCATAAGCAAGAGATTGCAGGAGTCAGTTCATAAGTCGTGAAAAAAAAGAAAAGAAAGATGAGCGAACTTAATTGAACTATCGAATACCAAATGGGTCAAGCGGCAATTCACGTAAGCACAGTACAAGGTTATTCCAAAGTTCAATAGTGTGGGGCAAAAAGGCAAACCTAAAACAATCCGCAGATGGCTTAAGGGGAACAAGGTTCAAGGGATGGGTTCCGTCTGGTTTCGCGGTGCTGTGCAACTTGTGAAAACAGTGGAGGATTTAATGCGGGAGTGTCGAATAATTATTTTGTGCAGGAGAATTGCCTCTGGTTGCTAGTAGGGTACAGCGATAGCTCGGCTGCAAAAGAGGCGGTCGATTCAATTTTATGTGCATCGCACACAGTGGACGCGCATTCGACTATTGCCCTCACCAAGCTCTTTGTAGGTGGTCAGTTCGCATTCAGAATAAGGCAGTTAATGTTGATCGTCCATGCTGTGCTCGTCTTACATACGTCGTGTCGCACTTTTGCGTTAACGCGTACCTAATTAACAGCGACTTGCCTACATAAAAAAAAAATAAGGGTTTCGCGATGAACATGACACAGTGTCAATCACACATCTGCTGCGTGTTTGTTCACAAATAATCGTATATTAATTTCTTCATAAGACTTGTCGAGGTTCTCACGAAGGTCTGTATCTCACGTCGCGTCCGTTTTCAAGCACGCAGCTACTCAATTCACTTGGGAAACTCGAACAGTTTTTGGTTATCTCTGTGCTTAAACGCTACGCACAGTTTATTATGGTGTAAGAGTGGTACTTCACACTCATGGCCTGGAGCTTCACCGTAGTGCATGTAAACGCATATGCGCGCGCGCACACACACACACACACACTCTCTCTCTCTCTCTCTATGAAAAGTTCTGAACACCGTGTGCGTGAGCCCAACATTTCATTCCAAAACCATTCTCAGACCTATCTGAACGTCGCCGCTCTCACGCATATAGCCTACTTAGCGAATTTCCCGGCATTTAACGACCACAAAACACCACCGCCAGAGGTTGCAGCTGTACACAGTGTCGCCGACAGACCTTGCTCTATGCGCGTGGTGACACGGGTGCTACACGAGCATAGTGGCCTTCTCTCTCTCTCTCCCCCTCCCTCGGAAAACATAAAAGCTGCGCCAGCGCCTCCAAGCGTCAACAAGGAGAACCGCAGATGACTTTGCGCGCTGACGGTAACGAAGATGCTTCTCGCACAGGGCCTCCCCCCCTCCCCCCCCCATAATCTCCTCCCTCCATCTCCCGCAATCAGCGACGACTCATAAAGTGGGGGATACGGTCGTTCACGCGTAAGGCCGGCTCGTCAATTATCCGTCTTTCCGAAGTGGCTGCTTGCCTGAGTGAGTGAGTGAATAAACTTTTTATTTGGTCCAGCAAAGCGCGATAAAACGCGCACCGCCTGCCTGCGTTCTCGACAGCTTAGACGAGATAAAAGCCACCGCGAGAGAACCTCTCGGGCTCTCGGCTTAACGCTTACACCACACTTTACGCGCTTGTACCGCAAAGCGACGAGATTTTCAGTGCGCGAGGAATGGAATATTTTTTTCCTTTTTTGTCGCGTGTGCGATGTACTACATTATTTTTTATGTGCTATCGAAAGAAAGCAATAAATGTGAGCGCACCGCGCTTCAGTTTTACGAGGGCATCTCCGCTGTTAATTCGCAGACGGCGACCCTCCACTTCAGCAGCAATAGAAGAAACTTCATTAAGAAGAAGAAGAAGAAGAAACTTTATTACGAGCAGGAGAGGAAAAAAAATCGTATCTATCTCTAGAACGACCATGTTTTTCTCGTGGGCCTTTCTCGAATCGCTTTCGGAGTGCAAGCAATTCGAGAGAAATATCTCGCTCATAGGAAAACGTCAAACCGGGGACTGCGTATTGAGCATCCCAAATCGGCGGCGCTATGTCGGGCTGCCGACGTGCCGGAATTCCGATCGCTGAAGAAAATTACTTAGTACGTTACCCGAGTGCGCCGTCTGCTTTCGCGAAAGGGCGCCGCCATCTTGTCCCCTTTCTTTCTTTTTTCTCGTCGTCTGAGCGAGCAAACCTTTCTTCGCTTTAGCTATTGTTTCGGGCTGCACTTATTCTCGAGAAGTCAATATCCACCGGCCTTCGGGCGCTGAAACATTCCGCGGAGATGGCTGGCCGACTTTCGCGAAGAAGAAGGCTAGGATTAAAAGCAGACGACGTGGTGCTGAATGCAGACGACGTGGAAAGTGCGCGAGCGTCCAGACGACCCTTTCCGTTAAGCCCTACCGCGTATCCGTCTGGAATGCAAGCAGACGACGACAAAGCCTGCCCTATGCGGGCGTGAGTGCTCTCACGTGGGTCGATGCGCTTGTTATACGAGAGACAATTCATTTCGCTTACCACTACTGATTACGTAAACGCGCGCGGACCAATCAGGCTCTTCCGAGTATGAGTGACACAAGGAAGGCTTTTCGAAACCGGCGCGTGGCTTACATTTCGATCACGAAGTGTTGCGACAAGGCCAGTTCGGAAAGATACCGCCAGCATACAGCAGACATGTGCTCACATTTCGCGCTTGCGTGTATAAGAAGTGTGGCACTACGGGACGCCCCAAAGTAGTCGCGCCTAGCTGTAAACGCCACAGGCAAGGAAAGATTCAGCGAGGAATGGGACGCTGCAGCCGTTGCACGTCCAAATTATTTCGCATGTGGGATGACTCAGCGTAAGTGTTTGTATAAGCGAGGCAAACATGCGCGCACAGGCATTGATATCAAATATGCACTTTTGGCTCACCGAGCACTCTAATAATTCGGCATAGCGGTTGCTGTACAGCAATGAACCGGCCAAGTTCAAGCCCCGTGGCAGTTGTCCGATGGGGGCAGGAGGGTCCGCACCATGTGCTCGACAAGCGGGCGCTCGCCGTGCGCATACATATAGGCGGTACCTCTAGGTCTTGGGGACAAGTGATAACCACACGAATGATGACGGGACGGTAAACGTCAAACGGCGCAGAGGCAGGTAAAGCTAACGAGTATGTGAGCCCGTGCTGACTATATAGGTGGGAATTTTTACTTCGTTGGTGCTCCTCACGCCCGAAATCATTACCGAGGCCTTTCAGAAAAGTGCCGCGACGGAGTGAGTCGTATTATCTTTATGGCCGTTTGACGGCAGCGCTCCGGAGAGTTCTTTAATCATAGCACAGTACTACAACTGCGCCTCAAATTTCGGACATAGTTCGGACGCCCATCTCCGGTAGTCAAGCGAGCGACGCGTCACTTGTCATCATCATCATCATAATCATTAGCCTATTTTTATGTCCGCTGCAGGGTGAAGGCCTCTCCCAGCGATGTCCAGTTACCCCTGTCTTGCGCTAGCTGATTCCAACGTGTGCCTCCAATCTCCTATAGTTTCATCACCCCACCCATTCATTTTCTGCCGTCCTCGACTGCGCTTCCCTTCTCTTGGCACCCGTTCTGTAACTCTAACGGTCCACCGGTGGTTATCTACGCTACGCATCATACACGGCCTGCACAGCTGCATTTTTGTCTCTCTTAATGTCAACTAGAACATCGGCTGTCGTCATTTGCTCCCTCATCCTCGCCGCGCTCTTCCTGTCTCTTATTAAAGTTGCGCCTAACATATTTTGTTCCATCGCTCTTTGCGCGGTCTTCAACTCGTTCTCGAGCTTCTTTGTTAACCTCCAAGTTTCTGCGCCGTATGTTAGCACCGGTAAATTACAATGATTGTACACTTTCTTTTCACAGAGACA